>NC_135477.1:162059410-162385319 GCF_052094955.1 Ictidomys tridecemlineatus
GGAAGAAAGCCTAGGTAAACTAACATGAGTGAAGAGGCTCCTAAACACACGCTCAGATTCTGCCTGGAAGGTTTGGATTTCATCAAATATTCTTTGACATTGCGGGGGAAAAAGAAGTCTCACCTTTGCTGAAATGATTGTATTTGGCCTTAGAATAGTCTACATAAGTTTCCTACATTTTTGCTTTAAAATGTCGTCCTTGTATAATCTTAGGGATTTGGGTGTTACAAGTTTTATATTTTAGAATTTCTTAGGACAGTGTTTTTATATGCTATATGAGGACTCATTTTGACATGATGGTGTATCATGAAAAAATAGTTTGCTCAAATTTATTGTCGTGTTTCTAGGTGTTTTTTATCCATGTTTGTGTTGAGGTGCATCTGGGCTCATTCATATCTTTCTAATGGTGATAGAAACCACTGTAAATATTGGAGTTCCAGTGTCTCATGTGTATACAGAATCATTGCAAATTGGGAATAAGAAGGCGGCTTGGGAATCCTGGGCACATGGTGTTCATGTTCCTAGTCTTCTGCTGACTCTCCATACTACTTTTCAGATGGGAAGTCCTGATTTTCGGCCTCACAGTGTATGGTTGTACATTTTTACCCACATCCTCTCCAGCACTTATTATTTGAAATCTTGATGAATGCCTAACTGGCTGGCATGAGCTGAAATATCAATGGAGTTTTGGATGGTATTTCCCTGAATGCTAGATATATTTTTCATGGATTTATAGTGAACTTGTATTTGTTGTTTTGAGAACTGTCTATCTCTTGCTTTTCTCCATTTCCTAATTGGATGGGTGAGATTCTCCTCAGATCACCAGTCAGAATATTTCTCTCTCATAGCCAGCTAGTTTTCCCTACCCTGGCTTTATCCTATTTCCTCCATGAATGCATTTCCTCTTTGAGTATCTTAACATTTCTTGGTTTCATCTGGTCACAGGCTCTCCATTGTGTCACTCCTGTGTTTTCCCACGGCTTCTCTTTTTTAGCAAGCAGCTATGCACCAGTTCAAATGACTCCCACCTCTGCAAATAGTCAGCTTTTAAGACATGGGAGTCACCTTTATCTTTTGAAATACCTCTGAACTTTCTTCTTCAATGGAAGTGTTGCACATTCTACCCAAGTTGTGTGTGGAACTGTTATGTTCATGTTAAACACAGACATTTTCCTCACTATATTTTACTCTTTTTAAAGTAATAAGTTTTGACTTGGTAAATATTTTGCTGAAATACATTAAATTTTGGAAGTCTCTGGTTAATCAAATGAAGCAAGAACAACAGTTTCCCATTCCTACACAAGGTGACAGAATTGAAACTCTCATCTTACCAAGTATCGTACTTTCGGAATAAAATATTGACCATTCAGGGTATAAAATTTGAATGCTCTAGAACATCAAGGGCCATTCTCAAAAGGCTTTCAAAGAAGAATTCTACAGCATTCTTAGAAATGCTGGAAGTGCAAAGTTGACTGATTAAATGCTGATGCTAGTTTTGGGGGTATATGAATGTCAGTGTGTATATTCTGAGGGAACAGGGTTCCTATGTCCCTCATCCTGGTTTTATCCAATCAGTAGCCAGAATGATATAAGAGCTCACTTAATCTGAGGTGCCTCAGGCAGTGAAACTAATGCATACATTCTTGCTTAAAATGCACTCATCTAATTTTCAATTGGGATGATTTCAAAAATAGACATATATATGGTGATGAGATAAAGGTACTGATGAAATCTTTGTGCGACTCATTATTGGCATTATTTTCTCCAGAGCGTCTGTGAGAAACCTCCAGAGGTTTCTGCTTCTAGTGTATCTGGTGAGTCCGAATCAGGAGCCAAGAACAGAATAAATGGACACAGAGAAGGTAAGAGTCATGAATAATGCAAAATACATTGCGGAGCCTATTGCCTTAATCCATGAGCACTAGTATATTATAATTGTTCAAGGAGAGTATGTATTACCTGATAAGGACGAAGAAATATAATGAGTCATATGGTATTAGGTTTCTGTCACAGGCTACACTGGGGATATTGCTAAAGGATCTGAATTAGGAATTGCATTTTGAGACATGCTTCCATCAAAGTACAGTAGAAATCAGAGAGAAGAAGAGGATATGAACACTGAGACAGGCATTAATTAATTACAGGGTATCAATGAAGAAAGAGGCAACAGCTGTAGTCAGTGGAGTCAAGGACACTCAGGTACATATGAGCAGGGAAAAGAGCAGCTTTTTGATAATCTGGGGAGCATATTTGAGTTGCCAGGTCCAAAACTGAATGAAGTGTAGAGTGAAAATTTTCCAACCTTCTTAACTTAGTCACAGTTGGAATCGAATTGAGCAGTGAAGAAGGAATCCCATATTGCTAGGTTTGTTTATCCATGTATACAATATAATGACACATAAAATCTTGCTAGTCTGTACAAAGAATTTATGGAGCAGAAACACCAATTAGGAGAGTGGAAAGAAATAGGAATGATTACGGATTGGTCGCCAAATTCCCAGATAGCTAAAATTAAATTTGGAAAGATTAGACCTTCTTCGAAACTTCCATTTGAGTGGATCATCTTAGGGAGAATCCCAGGGCTATGTTCAAGTTAAGGTAGAGGTATTGGATGCCAACAGCATTTACACTGGAGCTCTCAAACTGTAGTGTAGTGTATGGTCAGTTGGGGCCAGGAGGTTCTCCCTGTGACTCAGAAGTTCTTTCCTTCTACATTTGCTTTATGTTCTTAGGTGACTCCAGTGATCCTAGTTTGCCAACAGCATTTTTGTAGCCAAGAAAATAATGTTCCTGTGGGACATCAAAGAGCATTCTAGTAGATCCTACACACCAGAATAGAAGATGATCAAGCGCCAGGATAAATATTGCTATACTTCTGAGCATAATTCTTAGGTAGTGGGGATAACTAAAAGACCAAAATTTAGAAATCATTTTCTCAGATAAATTTTCTACATTGGTATAGATAGGAAGGAGTTGGAATGACCCATGCAAACAATGCATAGTGGAAAGAATCAAGTCTCCCACACCAGAAGTTTGTGTTTGTCTGTTTGTTTTTTTGTTTGTTGTTTTGCTTGAATCAGCTAGAAGGAAGGGGAAATGTGGGAGAAAATAAAGAAGTTAGCAAGGGTATTTTGGAGGGGAAAATGAGAGAAGGCAATTCAGCATTTTTCAGTGTGCCTGCCTTCAAACCAAAAGTGAGATGATACCTGGTCCACAGATGATTGAAACAAGTAGGGACTGGAAAAATGAGGGCAACCCTCCTGCACACCTACCAGGCACCACCATGTGTGTGACATCCATAAGAGTGATTTAGATCAGTGACCTAGTGTTTCTGAAGCTGTTTTTTTTTTAAAGATAGTTACTTATTATTAATATGGTTATAGTGTTATATGATGATGATGATGATGACACGGATTATGATTTTAATTTTTATATGATATTGGTGCTTTGGAATGAAACCATGTCCCTGGTGCTGCAAGAATAAACTCCATTCCTGTGCTTAATTCTGATCTCTAGATGCCTCATTTTCTGCTCTTCAGAACTTTCAGAAAATATGTGATCTCATGTCTGGGTGTTTTATGTCACACTCATGTTTTTCAACAGAATTCTTTAAGAAATTTATTCCACCTATACTAAGACATTTTCTAACATGTTCATATAAAAGACTTTGAAACACAATACTTCAGTCCTATCGGTCAATTCTGCTTCCTTTCAGATCCCAGTTTTCTGTGGATGCTATATCTAAATTCTTTATGGTTTCTCACATTTTTTTCAGATGCAGGACATGTATCTTTGGTTAAGGGTGAAAAAGTCAACATTCTATTGCCCCAAACAAAGAAAGCAGGATTAGAAGATGTGCCAGGGTCCCAGACGGGTATGTAAAACACACACATATATGTATTACCTGTTATTCTAAATGCATATATCTAGTCAAATTAATTCAGAAAAAGAAAAAAACAGTTTGAGGAGAAATAAAGTGTACATTTCCGCAGATCTTGGATGAAAACTTTTTAATAATAAGACAAATGAGGTACAGGATACTCAGTTATTATAAAATGGATTAAAGAATTCATAGGTCACTTGACATGTGTACTGCCATCTGACTACTTCAGTTTTGACATTGAAGTTCTCAGGTTTCTCTTTTGCTTCTCTAAATACAGATGACTGTGGTCCCAGATTGTGCATCTTCACATTTGTATACGTAATTTGCCTAGATATTTATGATGATGCCAAAGGTGTTCTTATTATTTGAAACTTAACTACAAGTTTTAATTACTAAAGATATTTTCTCCATGTTGATTTGCTACATTTCAGTCTTGTCATTGTACTCAACAAAATCCACAAACACAAAACCCCCAAGCGAATGTAGCCTGTATCAATGCAAACAAAAATTATTATCACTCAGACTGAGCTCTCTACTTATTTCAAAGAGTCATGAATGTGTTTTTCTTAATATTCAGGTTTTATGGATTATATATTTCACTTGCTTTTCAGGCTCTGAGGATATACATGCTTCCTACAAGGTAATTCATCTTCTATGTTTATGTGATATTATTAAAGAGTATGCTGAATGTACTGTAAAATACTTACATAATATCTTCTCTGCATGCACATCAAGCCGACCACCAAAAGCAAAGATACAGCTCCCCAAAAACCGAAAAGGAAGAATAGAGCAAAAACTCTGGAATCCGGTAACTGTTTCAGTACAGCTTCTATAAACCCGCCTATGTTTAAACCTTGGAAATGATAGCAATCTTCTCACTCCTGATATATCCATTTTCTGCCATGTGTTGGGAGGATTTGCCCCATGGGGTCTGTGTTGCTGCTGCATCCACATTTCAAAATATTTCTGTAAATGTCTGAGGAAATGATGTTTTAAAATAACCTCTATCATAGGCGTCTACAATTAAACTTCATGACACCTGTTAGTTGGGTTGTGGGCCTCATTTTTCTTCCCACCCAAATTTTAAAAATAGGTCTGGGGAGAAGGATTGAAGTGCAGAATCCTGATATCCTGAGGAATTCTAGTTTTTTGGAAGCCGAGATATCAAGGCCAGTCTGTGAAATACAGGAAAATCTCATTTATAAGGCAATGTGCACACTACTGTGACATCTAGTGTATCAACCAAATGCATCAAACTTGAGTGATGTTTTATAGACAACATCATTTCATGACTTTGACTTTGACAACTCTTGTGGGAAGTTTGAGGCAAGAAATAATAAGATGTATGATCATATGTACTTTAGTTCATCCCTTGTTTCTAAAGTGAACATTTGCTGGTGAACACTCTTTCCTGAAATTTTATCTCAGAGTAGTCAATCCATAAATCCTTCCACATCCCAATGGAGTGTTTGCTCATTATTCTTTGTCTTTGACTTGTTGTTTGTTTGTTACCTGTGTATGCTAAAAACAGAACCCAGATCCTTTTGGAGACAAGCCTTCCATTCAGGCCTGCATCAACCTCATAGTGCAATTTGCATTCTCATTATTCATCTCCAGTCATGAACATGCCCCTCAAGTTCACATGCCCACAGAATTGAGATGGTTCCAGAAATATATGTGCCCATGACATAGATGACATTCTTTGGTATATGTATGTCCAAGCACCTTAATATTTCCAGGCATCTTTCACAATGCAAGTCTTCCTCAATCTATCTTTAGCCCGTTTTTTAGTGACATGAACTTCTGGCAGTTTTCACCAATCTCTGTATTATCAGACACATGGCATCCCCCTTAACCCTTGTCTCTATGTCATGCTATATAGCCTTCCACTTTTACACCATTCTCTGCCTCTGGCCGATGGCCTCACTCCTCAAGTCTCCATTCATCCCTACCTCTAGAAAAGACACCATCCACGCCATGTGTTATTGCCTCAGACACTTACCTGACACTTTATTATGGGTGTTCAAACCAATTTGTTGTAAAAGTAGTCCCTGAAGTCCAGGACCTTGAGAATTAGACAGAGAAGGAATAATTTACAGGTCAAGTGGTTGTTACCCAGTACAATAAGGGTCATGTTTTGAGGTAGCTAACACCAGAGAAGCAAAACCAGTTGATTTCAGGCACCAAGACCCGAATCTTTTCAAAAACAGAGGACCCTAACAGAAGAAATGAAGGCAAAGGGAATGAAAGGAATATGTGGTTTACTGTCAAAGATATCACAGTGATCATATACACACATATATTTTTGTTGACACCAATGTTACACGCAGTGGTTCATTAAAAATTATTATTAGGAAAAAACATAGGAGACAGTGTGAAGTTTTCTTTTTTCCATTGTAATCTCAACATTGTTTTTCTACAAAATATCATTTTTCCTCGAATGGTTGAATCTTTGAGATATGCATTGAACAAAGTGACCTCCATTGTCTCTGAAGTATTGGATTAGTAAAACTACTCCCCAAATCACTCAATATGCCCTGGGGGAAGAAGGACTCCTCTGTAATAAAAAGCTTAGTGGGAGGCTGAGACAGGCTGATGTCAGGTTTCCAGTGAGCCAGGGAATATTCAGTCACTCTGTCTCCAAAAAAATTGAAGGCCTCGGATTTGAAGATCGGGCTACAGTTCTTGCCAGGATACACTTGGCTCTGGGTACAACCACCAAGTTCACACAACAATCAAAAAAATTCAAGCAACATGAACATTCACGTAAAATTAAGCTTCACTTGAAAATAAAATTTTAGGATTCTTACAGTTATGTTTTTGTTGGCTAGAAATTCACTCAGTCTAACTCTTTTAAGTAATTTAAGTACATCTGTGCATTCATCCCCAGAGTCACCTGAGAATATGTCAGCATCACCAGAGAAGGAAACGACTGATAGCATGGAAAAGAGCAATCTGCAGGTCTGTAAATGTGTCAATATTAATTCACGTTTTATTTTTCTTTTTTTCTTATGAAGGGAAATTATGCCAAACAAAATGACCTCACACAAGACTTACGTGGAAATCAAACATCATAATTTAATATTTAAGTCTAAAGAATGTAATAGGACATGAAAATAGCTTTAGAAATCAAGGAAGCAGAATCTTAAAAGTAACCTTCATTTCATATCAATAGAGAAAATTTTTTGAATATTGTTTCAGTTTTCTTCTTGGTGACGTCCTCATATCATAAGGAAAAAATTTAATACTCTGAAAGATCAATCAAATTCTGAAAATACTTAACCTGTAATGGCCAGTGAAGACATTTCTGTTAAATGATCATCATTACCAAAGGCTCAAAATTTTACTTTCCCATTTCCACTAATCCATGCCGGTCTTAAAGATTCCATTCTCCCTTGACTCCACTATGTAAGTTGAGGCAGGAAACGGGCTTAAATGAGAAATCAAAGGGCCTGTTGAAGGAGTCACATCCTTTCAGGATGTATCCATTCTGTTAGCATGCAAACAAAACTTTCTAGTTCATTGACCTTTTAATGCAAGAAATCAACAAAATCACTAAATACGTTCATCCTACCTCTGAAGTGAACATTAGTAAAAAGATCTTGGATGCAGTTATGGGGGACTCACAATATTTGGTGGTATCTTAATTCCCCCACCCCCTTTCTTTTCCCTGTTGTGTTCATTCCTAGGAGGAGATTTTGCAAGCATTTTAGTTCTAAATTTATGCGTGTGTCCTTTCAGTGTGCAAGTTTTTCTTTAGGATGTGTTCGGGTCAGGCCATCAGTCTCAGCGTCAAGTTCCCAAATGAGCATGTTTAATATATTTAGTCACCAGCGTCCCATCAAGGGGAAAGATGAATCTCTGAGAACAATCATAGCTTAAAGCAAAGCATGCAAATCATACAAATAAAATGTATATTTCACATGATTTCCTATAATACTTAGTAATTAATCGAACTTCATAGGAAATAGCAATGGGCACCTTGATTAAAAAAAAAAAAGACCTCAGTGACAATAAAATCATCATAACAAAATTTAAAAAGAAAAGACAATGAGATTGGTTATAATAACTAGAGACTGAAGAGGAGATGAGGATGAAATTCCATATAAAAGAGAATAGGAAAGAATTTAAAATAAGAATGAAAAGGAATCAGAGAACTAAAACAAAAATGAGTGAAAATATCTTAGAAAATTAACTGTATTACAAAATACATATAAACCGGCAAACCCCTAGAAATATCAGGCCAAACAAATGTAAGGGTCCGGCGGAGCTTCGGAGAAAGAGACCACACAAGAGACTGGCTCCATGCAATTGGCAAAAGGGGATTTATTAATTCAGCATGCTGAGGTTCCAGGCTCACTCAGGAAGATAGAGCAGCCCAGAGCCCAGAGCAGAGGTCAAGCCGAGCTTAAGTACACTTTTTGGAGAGGGCGGGGGGCTTTGCATACATCAGAACAAATCATCATGAGGCAGGGGAAAACTGAACAACAACTCTGAGACAGGATTAGTACATTCATTGGCGGGAACAGTCTGGGCAGGGGTGATTGGTCACTCCTAAGCGGGGTACACATTTAAACTGATTGGTTTTGGGACCTGGATGCTTACGTGCCGAGCTACTTGGAGCCCTTAGCTATTAAACAACCAGGGAACCAGGAGAAATATTTACTGGGCAGTTCAGGTATTGTCCTAACAGCTACAGGGATTACAGGTTCCAGGGGTAGCATTGGAATTTTAACAATACCTGGTCTTTTACTCTTTAGCCCAGGCCTTGCAATTTAGAGACTTTACAGTGCCCAGTCTTTTACACTTTAGCTCAGGCTTTTGCAGCTTAGAATCAGCTTAGAAATTTTACCTTTACACAAAAGGCATAAACAAAACCAAGGAAATCTTCACAAAAACCTGAAAGTAATATAACTGAAATGGAGAAATATCTGTCCGGGATTTCTAATTTTTCAAAAGCTAAGGCTTTGTGTGGTTTGGGGGATGCAAATATTGTGGAAATACATTCTCAGTACTGGATTCTTTACTCAGAGACATGGGTCTATCCAATGTAGAAATTGCCTAATAAACCCTGTGGGCATGGAGGCTGGAGACTAATCTGTAGTGCAGACTCCAATTATGGAATTCTGTACTCAGTGGTCTTGTAGTGCGCATGATTCCAAGTCACTGAGGCTTTTCCTACAACCTCTTGGAGCATGAGAGACATGGCCTGGTTTCAGAATCTGTGGCTTCTTCTGAGAACTCAGTGAAAATACCATTCTCCCTGATCCTGTCCCAGCACTTCTGGAATCTTCTGTCCCTTGAATTCTCAACTAGCAGTTCTTTCTCACTATCATTATTCCCAAAGCACCAGTTTGAAAGAGGCCGTGCCTCTGTGATCCTCTACTCTACAGAACGTCCACAGCAGCAACATACCTCTTCCTGATGAGAGCCTTCAGCACATGCCTGTCACTCACTATCCTGAGCCCATATGAGGAGTAACCCTGTAAAATTCTGGGAGGATACCTGGCTACTGCATCATGGAGGTGTAAGGGATGCAGTGGTTCCTGATGAGACACCACTGAGAGTCCATGTCTTCAGGGCAATATTGTAATTCTTAAGAGGGTGGCTTTAACTTCCTGTGTGATGTTAATGGGGGTAAGTGTTCTAAATTATTCTCAGCAGGGTGGGTTGCCCATGCCTAGTATTCATTTCATGTTTATGGTACTGCAGGCTGCCCTTTGTCTACCAGAGTTACCCTTGGCCCTTGCTGTCAGACTATGATGCCATGACAGTGCCATAAACTACTATTCTTAACATAGACTACAGGGCCATGTTCTAAGTGCCCAGCTCTCTCAGCAACTCTGTGTCTGCTTTATCTCCTACTCTCACCTGATTGTGGTTATGGGTACCTCCAAACCACTGTTTTATGGCAAGTTCAGCCTTTGAATAGCTAAAAAGAAACTGGGTGGTGTTTTTCCTATATCCCAGGAAGAAAGCCTAGGTAAACTAACATGAGTGAAGAGGCTCCTAAACACACGCTCAGATTCTGCCTGGAAGGTTTGGATTTCATCAAATATTCTTTGACATTGCGGGGGAAAAAGAAGTCTCACCTTTGCTGAAATGATTGTATTTGGCCTTAGAATAGTCTACATAAGTTTCCTACATTTTTGCTTTAAAATGTCGTCCTTGTATAATCTTAGGGATTTGGGTGTTACAAGTTTTATATTTTAGAATTTCTTAGGACAGTGTTTTTATATGCTATATGAGGACTCATTTTGACATGATGGTGTATCATGAAAAAATAGTTTGCTCAAATTTATTGTCGTGTTTCTAGGTGTTTTTTATCCATGTTTGTGTTGAGGTGCATCTGGGCTCATTCATATCTTTCTAATGGTGATAGAAACCACTGTAAATATTGGAGTTCCAGTGTCTCATGTGTATACAGAATCATTGTAAATTGGGAATAAGAAGGTGGCTTGGGAATCCTGGGCACATGGTGTTCATGTTCCTAGTCTTCTGCTGACTCTCCATACTACTTTTCAGATGGGAAGTCCTGATTTTCGGCCTCACAGTGTATGGTTGTACATTTTTACCCACATCCTCTCCAGCACTTATTATTTGAAATCTTGATGAATGCCTAACTGGCTGGCATGAGCTGAAATATCAATGGAGTTTTGGATGGTATTTCCCTGAATGCTAGATATATTTTTCATGGATTTATAGTGAACTTGTATTTGTTGTTTTGAGAACTGTCTATCTCTTGCTTTTCTCCATTTCCTAATTGGATGGGTGAGATTCTCCTCAGATCACCAGTCAGAATATTTCTCTCTCATAGCCAGCTAGTTTTCCCTACCCTGGCTTTATCCTATTTCCTCCATGAATGCATTTCCTCTTTGAGTATCTTAACATTTCTTGGTTTCATCTGGTCACAGGCTCTCCATTGTGTCACTCCTGTGTTTTCCCACGGCTTCTCTTTTTTAGCAAGCAGCTATGCACCAGTTCAAATGACTCCCACCTCTGCAAATAGTCAGCTTTTAAGACATGGGAGTCACCTTTATCTTTTGAAATACCTCTGAACTTTCTTCTTCAATGGAAGTGTTGCACATTCTACCCAAGTTGTGTGTGGAACTGTTATGTTCATGTTAAACACAGACATTTTCCTCACTATATTTTACTCTTTTTAAAGTAATAAGTTTTGACTTGGTAAATATTTTGCTGAAATACATTAAATTTTGGAAGTCTCTGGTTAATCAAATGAAGCAAGAACAACAGTTTCCCATTCCTACACAAGGTGACAGAATTGAAACTCTCATCTTACCAAGTATCGTACTTTCGGAATAAAATATTGACCATTCAGGGTATAAAATTTGAATGCTCTAGAACATCAAGGGCCATTCTCAAAAGGCTTTCAAAGAAGAATTCTACAGCATTCTTAGAAATGCTGGAAGTGCAAAGTTGACTGATTAAATGCTGATGCTAGTTTTGGGGGTATATGAATGTCAGTGTGTATATTCTGAGGGAACAGGGTTCCTATGTCCCTCATCCTGGTTTTATCCAATCAGTAGCCAGAATGATATAAGAGCTCACTTAATCTGAGGTGCCTCAGGCAGTGAAACTAATGCATACATTCTTGCTTAAAATGCACTCATCTAATTTTCAATTGGGATGATTTCAAAAATAGACATATATATGGTGATGAGATAAAGGTACTGATGAAATCTTTGTGCGACTCATTATTGGCATTATTTTCTCCAGAGCGTCTGTGAGAAACCTCCAGAGGTTTCTGCTTCTAGTGTATCTGGTGAGTCCGAATCAGGAGCCAAGAACAGAATAAATGGACACAGAGAAGGTAAGAGTCATGAATAATGCAAAATACATTGCGGAGCCTATTGCCTTAATCCATGAGCACTAGTATATTATAATTGTTCAAGGAGAGTATGTATTACCTGATAAGGACGAAGAAATATAATGAGTCATATGGTATTAGGTTTCTGTCACAGGCTACACTGGGGATATTGCTAAAGGATCTGAATTAGGAATTGCATTTTGAGACATGCTTCCATCAAAGTACAGTAGAAATCAGAGAGAAGAAGAGGATATGAACACTGAGACAGGCATTAATTAATTACAGGGTATCAATGAAGAAAGAGGCAACAGCTGTAGTCAGTGGAGTCAAGGACACTCAGGTACATATGAGCAGGGAAAAGAGCAGCTTTTTGATAATCTGGGGAGCATATTTGAGTTGCCAGGTCCAAAACTGAATGAAGTGTAGAGTGAAAATTTTCCAACCTTCTTAACTTAGTCACAGTTGGAATCGAATTGAGCAGTGAAGAAGGAATCCCATATTGCTAGGTTTGTTTATCCATGTATACAATATAATGACACATAAAATCTTGCTAGTCTGTACAAAGAATTTATGGAGCAGAAACACCAATTAGGAGAGTGGAAAGAAATAGGAATGATTACGGATTGGTCGCCAAATTCCCAGATAGCTAAAATTAAATTTGGAAAGATTAGACCTTCTTCGAAACTTCCATTTGAGTGGATCATCTTAGGGAGAATCCCAGGGCTATGTTCAAGTTAAGGTAGAGGTATTGGATGCCAACAGCATTTACACTGGAGCTCTCAAACTGTAGTGTAGTGTATGGTCAGTTGGGGCCAGGAGGTTCTCCCTGTGACTCAGAAGTTCTTTCCTTCTACATTTGCTTTATGTTCTTAGGTGACTCCAGTGATCCTAGTTTGCCAACAGCATTTTTGTAGCCAAGAAAATAATGTTCCTGTGGGACATCAAAGAGCATTCTAGTAGATCCTACACACCAGAATAGAAGATGATCAAGCGCCAGGATAAATATTGCTATACTTCTGAGCATAATTCTTAGGTAGTGGGGATAACTAAAAGACCAAAATTTAGAAATCATTTTCTCAGATAAATTTTCTACATTGGTATAGATAGGAAGGAGTTGGAATGACCCATGCAAACAATGCATAGTGGAAAGAATCAAGTCTCCCACACCAGAAGTTTGTGTTTGTCTGTTTGTTTTTTTGTTTGTTGTTTTGCTTGAATCAGCTAGAAGGAAGGGGAAATGTGGGAGAAAATAAAGAAGTTAGCAAGGGTATTTTGGAGGGGAAAATGAGAGAAGGCAATTCAGCATTTTTCAGTGTGCCTGCCTTCAAACCAAAAGTGAGATGATACCTGGTCCACAGATGATTGAAACAAGTAGGGACTGGAAAAATGAGGGCAACCCTCCTGCACACCTACCAGGCACCACCATGTGTGTGACATCCATAAGAGTGATTTAGATCAGTGACCTAGTGTTTCTGAAGCTGTTTTTTTTTTAAAGATAGTTACTTATTATTAATATGGTTATAGTGTTATATGATGATGATGATGATGACACGGATTATGATTTTAATTTTTATATGATATTGGTGCTTTGGAATGAAACCATGTCCCTGGTGCTGCAAGAATAAACTCCATTCCTGTGCTTAATTCTGATCTCTAGATGCCTCATTTTCTGCTCTTCAGAACTTTCAGAAAATATGTGATCTCATGTCTGGGTGTTTTATGTCACACTCATGTTTTTCAACAGAATTCTTTAAGAAATTTATTCCACCTATACTAAGACATTTTCTAACATGTTCATATAAAAGACTTTGAAACACAATACTTCAGTCCTATCGGTCAATTCTGCTTCCTTTCAGATCCCAGTTTTCTGTGGATGCTATATCTAAATTCTTTATGGTTTCTCACATTTTTTTCAGATGCAGGACATGTATCTTTGGTTAAGGGTGAAAAAGTCAACATTCTATTGCCCCAAACAAAGAAAGCAGGATTAGAAGATGTGCCAGGGTCCCAGACGGGTATGTAAAACACACACATATATGTATTACCTGTTATTCTAAATGCATATATCTAGTCAAATTAATTCAGAAAAAGAAAAAAACAGTTTGAGGAGAAATAAAGTGTACATTTCCGCAGATCTTGGATGAAAACTTTTTAATAATAAGACAAATGAGGTACAGGATACTCAGTTATTATAAAATGGATTAAAGAATTCATAGGTCACTTGACATGTGTACTGCCATCTGACTACTTCAGTTTTGACATTGAAGTTCTCAGGTTTCTCTTTTGCTTCTCTAAATACAGATGACTGTGGTCCCAGATTGTGCATCTTCACATTTGTATACGTAATTTGCCTAGATATTTATGATGATGCCAAAGGTGTTCTTATTATTTGAAACTTAACTACAAGTTTTAATTACTAAAGATATTTTCTCCATGTTGATTTGCTACATTTCAGTCTTGTCATTGTACTCAACAAAATCCACAAACACAAAACCCCCAAGCGAATGTAGCCTGTATCAATGCAAACAAAAATTATTATCACTCAGACTGAGCTCTCTACTTATTTCAAAGAGTCATGAATGTGTTTTTCTTAATATTCAGGTTTTATGGATTATATATTTCACTTGCTTTTCAGGCTCTGAGGATATACATGCTTCCTACAAGGTAATTCATCTTCTATGTTTATGTGATATTATTAAAGAGTATGCTGAATGTACTGTAAAATACTTACATAATATCTTCTCTGCATGCACATCAAGCCGACCACCAAAAGCAAAGATACAGCTCCCCAAAAACCGAAAAGGAAGAATAGAGCAAAAACTCTGGAATCCGGTAACTGTTTCAGTACAGCTTCTATAAACCCGCCTATGTTTAAACCTTGGAAATGATAGCAATCTTCTCACTCCTGATATATCCATTTTCTGCCATGTGTTGGGAGGATTTGCCCCATGGGGTCTGTGTTGCTGCTGCATCCACATTTCAAAATATTTCTGTAAATGTCTGAGGAAATGATGTTTTAAAATAACCTCTATCATAGGCGTCTACAATTAAACTTCATGACACCTGTTAGTTGGGTTGTGGGCCTCATTTTTCTTCCCACCCAAATTTTAAAAATAGGTCTGGGGAGAAGGATTGAAGTGCAGAATCCTGATATCCTGAGGAATTCTAGTTTTTTGGAAGCCGAGATATCAAGGCCAGTCTGTGAAATACAGGAAAATCTCATTTATAAGGCAATGTGCACACTACTGTGACATCTAGTGTATCAACCAAATGCATCAAACTTGAGTGATGTTTTATAGACAACATCATTTCATGACTTTGACTTTGACAACTCTTGTGGGAAGTTTGAGGCAAGAAATAATAAGATGTATGATCATATGTACTTTAGTTCATCCCTTGTTTCTAAAGTGAACATTTGCTGGTGAACACTCTTTCCTGAAATTTTATCTCAGAGTAGTCAATCCATAAATCCTTCCACATCCCAATGGAGTGTTTGCTCATTATTCTTTGTCTTTGACTTGTTGTTTGTTTGTTACCTGTGTATGCTAAAAACAGAACCCAGATCCTTTTGGAGACAAGCCTTCCATTCAGGCCTGCATCAACCTCATAGTGCAATTTGCATTCTCATTATTCATCTCCAGTCATGAACATGCCCCTCAAGTTCACATGCCCACAGAATTGAGATGGTTCCAGAAATATATGTGCCCATGACATAGATGACATTCTTTGGTATATGTATGTCCAAGCACCTTAATATTTCCAGGCATCTTTCACAATGCAAGTCTTCCTCAATCTATCTTTAGCCCGTTTTTTAGTGACATGAACTTCTGGCAGTTTTCACCAATCTCTGTATTATCAGACACATGGCATCCCCCTTAACCCTTGTCTCTATGTCATGCTATATAGCCTTCCACTTTTACACCATTCTCTGCCTCTGGCCGATGGCCTCACTCCTCAAGTCTCCATTCATCCCTACCTCTAGAAAAGACACCATCCACGCCATGTGTTATTGCCTCAGACACTTACCTGACACTTTATTATGGGTGTTCAAACCAATTTGTTGTAAAAGTAGTCCCTGAAGTCCAGGACCTTGAGAATTAGACAGAGAAGGAATAATTTACAGGTCAAGTGGTTGTTACCCAGTACAATAAGGGTCATGTTTTGAGGTAGCTAACACCAGAGAAGCAAAACCAGTTGATTTCAGGCACCAAGACCCGAATCTTTTCAAAAACAGAGGACCCTAACAGAAGAAATGAAGGCAAAGGGAATGAAAGGAATATGTGGTTTACTGTCAAAGATATCACAGTGATCATATACACACATATATTTTTGTTGACACCAATGTTACACGCAGTGGTTCATTAAAAATTATTATTAGGAAAAAACATAGGAGACAGTGTGAAGTTTTCTTTTTTCCATTGTAATCTCAACATTGTTTTTCTACAAAATATCATTTTTCCTCGAATGGTTGAATCTTTGAGATATGCATTGAACAAAGTGACCTCCATTGTCTCTGAAGTATTGGATTAGTAAAACTACTCCCCAAATCACTCAATATGCCCTGGGGGAAGAAGGACTCCTCTGTAATAAAAAGCTTAGTGGGAGGCTGAGACAGGCTGATGTCAGGTTTCCAGTGAGCCAGGGAATATTCAGTCACTCTGTCTCCAAAAAAATTGAAGGCCTCGGATTTGAAGATCGGGCTACAGTTCTTGCCAGGATACACTTGGCTCTGGGTACAACCACCAAGTTCACACAACAATCAAAAAAATTCAAGCAACATGAACATTCACGTAAAATTAAGCTTCACTTGAAAATAAAATTTTAGGATTCTTACAGTTATGTTTTTGTTGGCTAGAAATTCACTCAGTCTAACTCTTTTAAGTAATTTAAGTACATCTGTGCATTCATCCCCAGAGTCACCTGAGAATATGTCAGCATCACCAGAGAAGGAAACGACTGATAGCATGGAAAAGAGCAATCTGCAGGTCTGTAAATGTGTCAATATTAATTCACGTTTTATTTTTCTTTTTTTCTTATGAAGGGAAATTATGCCAAACAAAATGACCTCACACAAGACTTACGTGGAAATCAAACATCATAATTTAATATTTAAGTCTAAAGAATGTAATAGGACATGAAAATAGCTTTAGAAATCAAGGAAGCAGAATCTTAAAAGTAACCTTCATTTCATATCAATAGAGAAAATTTTTTGAATATTGTTTCAGTTTTCTTCTTGGTGACGTCCTCATATCATAAGGAAAAAATTTAATACTCTGAAAGATCAATCAAATTCTGAAAATACTTAACCTGTAATGGCCAGTGAAGACATTTCTGTTAAATGATCATCATTCCCAAAGGCTCAAAATTTTACTTTCCCATTTCCACTAATCCATGCCGGTCTTAAAGATTCCATTCTCCCTTGACTCCACTATGTAAGTTGAGGCAGGAAACGGGCTTAAATGAGAAATCAAAGGGCCTGTTGAAGGAGTCACATCCTTTCAGGATGTATCCATTCTGTTAGCATGCAAACAAAACTTTCTAGTTCATTGACCTTTTAATGCAAGAAATCAACAAAATCACTAAATACGTTCATCCTACCTCTGAAGTGAACATTAGTAAAAAGATCTTGGATGCAGTTATGGGGGACTCACAATATTTGGTGGTATCTTAATTCCCCCACCCCCTTTCTTTTCCCTGTTGTGTTCATTCCTAGGAGGAGATTTTGCAAGCATTTTAGTTCTAAATTTATGCGTGTGTCCTTTCAGTGTGCAAGTTTTTCTTTAGGATGTGTTCGGGTCAGGCCATCAGTCTCAGCGTCAAGTTCCCAAATGAGCATGTTTAATATATTTAGTCACCAGCGTCCCATCAAGGGGAAAGATGAATCTCTGAGAACAATCATAGCTTAAAGCAAAGCATGCAAATCATACAAATAAAATGTATATTTCACATGATTTCCTATAATACTTAGTAATTAATCGAACTTCATAGGAAATAGCAATGGGCACCTTGATTAAAAAAAAAAAAAGACCTCAGTGACAATAAAATCATCATAACAAAATTTAAAAAGAAAAGACAATGAGATTGGTTATAATAACTAGAGACTGAAGAGGAGATGAGGATGAAATTCCATATAAAAGAGAATAGGAAAGAATTTAAAATAAGAATGAAAAGGAATCAGAGAACTAAAACAAAAATGAGTGAAAATATCTTAGAAAATTAACTGTATTACAAAATACATATAAACCGGCAAACCCCTAGAAATATCAGGCCAAACAAATGTAAGGGTCCGGCGGAGCTTCGGAGAAAGAGACCACACAAGAGACTGGCTCCATGCAATTGGCAAAAGGGGATTTATTAATTCAGCATGCTGAGGTTCCAGGCTCACTCAGGAAGATAGAGCAGCCCAGAGCCCAGAGCAGAGGTCAAGCCGAGCTTAAGTACACTTTTTGGAGAGGGCGGGGGGCTTTGCATACATCAGAACAAATCATCATGAGGCAGGGGAAAACTGAACAACAACTCTGAGACAGGATTAGTACATTCATTGGCGGGAACAGTCTGGGCAGGGGTGATTGGTCACTCCTAAGCGGGGTACACATTTAAACTGATTGGTTTTGGGACCTGGATGCTTACGTGCCGAGCTACTTGGAGCCCTTAGCTATTAAACAACCAGGGAACCAGGAGAAATATTTACTGGGCAGTTCAGGTATTGTCCTAACAGCTACAGGGATTACAGGTTCCAGGGGTAGCATTGGAATTTTAACAATACCTGGTCTTTTACTCTTTAGCCCAGGCCTTGCAATTTAGAGACTTTACAGTGCCCAGTCTTTTACACTTTAGCTCAGGCTTTTGCAGCTTAGAATCAGCTTAGAAATTTTACCTTTACACAAAAGGCATAAACAAAACCAAGGAAATCTTCACAAAAACCTGAAAGTAATATAACTGAAATGGAGAAATATCTGTCCGGGATTTCTAATTTTTCAAAAGCTAAGGCTTTGTGTGGTTTGGGGGATGCAAATATTGTGGAAATACATTCTCAGTACTGGATTCTTTACTCAGAGACATGGGTCTATCCAATGTAGAAATTGCCTAATAAACCCTGTGGGCATGGAGGCTGGAGACTAATCTGTAGTGCAGACTCCAATTATGGAATTCTGTACTCAGTGGTCTTGTAGTGCGCATGATTCCAAGTCACTGAGGCTTTTCCTACAACCTCTTGGAGCATGAGAGACATGGCCTGGTTTCAGAATCTGTGGCTTCTTCTGAGAACTCAGTGAAAATACCATTCTCCCTGATCCTGTCCCAGCACTTCTGGAATCTTCTGTCCCTTGAATTCTCAACTAGCAGTTCTTTCTCACTATCATTATTCCCAAAGCACCAGTTTGAAAGAGGCCGTGCCTCTGTGATCCTCTACTCTACAGAACGTCCACAGCAGCAACATACCTCTTCCTGATGAGAGCCTTCAGCACATGCCTGTCACTCACTATCCTGAGCCCATATGAGGAGTAACCCTGTAAAATTCTGGGAGGATACCTGGCTACTGCATCATGGAGGTGTAAGGGATGCAGTGGTTCCTGATGAGACACCACTGAGAGTCCATGTCTTCAGGGCAATATTGTAATTCTTAAGAGGGTGGCTTTAACTTCCTGTGTGATGTTAATGGGGGTAAGTGTTCTAAATTATTCTCAGCAGGGTGGGTTGCCCATGCCTAGTATTCATTTCATGTTTATGGTACTGCAGGCTGCCCTTTGTCTACCAGAGTTACCCTTGGCCCTTGCTGTCAGACTATGATGCCATGACAGTGCCATAAACTACTATTCTTAACATAGACTACAGGGCCATGTTCTAAGTGCCCAGCTCTCTCAGCAACTCTGTGTCTGCTTTATCTCCTACTCTCACCTGATTGTGGTTATGGGTACCTCCAAACCACTGTTTTATGGCAAGTTCAGCCTTTGAATAGCTAAAAAGAAACTGGGTGGTGTTTTTCCTATATCCCAGGAAGAAAGCCTAGGTAAACTAACATGAGTGAAGAGGCTCCTAAACACACGCTCAGATTCTGCCTGGAAGGTTTGGATTTCATCAAATATTCTTTGACATTGCGGGGGAAAAAGAAGTCTCACCTTTGCTGAAATGATTGTATTTGGCCTTAGAATAGTCTACATAAGTTTCCTACATTTTTGCTTTAAAATGTCGTCCTTGTATAATCTTAGGGATTTGGGTGTTACAAGTTTTATATTTTAGAATTTCTTAGGACAGTGTTTTTATATGCTATATGAGGACTCATTTTGACATGATGGTGTATCATGAAAAAATAGTTTGCTCAAATTTATTGTCGTGTTTCTAGGTGTTTTTTATCCATGTTTGTGTTGAGGTGCATCTGGGCTCATTCATATCTTTCTAATGGTGATAGAAACCACTGTAAATATTGGAGTTCCAGTGTCTCATGTGTATACAGAATCATTGCAAATTGGGAATAAGAAGGCGGCTTGGGAATCCTGGGCACATGGTGTTCATGTTCCTAGTCTTCTGCTGACTCTCCATACTACTTTTCAGATGGGAAGTCCTGATTTTCGGCCTCACAGTGTATGGTTGTACATTTTTACCCACATCCTCTCCAGCACTTATTATTTGAAATCTTGATGAATGCCTAACTGGCTGGCATGAGCTGAAATATCAATGGAGTTTTGGATGGTATTTCCCTGAATGCTAGATATATTTTTCATGGATTTATAGTGAACTTGTATTTGTTGTTTTGAGAACTGTCTATCTCTTGCTTTTCTCCATTTCCTAATTGGATGGGTGAGATTCTCCTCAGATCACCAGTCAGAATATTTCTCTCTCATAGCCAGCTAGTTTTCCCTACCCTGGCTTTATCCTATTTCCTCCATGAATGCATTTCCTCTTTGAGTATCTTAACATTTCTTGGTTTCATCTGGTCACAGGCTCTCCATTGTGTCACTCCTGTGTTTTCCCACGGCTTCTCTTTTTTAGCAAGCAGCTATGCACCAGTTCAAATGACTCCCACCTCTGCAAATAGTCAGCTTTTAAGACATGGGAGTCACCTTTATCTTTTGAAATACCTCTGAACTTTCTTCTTCAATGGAAGTGTTGCACATTCTACCCAAGTTGTGTGTGGAACTGTTATGTTCATGTTAAACACAGACATTTTCCTCACTATATTTTACTCTTTTTAAAGTAATAAGTTTTGACTTGGTAAATATTTTGCTGAAATACATTAAATTTTGGAAGTCTCTGGTTAATCAAATGAAGCAAGAACAACAGTTTCCCATTCCTACACAAGGTGACAGAATTGAAACTCTCATCTTACCAAGTATCGTACTTTCGGAATAAAATATTGACCATTCAGGGTATAAAATTTGAATGCTCTAGAACATCAAGGGCCATTCTCAAAAGGCTTTCAAAGAAGAATTCTACAGCATTCTTAGAAATGCTGGAAGTGCAAAGTTGACTGATTAAATGCTGATGCTAGTTTTGGGGGTATATGAATGTCAGTGTGTATATTCTGAGGGAACAGGGTTCCTATGTCCCTCATCCTGGTTTTATCCAATCAGTAGCCAGAATGATATAAGAGCTCACTTAATCTGAGGTGCCTCAGGCAGTGAAACTAATGCATACATTCTTGCTTAAAATGCACTCATCTAATTTTCAATTGGGATGATTTCAAAAATAGACATATATATGGTGATGAGATAAAGGTACTGATGAAATCTTTGTGCGACTCATTATTGGCATTATTTTCTCCAGAGCGTCTGTGAGAAACCTCCAGAGGTTTCTGCTTCTAGTGTATCTGGTGAGTCCGAATCAGGAGCCAAGAACAGAATAAATGGACACAGAGAAGGTAAGAGTCATGAATAATGCAAAATACATTGCGGAGCCTATTGCCTTAATCCATGAGCACTAGTATATTATAATTGTTCAAGGAGAGTATGTATTACCTGATAAGGACGAAGAAATATAATGAGTCATATGGTATTAGGTTTCTGTCACAGGCTACACTGGGGATATTGCTAAAGGATCTGAATTAGGAATTGCATTTTGAGACATGCTTCCATCAAAGTACAGTAGAAATCAGAGAGAAGAAGAGGATATGAACACTGAGACAGGCATTAATTAATTACAGGGTATCAATGAAGAAAGAGGCAACAGCTGTAGTCAGTGGAGTCAAGGACACTCAGGTACATATGAGCAGGGAAAAGAGCAGCTTTTTGATAATCTGGGGAGCATATTTGAGTTGCCAGGTCCAAAACTGAATGAAGTGTAGAGTGAAAATTTTCCAACCTTCTTAACTTAGTCACAGTTGGAATCGAATTGAGCAGTGAAGAAGGAATCCCATATTGCTAGGTTTGTTTATCCATGTATACAATATAATGACACATAAAATCTTGCTAGTCTGTACAAAGAATTTATGGAGCAGAAACACCAATTAGGAGAGTGGAAAGAAATAGGAATGATTACGGATTGGTCGCCAAATTCCCAGATAGCTAAAATTAAATTTGGAAAGATTAGACCTTCTTCGAAACTTCCATTTGAGTGGATCATCTTAGGGAGAATCCCAGGGCTATGTTCAAGTTAAGGTAGAGGTATTGGATGCCAACAGCATTTACACTGGAGCTCTCAAACTGTAGTGTAGTGTATGGTCAGTTGGGGCCAGGAGGTTCTCCCTGTGACTCAGAAGTTCTTTCCTTCTACATTTGCTTTATGTTCTTAGGTGACTCCAGTGATCCTAGTTTGCCAACAGCATTTTTGTAGCCAAGAAAATAATGTTCCTGTGGGACATCAAAGAGCATTCTAGTAGATCCTACACACCAGAATAGAAGATGATCAAGCGCCAGGATAAATATTGCTATACTTCTGAGCATAATTCTTAGGTAGTGGGGATAACTAAAAGACCAAAATTTAGAAATCATTTTCTCAGATAAATTTTCTACATTGGTATAGATAGGAAGGAGTTGGAATGACCCATGCAAACAATGCATAGTGGAAAGAATCAAGTCTCCCACACCAGAAGTTTGTGTTTGTCTGTTTGTTTTTTTGTTTGTTGTTTTGCTTGAATCAGCTAGAAGGAAGGGGAAATGTGGGAGAAAATAAAGAAGTTAGCAAGGGTATTTTGGAGGGGAAAATGAGAGAAGGCAATTCAGCATTTTTCAGTGTGCCTGCCTTCAAACCAAAAGTGAGATGATACCTGGTCCACAGATGATTGAAACAAGTAGGGACTGGAAAAATGAGGGCAACCCTCCTGCACACCTACCAGGCACCACCATGTGTGTGACATCCATAAGAGTGATTTAGATCAGTGACCTAGTGTTTCTGAAGCTGTTTTTTTTTTAAAGATAGTTACTTATTATTAATATGGTTATAGTGTTATATGATGATGATGATGATGACACGGATTATGATTTTAATTTTTATATGATATTGGTGCTTTGGAATGAAACCATGTCCCTGGTGCTGCAAGAATAAACTCCATTCCTGTGCTTAATTCTGATCTCTAGATGCCTCATTTTCTGCTCTTCAGAACTTTCAGAAAATATGTGATCTCATGTCTGGGTGTTTTATGTCACACTCATGTTTTTCAACAGAATTCTTTAAGAAATTTATTCCACCTATACTAAGACATTTTCTAACATGTTCATATAAAAGACTTTGAAACACAATACTTCAGTCCTATCGGTCAATTCTGCTTCCTTTCAGATCCCAGTTTTCTGTGGATGCTATATCTAAATTCTTTATGGTTTCTCACATTTTTTTCAGATGCAGGACATGTATCTTTGGTTAAGGGTGAAAAAGTCAACATTCTATTGCCCCAAACAAAGAAAGCAGGATTAGAAGATGTGCCAGGGTCCCAGACGGGTATGTAAAACACACACATATATGTATTACCTGTTATTCTAAATGCATATATCTAGTCAAATTAATTCAGAAAAAGAAAAAAACAGTTTGAGGAGAAATAAAGTGTACATTTCCGCAGATCTTGGATGAAAACTTTTTAATAATAAGACAAATGAGGTACAGGATACTCAGTTATTATAAAATGGATTAAAGAATTCATAGGTCACTTGACATGTGTACTGCCATCTGACTACTTCAGTTTTGACATTGAAGTTCTCAGGTTTCTCTTTTGCTTCTCTAAATACAGATGACTGTGGTCCCAGATTGTGCATCTTCACATTTGTATACGTAATTTGCCTAGATATTTATGATGATGCCAAAGGTGTTCTTATTATTTGAAACTTAACTACAAGTTTTAATTACTAAAGATATTTTCTCCATGTTGATTTGCTACATTTCAGTCTTGTCATTGTACTCAACAAAATCCACAAACACAAAACCCCCAAGCGAATGTAGCCTGTATCAATGCAAACAAAAATTATTATCACTCAGACTGAGCTCTCTACTTATTTCAAAGAGTCATGAATGTGTTTTTCTTAATATTCAGGTTTTATGGATTATATATTTCACTTGCTTTTCAGGCTCTGAGGATATACATGCTTCCTACAAGGTAATTCATCTTCTATGTTTATGTGATATTATTAAAGAGTATGCTGAATGTACTGTAAAATACTTACATAATATCTTCTCTGCATGCACATCAAGCCGACCACCAAAAGCAAAGATACAGCTCCCCAAAAACCGAAAAGGAAGAATAGAGCAAAAACTCTGGAATCCGGTAACTGTTTCAGTACAGCTTCTATAAACCCGCCTATGTTTAAACCTTGGAAATGATAGCAATCTTCTCACTCCTGATATATCCATTTTCTGCCATGTGTTGGGAGGATTTGCCCCATGGGGTCTGTGTTGCTGCTGCATCCACATTTCAAAATATTTCTGTAAATGTCTGAGGAAATGATGTTTTAAAATAACCTCTATCATAGGCGTCTACAATTAAACTTCATGACACCTGTTAGTTGGGTTGTGGGCCTCATTTTTCTTCCCACCCAAATTTTAAAAATAGGTCTGGGGAGAAGGATTGAAGTGCAGAATCCTGATATCCTGAGGAATTCTAGTTTTTTGGAAGCCGAGATATCAAGGCCAGTCTGTGAAATACAGGAAAATCTCATTTATAAGGCAATGTGCACACTACTGTGACATCTAGTGTATCAACCAAATGCATCAAACTTGAGTGATGTTTTATAGACAACATCATTTCATGACTTTGACTTTGACAACTCTTGTGGGAAGTTTGAGGCAAGAAATAATAAGATGTATGATCATATGTACTTTAGTTCATCCCTTGTTTCTAAAGTGAACATTTGCTGGTGAACACTCTTTCCTGAAATTTTATCTCAGAGTAGTCAATCCATAAATCCTTCCACATCCCAATGGAGTGTTTGCTCATTATTCTTTGTCTTTGACTTGTTGTTTGTTTGTTACCTGTGTATGCTAAAAACAGAACCCAGATCCTTTTGGAGACAAGCCTTCCATTCAGGCCTGCATCAACCTCATAGTGCAATTTGCATTCTCATTATTCATCTCCAGTCATGAACATGCCCCTCAAGTTCACATGCCCACAGAATTGAGATGGTTCCAGAAATATATGTGCCCATGACATAGATGACATTCTTTGGTATATGTATGTCCAAGCACCTTAATATTTCCAGGCATCTTTCACAATGCAAGTCTTCCTCAATCTATCTTTAGCCCGTTTTTTAGTGACATGAACTTCTGGCAGTTTTCACCAATCTCTGTATTATCAGACACATGGCATCCCCCTTAACCCTTGTCTCTATGTCATGCTATATAGCCTTCCACTTTTACACCATTCTCTGCCTCTGGCCGATGGCCTCACTCCTCAAGTCTCCATTCATCCCTACCTCTAGAAAAGACACCATCCACGCCATGTGTTATTGCCTCAGACACTTACCTGACACTTTATTATGGGTGTTCAAACCAATTTGTTGTAAAAGTAGTCCCTGAAGTCCAGGACCTTGAGAATTAGACAGAGAAGGAATAATTTACAGGTCAAGTGGTTGTTACCCAGTACAATAAGGGTCATGTTTTGAGGTAGCTAACACCAGAGAAGCAAAACCAGTTGATTTCAGGCACCAAGACCCGAATCTTTTCAAAAACAGAGGACCCTAACAGAAGAAATGAAGGCAAAGGGAATGAAAGGAATATGTGGTTTACTGTCAAAGATATCACAGTGATCATATACACACATATATTTTTGTTGACACCAATGTTACACGCAGTGGTTCATTAAAAATTATTATTAGGAAAAAACATAGGAGACAGTGTGAAGTTTTCTTTTTTCCATTGTAATCTCAACATTGTTTTTCTACAAAATATCATTTTTCCTCGAATGGTTGAATCTTTGAGATATGCATTGAACAAAGTGACCTCCATTGTCTCTGAAGTATTGGATTAGTAAAACTACTCCCCAAATCACTCAATATGCCCTGGGGGAAGAAGGACTCCTCTGTAATAAAAAGCTTAGTGGGAGGCTGAGACAGGCTGATGTCAGGTTTCCAGTGAGCCAGGGAATATTCAGTCACTCTGTCTCCAAAAAAATTGAAGGCCTCGGATTTGAAGATCGGGCTACAGTTCTTGCCAGGATACACTTGGCTCTGGGTACAACCACCAAGTTCACACAACAATCAAAAAAATTCAAGCAACATGAACATTCACGTAAAATTAAGCTTCACTTGAAAATAAAATTTTAGGATTCTTACAGTTATGTTTTTGTTGGCTAGAAATTCACTCAGTCTAACTCTTTTAAGTAATTTAAGTACATCTGTGCATTCATCCCCAGAGTCACCTGAGAATATGTCAGCATCACCAGAGAAGGAAACGACTGATAGCATGGAAAAGAGCAATCTGCAGGTCTGTAAATGTGTCAATATTAATTCACGTTTTATTTTTCTTTTTTTCTTATGAAGGGAAATTATGCCAAACAAAATGACCTCACACAAGACTTACGTGGAAATCAAACATCATAATTTAATATTTAAGTCTAAAGAATGTAATAGGACATGAAAATAGCTTTAGAAATCAAGGAAGCAGAATCTTAAAAGTAACCTTCATTTCATATCAATAGAGAAAATTTTTTGAATATTGTTTCAGTTTTCTTCTTGGTGACGTCCTCATATCATAAGGAAAAAATTTAATACTCTGAAAGATCAATCAAATTCTGAAAATAC
This sequence comes from Ictidomys tridecemlineatus, assembly GCF_052094955.1. Classification (NCBI taxonomy): domain Eukaryota; kingdom Metazoa; phylum Chordata; class Mammalia; order Rodentia; family Sciuridae; genus Ictidomys; species Ictidomys tridecemlineatus. The sequence goes on from NC_135477.1 coordinate 162,086,277, forward strand.
CTAACCTGTAATGGCCAGTGAAGACATTTCTGTTAAATGATCATCATTCCCAAAGGCTCAAAATTTTACTTTCCCATTTCCACTAATCCATGCCGGTCTTAAAGATTCCATTCTCCCTTGACTCCACTATGTAAGTTGAGGCAGGAAACGGGCTTAAATGAGAAATCAAAGGGCCTGTTGAAGGAGTCACATCCTTTCAGGATGTATCCATTCTGTTAGCATGCAAACAAAACTTTCTAGTTCATTGACCTTTTAATGCAAGAAATCAACAAAATCACTAAATACGTTCATCCTACCTCTGAAGTGAACATTAGTAAAAAGATCTTGGATGCAGTTATGGGGGACTCACAATATTTGGTGGTATCTTAATTCCCCCACCCCCTTTCTTTTCCCTGTTGTGTTCATTCCTAGGAGGAGATTTTGCAAGCATTTTAGTTCTAAATTTATGCGTGTGTCCTTTCAGTGTGCAAGTTTTTCTTTAGGATGTGTTCGGGTCAGGCCATCAGTCTCAGCGTCAAGTTCCCAAATGAGCATGTTTAATATATTTAGTCACCAGCGTCCCATCAAGGGGAAAGATGAATCTCTGAGAACAATCATAGCTTAAAGCAAAGCATGCAAATCATACAAATAAAATGTATATTTCACATGATTTCCTATAATACTTAGTAATTAATCGAACTTCATAGGAAATAGCAATGGGCACCTTGATTAAAAAAAAAAAAAAGACCTCAGTGACAATAAAATCATCATAACAAAATTTAAAAAGAAAAGACAATGAGATTGGTTATAATAACTAGAGACTGAAGAGGAGATGAGGATGAAATTCCATATAAAAGAGAATAGGAAAGAATTTAAAATAAGAATGAAAAGGAATCAGAGAACTAAAACAAAAATGAGTGAAAATATCTTAGAAAATTAACTGTATTACAAAATACATATAAACCGGCAAACCCCTAGAAATATCAGGCCAAACAAATGTAAGGGTCCGGCGGAGCTTCGGAGAAAGAGACCACACAAGAGACTGGCTCCATGCAATTGGCAAAAGGGGATTTATTAATTCAGCATGCTGAGGTTCCAGGCTCACTCAGGAAGATAGAGCAGCCCAGAGCCCAGAGCAGAGGTCAAGCCGAGCTTAAGTACACTTTTTGGAGAGGGCGGGGGGCTTTGCATACATCAGAACAAATCATCATGAGGCAGGGGAAAACTGAACAACAACTCTGAGACAGGATTAGTACATTCATTGGCGAGAACACTATTGTATTTGTAGTGTGCAGTTTTTTTTATAATGTGTCCTGAGCACAATTTATATCTGAGTACCATGTGTGAAAATTATCATGTTATTCATGCAATTTTCATTCTCTAGAATTTCTGTTAGAGGAGATAATAAACTCCAACAATGATCAGAGCTTAAAGCAAAACTTTTATCAACTGTATATAAAATAGGTATTTCAAATGATCTCTTTTATAGCACAAAATTAATAAAAGGGTAAGGACATAACAATATTTGTCTGGCCACAAAAGATGACTTGTTGATAATACAATTATTAGGACACATTTAAAAAAAAAGAAGAGTGAAAGTGGTGGGACTAAAGATAGGCAGAAGAAGAGATAAAGAGAAAATGCAATAAAATGTTAAAAGAAAGGATTTTAAATGAGAGTAAAAAAGATCTCTCAAATGTGACCAGGGAGGGGGTGAGGGTGGCAGGGTCAGGAAGAGAGAATGGAGTAAAACTGTCATAAAAAAATTATATAGAATGTGAAAAAATTATGGGAAATCTATACAAATAATGGACAAAAATATATCAAGAACAACAATAGCGAAAGCTTAAGACTTCCTAATGTCAAGATAGTAGAAAGAAGATATTTCTGTTTAGGATTTCTAATTTTAGACACACACACATAACTTTGGGAGGTTACTGGGAAACAAATATTATCCAGCTATTTCTTTATTTTGTCTATAGCCCCTAAAGGCCTAACCTGTTATTTTGCATGAATAAGCAGAGGTCCTCCGCTCCTTTGTCCCCACCACACACAGAGAATGCTGAGGGAACTTTGCAATTTGAAGAAAACCCTCACCCTCAGTAGGAGTTCATGTATTCAGACATATGGGTCTATCTAATGTGGGAACTTCCTGACACATACTCTGTTTCATGGAGCCTGAGGACTAGTATGTAATGCAGACCACCTGACGGATTCCTGCAGTCTGTGGTCTAAAGGTGGGCAAGATTCCCTGTCTCTGAGGGGTTTCCTGGCAACCTATTGGAGCATGGCAGTCATGGCATCCTTACAGAACCTGTGATTTCTTTTGGGAACTGAAGGAAAATACCATTGCATCTGACAATGCCCAACACTCCTTGAATATTTTGTCACTTGAATTCTCAAAAAAGCACTTTACCCTCACTAATATTTTTTCTAAACTACCATTTAAAGAGATAGTGCTCTTTAGGCCTCCACACTGCTGCTAATTGTCCAACAGGCATAACACATGAATTCCTGATGAGAGTTTTCAGCACATTTCTATTACTATCCTGAGATCATATGATCAGGGATAACCTTCACCATTTTGTGAAGATAGTTGACTATGCAACTGAGAAGTTTAGACATGCAGTGGTTTAGATCTCTCCCACAGATATACATTGTAGGAACCTTTCTCAATGGTGTTTGATCTCAGGATTTTATTCAATCCCCAGGAAAGTTCTAAAGCTCCAGTGTGGTGGAAATGTGGATAAGGACTCTCAACTGAGTGTCTTAACCTTACCTGGCATGTCTGCTCAAGTTTGTTGTTCTGCAGGAGAGCATTTTTCTGCCAGACATAACTTTGGCACATGATGTCACACAACTTCAAACAATATGTTTCAATGAAAGTGTCATGATCTTTTATTCTTTAGGCAGACCAGAGGAACAAGTTCTAGCTGCCCAAAGCTCTCAGCATATCTATATCTCAGTTTCTCTTTTACATGACCCTAATTCTTGTTATGGGTGCCTCCATAACCACTGTTTTTGCCAGAAGTCCATCCCATAAAATTTAAAATATGAATGTAAATTTTTCGGGTATTCCAAGAAGAAAATATATATATAATGTAGTCAGCAAAAAGAGAATCATATTTTCGTACTCTAACTCTGCCAGGGAGATTTGGCAGTAATTCAAATACAGCTTTATATCTATGCAAAAGTCCAATCTCTCCTTTGCTGAAAAAGTTATATTTGAATTGAGAGGAATCTACATTAGTTTCCTAATTTTGCTCTAAAATATTTTCCTTTATATAATTAAGGAGATTTTTCTGTTACAACTTTATATTTTATATTCTAAAATTTCATATACTATAAAATCACTACACACAGTGATTTCATATACCTTTGGGTATTCATTTTGACATAATGTTGTGTCATGAAGAACTAATTTGCTCAAACTCAGGGCAAGTATCTCCACATGTTTTGTTTCCCATTCTTCTACTGATGGGTATCAGAGTTAGTCCTATAACTTTATAATTTTGACTTGTAGTGCTAAAACATCAAAGTTCATATGTAACATGTGCATACTGATTTCCATACATTGGGATTCAGATCAAGGAGTGAGAAATCTGGGTCATGTGGCAGTCATATTCCTAGTATCCAAAGGAATCTCCAAATGATTTCCAGCATGGAAGTCTTAATTTTAAGTCTGATAGTGTAAGATTGTAGTTTCCTGCCACATCCTGCACTGCACTTATTATTTAACTACTTGATAAATGTCATTCTGACTGGGGAAATCTGAAATGTTAATGCAATTTTGAATGGTATTTCCTTGAGTGCTAGATGTTGACCAAATGTGGTATGTCTGTGGACAATTTGTAGTTCCTGATTTGAGAACTATCTCTTGCTTTTTGTCATTTCCTAATTGGGTGGGTGAGATTCTCTGCTGCTCACCAGAGGTGAGATTCCTCTCTTCTACCCAGTTAGTTTTCCCTGGCACAGCTGCAGCCTATTCCTTCTACAAATAAATTTCATTTTTTAAGAGCCATGATTCTGTGTTTTATCTGTTGACTGGCTCTGGGTCATGGCATTCCAGTGTTTCCCCCACAGACTGTCTTTTTTATTATGCAGCCCTATAACCATTTTCCTGGATCCAATCTTTGAAAATATTCAGAAAGTAAACACAGCATGATACTTTGCTAGTGTCTTAATTTCTCAAATTCCTTTTAGTTATTCTTCAATGAAAAGTGTTGCATACTCTAACCAAATTGAGTGTGCCCATTTGTCTACATAAAGTATAGACACATTTTCATTCTGAATTTCTCTCTTTTTAAAATAAATTTTTGACTATATATATTTTTCTAAATGAGATTCATGTTTTTCAAGCTCTGTGACTCAAACAAGTCCAAGTGTGTTTTATTTCTACACAAAGTAACAGATTTGAAAATCTCTTAACACATCAATTTTAACACTAAAAAATTGCCCTTTATTGTTTTAAATATTGAACCTGTATAATATCAAGTCCATTTCTCAAGAGAGTTTTAAATAAATTTTCTGTTGTGTTTATAGTATTGCTGAGTATGTTTGCTAGTTAAGCACTGATTTAAATTGTTTTAGATATATGCATATCAGTGTTTGTTATCAGGGAACACAGTCTCTCTTAATTCTTCCTGGTTTTACCCCAGCAGAAGCCAGATGAAGAAAGCATCTCAGTTTCATTTGGAATGCATAAGATAGTGTCTCATTTGGAAAGTACTGTTGCACAAAATGTAATGGTCTTATCTCCAATTGCAATGACTTCATATCTATGAACATGGTGGTGTCTAAAGAGTGATGATGAAATCTATATGTAACTCATTATTGCCATTATTTTTAACAGAGTGATTCTGAGCAAGATAATGAGTGTACTTCTTGTCTATTTGGTGCATTCCATTTAACCAGAAAAAAAAGAATAAAAGGATATGTAAAAGGTAAGATACACATAGGATACAAAATATAATAGAGAGACTATTGCCAAAAATATGAGCACTAGCATCAAGTAATTGTTCAAAGAATATGTCTATTAAATAGCTAGCAAGGAAAAAGGAAGATAAAAAGTGGCATCTTATTAGGTCTCATTCACAGGTTAAATTGGGAGTATTCCTAAATGAATACAATTGTGAGTTGCATTTAAGACATGCTTCTATCACAGGTAAATCTAAAATAAGAAAAAAGCAAGAAGAAGATGTAATGAAGACCGAGAAAGACAGTGAGTACATGGAGTCAAAAAGAAAATGAGGAATAAGTTTTACCAAGGAGAGGGCAGGAAATTCAAGCCACATATGAGAAGGGTAAAGAGCAGGGTTTTTAAAATGTGGGAAGAATTTGTGAGTTTCAAATTCCAAAGATGAATGAAGGGGATAGTACATCTTTCTGAACCTTTATTACTTATTCACACTTGGAAATGAATTGAGGAGTAAACACTTGATGCCACAAAGCTAAGTTTATTTACCATAAATGATTAGGCATGTACAAAATTTAGTGACAACATTTTGCTATACCCTAGGACAAAAACACAGGTAAGAAACAGCATATAAAAAAGGTGAAAGAAGTACAAATAGTTGTGGAGCATTCCCGAAACCCACAGGTATCTAAAATTAATGTTGGAAAAAGATTACAGATTCTTCTAAACTTGACTTTGAAGGGATATCCTAAGGTAAAATCCAGAGCTATATTCAAATTAACTTAGAGTAATTGGAAGCTGACATATTTCACACTGGAACTCTGAAAACGTAAGAAATCATCTCTTGGGTATCATGTCCAAAATCTCATTCTGACTGAGCAAGTCTTTCCTTCTCTATGTCCATTACATTCTATAGTGATTCCAAAGATCCTGGTCTCAGGCAGGGAATGCATGTCCTTTTGAGAAATATGCAAGAACAGCTAAGGGTTCCTATAGTTTAGGACACAACCAGATCAATTGCAAGGATAAATATTGAGTTCATTCTATACGTGTCTCTTGAGAATTGAGAGGGACTCAAAAGTCTAAGATGAAGAAATTATATTTCTATGATAAATTTGTTACATTGCCAGGAAAGAAAGTGGCAAAAATCCATTCAAAGAATTTAAAATGGAAAGAAACAAGCCTCCACTCTAGGGTTCTTTTTGAAAAGCTAAAGGGAAGGGATAATGAAGGAGGAATCATGAAATTTAGCTAGGAAATATGAGTAAATGGAGAGAATACTCTTAAGGTCTTTAAAGTTTGTCTCATTTAATATCAATATTTGATGGAGAGATGATTAGAACTAGTGGGGCCTGGAAGAATAAGGGCAACCTAAAGCTGCCAATTTCTCTCCTCCATATGTAGCAGGCCCCACAACATGTGAGGCATCCATATATGTCATTCAGAAGAGCAACATTGAATTTTTGAAGAATTAATTGTTTTAAAGAAAGCTAATATTTTCATTCATACTATTCTTATCATTAATATATTTTGTTTAAGCCATTATTTTATTGGTGCTTTGTTGGGAAACCATGTTGCTTACATGCCAAGAATCCACAGTACTGCTGAGATACCTTCTGAACTCTAGAGGACAAATGTTCTGAACTGGGACTTTTTTGAAAATACTTTAAAAGCCTTGTAGATATGCCACATCAGACTCAAACTGGAACCAGAAATCTTTATGCAGTTTACTCCTCAAAAACCAACATCATTACTTTTATTTACTAATTTCTTCAAAACATAATATTTTATTGATATCTGCAATTTCTGCAAGATTTCAGAACAATTTTTTGATGGACTAATCTGAATCCTTTGTGCTTTATCATATTTCTTTTTTTCATAAATGTTGGATCACTTTCTTCACACAACAGAGGAAAAATAAAATTGGTATTGGTAGAGTCACCTGATACAGAAAAGGAAGATATATCAGTTTCCCACATGGGTATGGATAAACACCCAGATGGTGTTAGCTGACTGTAAACACATACATCAGAAAACCCCCCATGATGAGCAAAAAATTATATCTTCCCCCAGATTTATATCACTACTTTAGACTTGTTAATTATAAGGCAAATAAGGGATGGGAAAAGTACTTATAATAAAATGGATGAATAGATTCTGATAAGATTCACTAAAGATGTGTACTGCCGCATTTTAAAAGCTTTGACATTGAATTTCTCAGGGGTCTTCTTTCCTCCTTTAAATACAGTTCATTCTGCATCTCGACATAATTGTATAATTGATCATTTCAAAAATGATCTTTCCTTTAGAAACTTAACTGCAAATATTACTGAACCTACATTCCTGGTTTTGTTTTAGTACTTTGAATCTTGTGACTTTACTCAATACACATGTAATTCATTTTACTGCTTTTATATAAAATGAATGTGTTATTTATTGGCAAACAGTTTTCCAGAAATTTTGACTGAGTGGTAAATCAAGAATATGCTTGCACATACCAATGAAGTGTTTGCTAATCATTCTATGACATATTTTATTTCTTTATTTTACTAAAAAAGGTCTTTTTGCATGCTAAGCATTTGCTGTCTCACTGAACCTCTCCCACAGACCTCTCTAATTCTCTAGTGGGTTTTCTAAATCCAGGTTTCAGAAAATTGTGCACCAAGCACCTAAATGAGTTTCTTCAACACAGGAAGATATTTTTACAGAAGAAACTACATGTTACATGAAAACAACATTCACAGTTCCTACATTTTATTACACATCTCATTTGAAACCTTGTGTTACAGTCAGGATCTCAAAGCACACTGAGCCACTTTCTTTCTTGTTCATTTAATTAAAATGAGTTCCATAAATCTCACTGAAAATTACATACCCTCTGTATTTTTGGAAAAATTCCATCAAATCAGGCCTGCATCAATTTTCTAGTGCACTGCTGCCTTCTTATTTTTCATCTCCATTCATGCACATGCCACTCATGGTCACATGCTTATCACATTGAGGTTGGTTTTACTATTTATGCATATAGTGCATATATGACATAACACCTCTCTAAAACATGGATTCCCAAGCATCTTAAATTTACTAAGAATCTTTCTTAATACAAATGTTTTCTCACTGTGTATTTTGATCCCTCTCTCTGCCTGTGATGTCCTCTGGCAGTTCTCCTTGCCAATCCCTATAGTCAGTCAGGCATGTTACATTTAAGCCCTGTGTGTATGTACAGTCTCACATACCCTCAGCATTTCCTCCCTCTGGCGGATAACCTCACTTTTTAAGTCTCCATTAACCTCTATCTCTAGAAAAGACATCATCCCTGACCCCTATTTTCTCCTCTAGTTCTTGCTACAAATTCAATTACAGGTGGAAATAAATAAAGATTTTGACAGTAAATGATATAAAAGCAGTCACCTCAAGTCCAGTAACTGATGAACTGGGTAGGAAAATGAATACTTTACAGCTCACATGTTTATTACTCAGTACAACAGTTGTAATCTGTCTGAGGTACTCCCAAGGAAAGAAAACCAGTTTGTCAGGAATAACAGGCATGAATGTTTTGCAAGACAGAGGCAATTTTGATTGAAAAATATATGAGAAGAAATGGAAGCTAAAAAGAAAAATAATATGGAATTCATTCTATTAAGGTGTAAATGCAATCATTTATTTGGAACACAATAAAGTACAATGGATTTTTAAAAGTTAATAATTGAGGAAGAGAGAGAGTAAACAGTGTGATGATTACAGTGTACATAGAAATTTAATATTTTACTGTGAAATTTTCATTCAACTTGAATGGAACAAGTTGTGAGTTATTATGGGCATCATACATGGTGAATACCTAGTGTCTCCCCACGTGGTTTTCTGAGGTATTGGAGCAGTAAAATTACTCTTCAATGATGTCAGTATGCATGGGGTTCAGAGACACACATCCATAATTGCAGGTACTTCAGGGGCTGAGGCAGCCTCTCAGGTTTCCAGCAAACCCAGTAATTGAAAAACACCCTGTCTCCCAGTATAAAGACTTGGGATCTGAAGTTTGCATTATAGTATTTTCCAAGAATACACATGTTTGAGTGTAAAATACATAGGCCCACACACAAACAGCAATAAAAATTTCAAACATGATGTATATTTTTCTAAAGTAAAACTTCAATAAAAATTTAACTGGACAAATAAAATTATATAATTATTAGTACTCTTCCTTTTTATTTGTATAATGTGTCTTTCACATGAATTTTTAAGTAGTTTATCTGTATATTTGTCAGCAGAGTCACATGTGGGCGGATCACCTGATACAGAACAGAAGAGGCTTTATGATATGGATAATACTGCACATCACCAGCAAAAGGTAGGCATATGTGTCAATTTAAATTCCTGGTCATTTCTTTTTCCTGCTTCCAGATGCCAATTGAAATGACCTACTACAATACTCTTTGAAAATCCAAACATAGTAATTAAATATTTAAGTACAGAGAAGTTAACTGGTCATCAATATCAAAATACCTTTAGCAATCAAGGTGGATGCCAGATAAACTTTATGCAAGCAATTGCACTAATATTTTCCAATAAAGTTTGCATTTCTATGTATGTGACAGCCTTAAATGGTGAATGATAAATTGGAGAATATCATACAAGTTGAAACTAGGATCATGCATACATACAATGACTGCTGAACATATTCATGTAAAAATAGCTTCATTCCCAAAGGCTCAGTGTTTAATTTCACATTAGCTGTCACCAATGACAAGGTTAAAGATTTTATTCTCCATGGATTCCTGTGTCTTTACTGAAGAAGATACCAGACTCAAATGAGACACAGAATTGCCTGTTAATGGAAAATGATTTAGGATGGGTACTTTTCTGTTAGTATACATGCAATTTCTATTGATTTTATGTCATTTCCCTTCAAGAAATCAATTCATTTATTTAACATATTTTTTCTTAGTATCTAGTTGTTGTTAGACCTAAGTCATTGGATGCAATTATTGAGAAATCATGAAATTTGAGAGGTGTATTTTTTCCTCTGTTCTCATGTTGTCTGTGTTAGTAGATGGTAGATTTCCATGCATTTGAATGGATTTCTGTTCCATAGTGTCTCCTGGGTACTTGTAGTGTGCAAGTTTCTCTTTGGGATGTTTCCTGGACACGGTTTATAGATGAGGATCACATCTGAAAAATGAGCATGTTTAACATGTTACTTTCACTCACAAGTATCTCTATAATGGGAGAGTATCACAGAGCCACCATCACCTTGCCAGGGTAGTTTCCTGCTCAGAAGGTGTAAGCCACCTGGGAAAAAAGAAAGTCTCAAATAATTAGTAAAGAAATAAGAGCCAGAGCCAGAAATTAAGTTTGAAAAGGAAAGCAGAGCTCCTGAAATGTTCCCCAATCCCAGTAGAAGCTGGAACTGAACAACTAGAAAAAGGATCAAGTTGTTTATTTAAGGGAGAGTAGATCAAAGGCAGAGATAAGTTTTTAGCAGGAGGAATATTGCCTTTTGGTGTGTTAGGGTTCTTGCAGCAATGAAGTTGATTGGCATCTTGACAGGCCACACCCAACTCTGAAAGGCTGTGTAGCTGTGTGGCTCCAGCTGGTCCACCCATCTCCAGTGCAGTGCTGAACCTAACACAGCTTTGTTTGTAAGAAGTCAGTGGCTTCTAAGTCAATTTTCTTCACACCAAGTTCATATTGGCTCCTGTCAGGAGAGAATAAACTCCAATAATGATCACAGCATAAACCAAAATATGTATCCACTGTACATAAAATATATGTTTTAAATGATCTCCAGAACAGCACAAAATGATGAGATGGAGTAGGAAATAACAAGGTTAACCTGCAAAAAAATTATGTCCTGCTTATAATATAATTATTGAAACATATTTCAAAAAAGTAAGTAGAGTGAAAGTGGTGAGAGTAAGCAGAGTCAGAATAGGAGAAGAGGAAAAAATGCAATAAAAATGAGAAATGAAAAGATTTAAAATGAGAATAAAAATTCTCTCTGGCTAACAAAAAAATGAATGAATGGAATAAATCTCTCAAATAAATAGAAAGAGAAAAATAAATAACATGGAAAACTCATAGAAATTATCAAACAAAAATATCAAAAATAATAATAGCAAAAGCTTTGAGACTCCCTAATAATAACACAGTAGAAAAGAAGATATTTCTTTCTGTCCAGGATTTCTAATTTTACTCACACATAACTTTGGGGGTTTCTGGGAAACAAATATTATTCAACACTTTATTTGTTCTAACTCCAAATGTCCTAACCTGTTATTTGCATGAATAAGCTGAGCTTCTCTGCTCCTTTGTCTCCTACCACATACAGAGAATGCTGAGGGAACTTAGCAATTTCAAGGAGAATCTCACCATCATTACTTGTTAATCTACTCAGAAATGTGGGGCTATCTAATGTGTAAACTTCCTGACACACACTCTGGTTCATGGAGCCTAGGAACCAGTATGTAATGCAGACCACCTGATGGATTCCTGTAGTCAATGGTCTAAAGGTGGGCAAGATTCCATGTCTCTGAGGGGTTTCCTGGCAACTTATTGGAACATGGGAGTCATAGCCTTCTTTTGGGAACTGAAGGAACATACCATTGCACCTGACAATTCCCCAGCACTGCTGGATTCTTGTGTCACTTGAATTCTCAAAAAGCAGTCTCCTTCACTATCAGTATTCTAAACCACCTATTTAAAGAGGCAGTGCTCTATGAAACACTATGCAGCTAACTGTCCCACAGACACAACACATGTATTCCTGATGAGAATTTTCAGCTCATTCCTATCACTATCCTGAGAACATATAAGAGGGTGAACCTCCACCATTCTGTGTGGAGAGTTGGCTATACATCTGGGAAGTTCAAACATGCAATGGTTTCAGATCTTGCCCACAGAGTTACTACAATGGAACACTTCTCAAAGATGTCTTCCCTCAGGATTTTATTGTAATTCCCTGGATGGTGTCTACAATATTAGTATGGTGATCATATGGACAAAAACTTGAAGTGCCTCTCAATTGAGTGGCTTGACTATACATGGTGTGTATGCACATGTATGTAGTTTTACAGGAGAGCAATTTTTACCAGGCATAACCTTGGAACTTGCTGTCACAGAAAATCAAACAACATGTTTCAGTGAAAGTTTCAGAAACTTTTAATCTTCAGGCGGACCACAGAACTAAAATGTAGCAGCCCAGAGCTATCAACAGATCTATGTCTCAGTTTCAGTTTATACCACTCTAATACTTGTTTGTTGTGAGTACCTCCATTAACTACTGTCTGTTTCAGAGGACCATCTTATTAAAAAATAGTGATGAAATTTTTTTCTGAAATCTAGGAAAAAAGTATGGATAATGTGCATTAGGTGATGAGGCTCTTGAATATTGCCTAGAATATTTAGCAGTATTTTGAATACTGGTTGATTCACCTTAAAAAATTCAACTCCCTACTTTGCTTAGAATGTTGTATTTGAACTGAGAGAAATCTACATTAGTTTCCTATTTGTACTAAACTATTTTTCTTTATATACTTAAGGAGATTTTGCTGTTGTGCCTTTTGTATATTAGAATATTTTAGGGCGCTGAATTCACATAAAGGATTGGGATTCATTTTGACATAGTAGGGTACCATGAATAAGTATATTACTACTTATTCATTGCTACTTATTCAGTGCTAAGTGTCTTTTTGGTTTTTTTTAATGCATTTTACTGTTGGGGGGTATCAGAGTTAGTTCCAGAACTTTACAATCTTGACTTGCAGTGCTAAAACAGCAACATTCATAAATCACATGTGCATGCTGGTTTTGGTACACTGGGGTTCTGATCGAGGAGTAGAAAAGTTGGGTCAAATGGCAGTCATATTCTTAGAATCCTGAGGAATCTCCAAAATGCTTTCTAGTGTAAATGTGATATATCTGTGAACAATTTGTAATTCATGATTTGAGAACTTCCTATTTTTTGCTTTTTGCCATTGCCTAATTGGGTTTGTGAGACTCCTCAATCCTCTAGAAGGGGAATTCATTGCTTGCACATCACTAGTTTTCCCTGGCACTGTTGCCATCTATTTCTTCTATGAATGCATGTCTTGTTTAAAAAGCCATGATTACTGTGTTGCCCACAGAGGTACTACAATGGAACACTTCTCAAAGGTGTTTGCCTTCAGGATTTTATTGTAATTTCTAGGATGGTGTCTACAATATCAGTGTAGTGATAATATGGACAAGAACTTGAAATGCCTGTCAGCTGAGTGACGTGACCCTACATGGTGTGTAGGCACATGTATGTTCATCTGGTCACTGATTCCTGTTGAGGGTCCCTAGCATTTCCACACAGGCTGTCCTATTCGTTATGCAAATTCATCAGTTTTTCTGATTCCAAACTTTGAAAGTAGTCAGTTAAGAAACTCAGTGTGATGCTGTTCTACTGCCTTACGATTTTGAAATTCCTATTAGTTTCTTTTTTGATGAAAAGTATTGCATACTCTAACCAAATTGAGTGTGCTTCTTTGTTCACATAAAATGTGCACTATACTTTATACACAACCAGAGATATGAAAAATTGTGTTCTTTATGTGTAATATGAATTGTAATCATTCTGTGATATGTAACAAAATAGAATACAAAATAGACACATTCTCTTATTGATGCTCTCTTCTTTTAAAATGAAATTTTGACTATCTAAACATTTTGCTTAATGAGGCAAATATTTGGAAGTCTCTGGAGACTCAACTGAAACAAGTCCAAGAGTATTTTCTTCCTACTGGAGGTGACCCATTGGAAGGGTCTTATCATAACAAATATCATATAAATGAATAAAACAATTGGCCCTTCATTGTTAGAAATAGTGAATCTGTTAAACATGAAATCTAATTCACAAAAGCATTTTAAATAAATTTTCTACTCTATTTTTAGATTTGAGTAAGAATGCAGAGCTTACTAATTAAGCACTGATGTTAGTTGTTTGGGATATATGCATATCAGTGAGTTTGTTGTAAGAGAACACATTTCCTCTTTCATTCTTCCTGATGTTCCCCATCAGTAGCCAGATGAAGAGAGGAGCTCAGCTTCATTAGGGAAGCATGTGAAAATGTGTCTCATATGGAAATATTGTTGCAGAAAATGTAATGGTGTAATCTGCAATTGCAATGTCTTCCTACTATAAATATAATGATGGTCAGAGAGGGATGCAGAAAGCTATATGAAACTTATTATTGTCATTATTTTCACCAGAGTGATTCTGAGAAACATCGAGAGGTGTGTGCTGCTTGTGTATCCAGTAAATTTGAACCAAGCACAAAGACAATAAATGGACATGGACAAGGTAAGAACCATATAGAATACAAAATACATTGGAAAGGGCATGGCCAAAAAATATGAGCACTGGCATACAGTACTTATTCAAGGAATATGTCTATTAAAATAAATAGTAGGGTTAAATAAACATAAGAAATGGTGTATTTCATTGCTTTTCAGCCACAGGTTGAATTGAATGTATTGCTAAAGGAATTGCATTGTGAGTTGCATTTGATACATGCTTCTCTCACAGGTAAATCTGAAATAAGGAAAACCACAGAAGAAGGGGGAGTGAAGACTGAGAAAGGCAGTAAGCACACATAGTAAAAACAATAGAAAGAATAAATGGTAGTCAGGAGAGGGTAGGAAATTTCAACAACACTTGAAAAGGGAAAAGAACAGGGTTTTCAAAATGTGGGAAGAATTTGTATGTTGCCATTCCCAAAGTTGAGTGAAGGGGAAAGTAAAACTTCCCCACCCTTTTTGACTTATTCACAGTTGGAAATAAATTGAGGAGTGAAGACCTGTTGCCACAAAGCTAAGTTCAGTTACCCCAAATGATTTAATGACATACAATATGTTAATACAGCCTTGGGCAAAATGATAGTGCAGAAACACCAAATGTAAAAGTAGAAAGAAGTATGAATGGTAAGTAAGCATGACCAAAATCCACAGATATCTAAAGTTAATCTAAAATTAGTAATGAAAAATGATCAATGAAGGTATTATACATCCTTATGAATTTTAACTTGTGGGGACATTTTAGGGAGGAATTCACAGATACATTGAAATTAACTTAGACAAATTTGAAGATGACAAATTTCACACTGGAACTCTGCAACTATGAGGAATCATCCTTTGGGCACCATCTTCAAACTCTTGCCTCTACTTGTCCATTAGAATCTAAGGTGATTCCAATGATTCTAGTGTATAGACAACATGATTTGCATCTGTGCATTGTGTCTCCTTTTGGGAAATATGCAAGAACTGCTATTGATTCCTACAGTTTGAGGACACAACCAGATCAAGTGCAATCATAAATCTTGCTTTCATTCTGAGCATGTCTCTTGAGATGTGCAAAGGACATAGGACTAATATGAAGAAATGATATTTCTAAGATAAATCTGTTACTTTGGCAGGCAACAAATAGTGGCAAAGATCCATATAAAGGGTGTAAAATGGAAAAAGAGAAGCTCCCACTTTATGGATATTTTTGGAAAAACTACAGGGAAGGGAAAGTGAGGGAGGAAATAGCATTTAGGTAGAAAATGCAAGTAAATGGAGACAATTCTAGTCAGATCCCTTCAGTTTGTCGGTTTTCAAGTCAGTATCTGGTTCTAAGATGATAAGAACCAGTAGCAGCTGGAAGAATCAGGGTAATGTACAGCTACCAATTTCTCCCCTTCTTATTTAGTAGGCACCACATTGTGTGAGGTATTCGTATGTGCCATTCAGATTAGCAACATTGCATTTTTGAAGGATTCATTACTTTAAAGAAGTCTAATATTTTCATTTATACATTTCTTATTAACAGCCTTAATATGTTGCTTTCATCATTCTTTTACTGATTTTTGTGAGAAACCATGTCACTGGACATGCCAGGAATTCACCATATTACTGAGATAAATTCTGAGCTCTAGAAAGCAGATAGATTTTGGGATGATCTGAGACTTGTGTGCAATTCCTTAAAAAGCTGTCTATATATGCCACACCAGACTCAAATTTTAACCAGAAACTTTTATTCAGTTTATTCCTCAAACACTAACACTATTACTCTTAGTGTATTTACCAATTTCTTTAAAACACAATGGTTCATTGGTATCTGATAACTCTTCAAGTTTTCAGAAAAATTTTTCTTTGGGATGGCCTTGTCTGAAACCTTTGTGCCTTATCATACATCTTTTTTTCCCATAGATGTCATATCACTTCCTTCATACAAGAGAGAAAATATAAAACTGATGGTGGTTAAACGAGTGGATAAAGGAAAAGGTGACACACCAATTTTCTACATGGGTATGAACAAACATTGAGATGGTGTTAGCTGATGCTCTCAGCACCTATATCTGAGCTAATTAGCTCAGAAAACTCTCCATGATGAGCAAACAATTATATTTTCCCTGGGAATTTCATAACAATTTTGGAATTATTAATTATAAGGCAAATAAAAATTAAGAAACGTAATAAAATGTATTAAATGATTCTGATAAGATTCACTAAAGATTTGTACTGCCACATTTTGACATTGAATTTCTCAGGCTTCTTCTTTCCTCCTCTGACTACAGTTCATTCTGCATCTTGACACTGGTATATATACCTATGTCTTTCTATAATTGGTCATTCCAAAAATGATTTTTCCTTTAGAAACTCAACTATGTAAATATTACTGAACCCATATTCCTGATTTTGTTCTAGTACTTTGAGTTTTGTGGCTTTACTCAACACACATATTTAATTCATTTTGCTGCTTTTATTGACCCTTCTTTGCACATAGATGTCCATTTGTTGGAGTACAGTTTTCCAGAAATTTTGACTGAGTTGTAAATCAAATATATACTTGCATATACCAAAGAAACATTTGCTCATATTGCTTTGACATAGTTTGTTTGTTCCTATTCTTCTCAATGCTGGGCACTGAACAGAATCCTTTTACATGCTAAGCAGTGATCTCCCACTGAACCTCTCCCACAGACCTCTCTCATTTTCTGGTGTGTTTCATATATCCAAGATTCAGAAAATTGCTCACCTTCTTCCTAAAGGAATTTCCTGAACATAGGAAGATATTACCATAAGAAAAACTACTTGGTAAAGAAAAGCAACATTCACATTAGCTGTAGTTTACTGCACTTCTTATTTCTTTACTGCACAGTCTCTATCTTGTTCCCTCTATCTGCCTCTACTGTCCTCTTGCTCTTCTCTCACCAATCCCTAAATCATCAAAAAATATGTTCCTATTTAAATCCTGTCTCTATGTACAGCCTTTCAGCTCTGAGTATTTCTAGCCTCTGGTGGGTAATCTCACTTCTGAAGTCTCCACTATCTCCATCTCTAAAATATAAATCATCACTAGCACCTGTTTTCTAAGGCTCTTATCACAAACTCAACTGTGGTGGAAATTAATACAAATGTTGACTGCAACATAATATAAAAGTAGTCCACTCAAGTCCAGGAATTGAGGAAGTAGACAGAAAAATGAATACTTTACATGTCACATGTTTATTACCCAGTTTGGAAGCTATAAAATGTCTGCTGTAGCCCCAGCAAAAGAAAAAAGACTTTACATTAGGAATAACATAGATGCTTCACAAGACAGACTGATTCCTAATAGTAAAAAAGAAAAGAAACAAAACAAATTTTTAAAAACTATGAAATTTGTTGATAAAGATGTAAGTGTGATCACTTTTGGAAGATATCACAAATGATGTACAATGGACATTTTTAAGTATAATATGTAAAATAAGAGATAGTAAAAATTCTGATGCCTCCTATTTCCATAGAAATATAAATTTTTCTCTGTGAAATTCACTTTCACCTAAAGTAGATCAAGCTGTGAGTTATTTTAGCATTGTACATAGTGACACAGGGTATCACCCCTAATTGATGTCAATATGTACTGGCTTCAGAGGGACATGTCCATAATTGCAGGTACTTAAAAGGCTGAGGACAGATCCCTGTCAGGTTTCAAGCCAACTTTGGTATTTACAGATGCCCTGTCTCCAAATATTAATCAGGGAATTTGGTATAAACACAATAGTTCTTGCCAAGGACATACATGTCCCTGGATAAAATACCTAGGCCTACATGCAAACAAAATAAAAATTTCAAACATGAGATATATTCACCTAAAATTAAGCTTGATTGAAATTATACTTGAGGAAAGTAAAATGATAGGATCATTACTACTGTTCCTTTTTACTTGGATTAATTGCCATTCACATTATTTTTAAAGTAGTTTAATACATTTGTGCATTTTTCAGCAGAGTCCCATTTGGGAAAGTCATCACACAGAGAGCAAAGGGGACTTAAATGTGCTGGGCACAGCAAAAAACAGGTATGTACATGTGTCAAATTCCAAATTACTTCTATTTTTCTCATTTTCAGTAGATCAATTAGGCCAAGTGAATTGAACTCATAGAACACTCTTTGGGGATCCAAACATCACAATTTAATATTTAAGTGTAAAGATGTTAACAGATCATTAATATAAAAATAGCTTTAGAAATCAAGGTGATTACAGGTAAGCTTTATGTTAGCATTGTTCCTATATTTTTGAAGAATGTTGGTGTTTGCCTCTGGGTGCCATCCATAAGTGGAGAGTGATAACTTGGAGACTTAGAAATAACCAGTTGAAACTAGAAACATGCTAAAGGCAATGACTCACTGAATCCATTCATGGAAAAAACAGCTTCATTCCCAAAGACTTAACATTTAATTTCACATTCCCTGTCATCTGGGCCAAGGTTTGCAAGTGTCTCCATTGAGGAAGGGAACAGGCTCCAATAAGAAACAAAACTCTCTCCTTATGGAATGAGAACACCTCAGGATGGGTATTTTTCTGCTAATGTACAAACAATACCTGTTTCCTATCCATTGTCTGCAAGAAATCAATAAAATTATGAAAATGTTTACTTTACCTCTTTATGTGAGGTTAGACCAAAGATTTTGGATGCTATTTTTGGGAAATTATGAAATTCTGAAGGGTTGTTTGCCTCCTGTTCTCATATGATCTGTGTTACTATGTAAAGGACTTACATGCATTTGCATGGGTTTTCATCCACTATTACACGTGGGTCCTTGTAGTGTTCAAGATTCTCTTTGGGATGTGTCCTGAGCAGGGCTTATATCTGAGTATCAGTTTCTAAAACCAGAATTTTCCACGTGCCAGTTTCACTCACAGGTATTTCTGTGAGAGTAGACAATAAACTCCCAACAATGATCACAGTTTATTGAAAAACACTTACACCTGTAAATAAAATGTATTTTTAAAATCATCTCTAGAAAACCACAAAAACAAGAGATAAAGCAGGAAATAACAATATTTGCCTGGCAAATAAAAAGAGGCCTTGGTTATAATTTTTAGGTCTTCTGTTAAAAATGAAGGAAAGTTAAAGAAGTGAGTATAACAGAGACCAAAGTCCTGGAGATGAGGGGGAAATGAACTAAAGTTGAAAAGAAAAATTTTAAATGAGAACTAAATTGGCCACTTCATAGTGAATGCACAGCCCCCTGAAACACACACACACACACACACACACACACACACACACACACACACACACAGACACACACACAGAGTAATGGAATGAAATTTTAAGAAAAAAAAAAGATTGAAGGTGAAAAACAAAATAATGCAAAAACTCTATACCAATAGCAGACAAAAACATATCAAGAACAACAACAGCAAAAGCTTCAGATTTCCCTTATACTAACATTATAGAAGATAGTTTGTCCAGGATTTCTAATTTTAGAAACCTATTTTAGGAGGTTTCTGGGAAACAAAAATAATCCAGCTCTTTATTTGCTCTAGCCCTAAAAGGCCTAACCTGCTATTGGCATGAATAAGCTGAGCTCATAGGCTCGTTGGTTCCCCCACCCCACCCAGAGAAATGAGGGAACTCTACAATTTGAAGAAAATCCTCACCCTTAGTACTTGTTCATATACACAGGGCTGTGGGCCCATCTAACATGGAAACTGACAAACACTCTGGCCCTTGAACCCTGGGAACTACTGAGTAATGCAGACTCCAAGAATTGGCTCCTATAGTTAGTGATGTAGAGGTGGGCAAGAGTCCATATCTCTAAGGGGTTTTCTTACAACCTATTGGAGCAGAGCAGGCATGATCTGCTTGCAGAATCTGTGATTTCTTCTGGGAACTGAAGGCAAACACTATTATACCTTATAATGCCCCAGCACTGCTAGATTCTTCTGTCACTTGAATTTTCAAAAAGCACTTCTCCTTCACTGTCATTATTCTAAACAACCATTTCAAGAGATAGTGTTCTGTGGACCTCTACTCAAAATAACTATCCAACAGGCACAACACATGTATTCCTGATGAGAGTTTCCATCCCATTCTAATTATCACTATCCTGACACCATTTGATCAGGGTAAACTTCCACCATTCTGTAAGGAGAGTTGATTCTGTGTTTTGAAGTTGCAAGACCTGCAGTGGTTTCTGATCCAGCACATAGAGTTACTACAATGGGACTCTTCTCCAAGGTGTGTGCCCTGAGGATTTTATTGTAATCCCCAGGAGACGTTCTATAAGCACCAGTGTGTTGGAAATATAAACAAATCTCCAAATGCCTCTCAGCTGAGATTGTTTACCATCCCTGGTATGGCTGCTGATTTGTGCTTTTAGAATGCAGCCTGCTTAGAGCTTCAAACAACACATTTCAATGAAAGTACCATGACTTTTTAATCTTTGTCAGACCATAGGTCCAAGCTGCAGCTACCCAGAGCTCTCAGCAGATCTGGTCTCAGATTATTTTTAAAACCCATATTAATTCTTCTTTTGGGTGCCTCCTAACTATTGTTTTGTGCCATGGTTTCATCTGATAGAAGTTGAAATAGGAACATATGTTTTTTCAGTTATCCCAGGAAAAAAGCCTCTGTGAGGTAATCAGAGTGAAAAAGATCCTGCACTTATAGTCTAATTCTGCCTAGGATTTTGGGCAGTATTTTTAACTTTGTTTGAAAACCATGCAAAAATCCAAGTCTCTCCTTTGCTGAAAATGTTGTATTTGAGTTGAAAGGAATCTATATTAGCTTCCTATTATCTCTCTAAAATAATTTTTATACAATTAAGAAGATCTTGGTGCTATAACTTTTACATGTTTGAAAGATTTAAGGCAGTATTTTAATACACAATATGAGGAATCATTTTGCCATAATGGTTTATCAAGAATAACCAAATTGCTAAAAATCAGTGCTGAAGAGGCTGGGGTTATGGCTCAGCGGTAGAGCACTCACCACACATGTGAAAGGCACTGGGTTCAATCCTCAGCACCACATAAAAATAAATAAAAGCTATTATGTACAACTACAAAAATAAATATTAAAACATCAGTGCTGAATATTCCATGTGTTTTCTTTAATTCATTCTTTGTTGGTGGTTATCAATTAGTTCTATAACTCTATAAATGTGACTTGCAGTGCTAAAATTCAAGTTCATATATCATGTGTGTATTCGATTCATACACTGGCATTAATTGGAAGGAGTTGGAAAGCTGGATCATATTCCTAGAATCTAAACGAATCTTCATAATGCTTTCCAGTGTAAAGGTCTTAATTTTCAGTCTGGCAGTCTAGGATTGGACTTTCCTGCCACATCCCAAACTGCACTTATTATTTGAATACTTGAAAAATGTAATTCTGACTGGGGGCATCTGAAATGCCAATGCAGTTTTGAATGGTATTTCCTTGAATTCTAGTGGGCATTTTGTAATTCCTGATTTAAGAACTGTGTATCTCTTGCTTTTTTTCCATTTTTTAATTGGGATAGTGACATACTCCTCTGCCTTCGAGAGGAGAGATTCACTACTTGTGCTCTGCTACTTTTTCCTGGAAATGCTGCAGTGTATTTCTTCAATGAATGCATTTCTTTTTTTAAAAGCCATGGATTCTGTATTTCATCTCATCACTGGTTCTCTGTCGTGGCTTTCCAGCATTTCCACAGAGCCTGACTTATTCATTATGCAGCCATGCACCAGTTTTTCTGGCTCCATCCACCAGTTCTTCTGGCTCAAATCTCTGAAAATACTCGGTCATTAAATAGTGCCTTCCTTCTATGGAATTCCAAGACTTTCTTCAATGAAGATGTTTGCATACTCTACCCAAATGCAGTGTTTTCCTTTGTCCACATTAATTGTAGACACATTTTTGTTCCAAATTTCTCTTCCTTGAAAATGAAATTTTCATGAAGTAAATACTTTACTGACACATATTAATTTTTGGAAGATTCTATGACTCAAATTAAACAATTCCAAGCATATTTTCTTCCTACTTGATGTGACACATTTGTAAGTTTCTTTCACATCAAATGTCATATTTTGACATTCAGTATTTAACCCTCCCAGGCTGCAGTTGTGGCTTAGTGATAAGAGTGTTTGCCTTGCATGTGTGAAACCCAGAATTTGATTAAGCATCACATAAAAATAAATCAATCAAATAAATGAATCATGTCCAACCACAAGAAAATTTTTTTAAAAAATTAAATTTAACCCTCCTATGTCTAAAATTTCAAATCTATATAACATCAAGTTCCAGCCTCAAAAGAGTTTTGATTATTTTCTACTGTGTTCTTAGTTTTGTTGGGGGAATGCACACATTGCTAGTTAAGCACTGATGTGAGATGCTTTGAATATATGTGTATCAGTGACTATTGTCAGAGAACACATTTCCTCTTTCATTTTTCCTGATTTTATCCCATGGGTAGCTAGATGGAGAGAAGAGCTCAGCTTCATTTGGGCTACATAAGATCATGACTCATAAGGAAATATAGTTTCACTAAATGTAATGGTCTAATCTCCAATTCAAAGACTGCACAATTGTAAATATGGGGATGTGCAAAGAGTGATGATAATATCTATATGTAACTCATTTTTTCATTATTGTTACCAGAATGATTCTGAGCAACATCAGGAGATGTGTGCTGCTTCTGAATCTGTTGAGATCTATGCAAGCACAAAAGAGAGAATAAGTAAACTTGGAAAAGGTAAGAACCACATAGAATACTAAATA
The DNA here is from genome assembly GCF_052094955.1 of Ictidomys tridecemlineatus. Lineage (NCBI taxonomy): Eukaryota > Metazoa > Chordata > Mammalia > Rodentia > Sciuridae > Ictidomys > Ictidomys tridecemlineatus. The sequence continues at coordinate 162,109,206 of NC_135477.1, forward strand.
CATTGGAAAGAATATGTCCAAGAAATATGAGCACTGGTATATACTAATTATGCAAGACATGTGCATATTAAATAAGTAGTAAAGTTTAAGAAAAAATTGTAAGAAGTGGAGTCTCTCAGTAGGTTTCAGCCACAGGTTAAATTGGATGTATAGATAAAGGTACTGAACTGTGAGTTGCATTTGAGACATGCTTTTATCACAGGTAAATTTAAATAAGGAAAAGGCCTAAAAAAAGAGGGAATGAAGACTGATGAAGGTAGTGAGTACACATTGTCAAAAAGAATAAAAGTAAAAAAGAACCAGTGGTACTCAGGAGAGGGTAGGAAATCCCAACAATATGTGAGAAGAGAAAAGAATAGGGTTTTCAAAATATGGGAAGAATTTGGGTGTTTCCAGTTCCAAAGTTGAATGATGGAGAGGATTTAACTTTTCCACCCTTCCTGACTTACTCACAGTTGGGAATGAATTGAGCACTGAAGACCTGTTCCCACAGAGCTAAGTTCACTTTTCTTAAATGATTAGGCAGGTGTACAATTTAATGACATGCAACATGTTGCTACTCACTAGGGCAAAATTTTAGGGCAGAAACAGCAAATCATTTAGTTGAAAGGATTTGGAATTATTACTGGGCATTTTCCAAATCCACAGGTATCTAAAATTAACTTTGGAAAGCTTAAAGATTCTTCTAAACTTTATTTTGAGGGAAGAATCCACAGCTACATTCAAATTAACCTAGAGGAATTAAAAGCTGACAAATTTCACACGGACACTCTGCAACTTTTAGGAAACATCTCTTAGTGACCATGTTCAAAAACTTGTTCTGACTCAGTATGTTGTAGCTTCTATATGTTCATTATAGTCTAAGGTGATTCAAATGATCCTGATCTGTAGAAAAAATGATTTGGAACTGTGCATTGGATATCCTTTGGGGAACTATGCAAGAAACACTATCAGTTCTTACATTTAAAGACACAACCAGATCAAGTGCAAGCACAAATCTTGCTTTTCATTTGGAGCATGTATGTTGATATGTGGGAGGGACCCAAAGACTAAGGTGAAGAGAAGATATTTCTTAGATAAATCTGTCACATTGACAGGCTGCAAGGTGTGGCAAAGAGCCACACATAAAATGTAAAATGTAAGGAGACAAGCTCCCACTTCCGTGGGTTCCTTTGGGAAAGCTAAAGGGTTGGGAATGTGAGGAAGATAACATAGCATTTAGCAAGGAAATATGAGGAGCAGGAGAGAATTCTCGTCAGTTTGTCTGTTTCAACTCAAAATCCCAAGCAGTCATGATAGGAATCAGTTACAACTGGAAGAATCTGAGTAACCTGCAGCTACCCATTTCCCCCTCCATCTACATCCAGAGGCATCACAGTGTGTGAGGCATCCATATGTCTCATTCAGATGAGCTGTGTTGTATTTTTGAAGCATTCATTTCTTTAAAGAATGCTAATATTTCCATATTTACTATTCTCATTATCATCCTTAATATTGTTGATTTTATTATTTTATTGGTGCTTTGTGAGAAACCATGTCCCTGGACATTCCAGGAATGCACCATATGGCTGAGATAAATTCTGAACGCTAGAAAGCAAATGTTGTGATCATCTGGAACTTGCATGCAATTACTTAAAAAGCTGTCAAGATAAACCACATGAAACTCATTTTACAACCAGAAAACTTTTATGAAGTTTTCTCCTCCAACACCAATACAATACTCTTCTTGTATCAACAAATTTCTTTGAAACACACTAGTCTATTGATATCTGATAATTCTGAAAACTTTCAGAACACTTTCCTTTTTGGAAAAGTGACTAGTATTGCCTAGTCCAAACACTTTAGCTTTACTGCATATTTTTTTTTCAATGGATGAGGAATCACTGTCTTCCCAGGATAGGGCAAAAAGAAAGTAATTATTGATTAAACAAGGGATTCTGGGAAAAGAAGGTACACCAGTTTTTCACATAAGTGAGCAAGATGTGTATTACCTTTTATTCTAAACACACATATCTGGGCTAATTAGCTCAGAAAACTCACTCTGATGTGCACATAAGTATACCTTCTCCTGAAAACTCATTGAAACATTGGATTTGTTAATTATGAGGCAAATGAGGGACAGGAAGTATGCTTACAATAAAATGGATAAAATGATTCTGATAGGGTTCACTCAAGATATGTGCTGCCATATTTTAAACTCAGTTTCCTTATTACACTTCTCAGGGTCCTTTTTTCCTCTTCTGAAAACAGATTACTGTGCTCTTCAACATTCTGCATCTCTAGCATTCTATTAAAGACCATTGCAAAAGTGATTTTACCACTGGAAACTTAACTGCAAGTTTTCTGAAACCTATATTCCTGATTCTGATTTAGTACATTTGAGTCTTCTGTCATTGCTCAATATAAAGCCCCCAAATGAAAGAGGATTCCTAAAACTAAAGTAGTCTTCACCAATGCTAACTACCAGGACTAGGGTCCATATTCATTTAGTGTGTAATGAGGGTAGTTTTGTTATATTCAGATTTTTGGAAAGTAATTAATTTTAATTAGGTATATATATGACAGCAGAATGCATTTTGATGCATTCTACACAATTGCAGCACAACTTCACATTTCTATGGTTGTACATAGTGTAGTGTCATCATATATATACAGTACCTATGGTAATAATGTCCATCTATTCCACCATCTTTCCTGCCTCCACATACCCTCCCCCCTCCTCTTTGCACATTCAGATTTATTTGAGCATCATCTCAATCTCTTTTCAGTTTGTCGGGATTTATATGATTCCTGGAAGGTAAAATTCATCTTCTATGTTTATTTTACATTATTAAGTGCGTGCTGGATGGGATCAAATCTAAAATGTATATTATATCTTTTCTCCAAAAACATCAAGCCTATGAACAAAATCGAAGAAAAAAGGGTAAAATTGACGATGCAAACATGGAACTTCAATATAGGTAACTTTTGTGGTACAACTTTTCTAGAAAGCATATAATAAAACTTTTAAAAGGATAACAAACTATTCACACTATATATATACACTCCACAATGGTTGTGATTATTGCCACAACATGTGGATGTTGATGCTTGATCCATTTTTCAAAATATTTTTGTAAATTCATGAGGAAAATGTATTAAAAAGTGCTTATATCATACTTATCTCTAAAATTATATTTCCCAAACTGCAGTCATTACAGTGGTTAGTTGAAATATGAGGCTGATTTTCTTTCTTCCCTAAATTTAAAAGGAGATTAAAGGGGAAGAGCTAGAACTGAGATGCCTGAGAGAATGAAGATATGGCTTATGCTTGAATCTAGGAGGTCAGTTTCAGCCTGTGACATAGGAGAAACCCATTGAAAAGAGAATGTCAACTCTACTGTGACAACTTGTGTATGGACTAATTCCAAGACCTTTTACTTTGTTTCATGCTTTACTTTTGTTTGTGCCCTTCACCATTAATGTGATCAGTCTATAACAAGAAAGGATGCAATGTATAATCATATGTAACTTTACTCCTTTCCTATAAAATGAATCTATTATTACTGGAGAAACTTCTTTTCAGGAATTTGGACTAAATGATCTAAATCAAAAATAAACTTACACATAGCAATAAGAGATTTCTCATATTCCTATGACATGGTTTGTTTATGTTTTTCTCAATGCTTGGCATTGAAATGGATTATTTTGCATGCTGGGCAGTTGATCTCCCATTGATCCTCTCCCACAGACTTTTTTGATAGTCCTGTGGGTTTTGTAAATCCAATTTCAGAACATTTCACACCAAGCTTCTAAATGAGTTCTCTCAACAGAGGAAGATTTTGCTTCAGGAGAAACTACTTGCTAAATGAAAGCAACATTCACAGTTCCTGTACTGTATTAAGCATCTCATTTGTAAATGTGAATAACAGAATCTCAAATTACTCAGAACCACCTTCTGTCTTTGTTCATTTAGTTAAAATTGATTCTATACATCTCACTGAAATTTTTCTACTCTCTATATTTTGAGAAAAATGGCATCCAATCAGGATGCATCAATTTTCTAGTGCACTGTTGCCTTCTCATTATTCATCTCCATTTCATGCACATGCCACTCAAGGGCACCTGCATATTGCATTGAAGTTGGTTCTGCTATTTATGCATATACTGCATATATGACCGTCGGCCCACTTTAACACAAGGATGTCCAAGCATCTTAACTTCTCCAGGAATCTTTCATAATACAAATTTTGTCTCACTGTGTATTTGATCCCTCTCTCTGCCTGCAATATCCTCTGGCCATTCTCCTTGCCAATCCCTATATAGTCAGACAAGCATGTCCCATTTAAACCCTGTGTCTATGTATAGCCTTCCATTCTTTCAGCATTTCCTCTGTCTAGTGGATATCCTCACTTTGAAGTCTTCTTTCATCTTTATCTCTAGAAAAATCTTTACCCCTGGTCCCTAGTTTTACCTCTAGCTCTTATCACAAATTCAACTATAGGTAAAAATAAATAAACCTGTTGACAGTAACATGATATAAAAACAGTTCCCTCAAGTTCAGTAACTGATGAACTGGCTAGGAAACTGAATACTTTACAGCTCATGTGTTTATTACCCCATACCAAAGTTGTAATATGTCTAAAGTAGTCCCAAGGAAAAGCAAAAACAGTTTATGTCAGGAATAAGAGGTTATAATCATGGACGTTTTGCATGACAGAGGCAATTTTAATAGAAAAAATATGAAAAGAAAGGGAAATTAAAAAGAAAAACAATATGGAATTCATTTTATTAAGGTGTAAATGTGATCATTTATCTGGGACAAAATTAAGTACAAAGGATTTTTAAATTTCAATAATTGAGCAAAGAGTAAACAGTGTGATGATTTTGGTTTACATGGAAATTTAATTTTTTTTCTATAAAATTTTTATTCAAGTTGAATGGATCAAGTTGTGAGTTATTATAGGCATCATACATGGTGAACACCTAGTGTCTCCCCCAGTGGTTTTCTGAGGTATTGGACCAGTAAAATTACTCTTCAATGATGTCAGTATAAATGGGGTTCAGAGGCACACATCCATAATTGCAGGTATTTGAGAGGCTGAGGCAGGCCCCTGCAGGGTTTCCAGTAAACTTTGGACTTTACAGACACTCTGTCTCCCAATATAAAAACTTGGGATCTGAAGTCAGCATTATAGTATTTGCCAAGCTTACACATGTTTTGGGGTAAAATACACAGGCCCACACATCAGCAATAAAAATTTCACATACGAAATACATTCTCCTAAAGTAAAACTTCAATAAAAATATAACTGGGAAAATAAAATTATAAGATTATTCATACTCTTCCTTTTTATTTGGATAATTTGTCTTTCACATGAATTTTTTAAGAAGTTTATCTGTAAATTTGTCAACAGAGCCACATTTGGATAGATCATCCAAGGCACAACAGAAGAGTTTTCATGATATTGATGATACTGCACATCGCCAGCAAAAGGTAGGCACATGTGTCAATTTAAATTCCTGGTCATTTCTTTTCTTTCTTTTTTTTCTTTTTTTGCTTCCAGACATTAAACTAGGCCAATTGAGATAACCTACTACAATACTCTTTGGGAATCCAAACATAGTAATTAAATATTTAAGTACAGAGAAGTTAACTGGTCAGCTACAACTAAAAAAAAATTAAAGAAATCAATGCAACTATTAATTATATTTACTTTATCTATTTAGTTGTGGTTAGACCTAATACTTTGGATGCAACTTTAGGGAAATCATGAAATTTTGAAGGTCTTTTCCTCTGTTCTCCTGTTGTATGTGTTAGTAGGTGGTTCATTTCCATGTACTTGAAAGGATTTCTATTCCATAGACTCATGTGGGTACTTGTAGTGTGCAAGTTTCTCTTTGGGATGTTTCCTGGGCAGTATTTACATCTGAGTATCAGAGCTGAAAATGAGCATATTTTATAGGCTACTTTCACAAGTATCACTGTAAGGGGAGAGTATTATCATCCTACTCATAAGATGTAAGTCATCTGAGAAAAAGAAGGTCTGAAATAACTAGTAAAGAAATAAGAGCCAGAGCTAGAAATTAAGTTTGAAAGGTGAAGCAGAGCTCTTAAATGGATCCCCAATTTCAGTGGAACTGCAGCTGAGCAACTAGAATTCTTCATTTAAGGGAGATTTTATCAAAGGCAGGGATAAGTTTTCAGAAAGAGGAAAAGTGTGTGTGTGTGTGTGTGTGTGTGTGTGTGTGTGTGTGTGTGTGTACTAGGGATTGAACACTTAGGGCCACAAGACCACTAAGCCACATCCCCCCACCCTATTTTGTATTTGATTTAGAGACAGAGTCTGAGTTGCTTAGCACCTTACTCTTTGCTGAGACTGGCTTTGCATTCATAATCCTCCTGCTCAGCCTTCTGTGTCACTGGAATTACAGGCATACACCACCACACCTGGAAACAGGAGGAATGTTATTTTTTGGTGTGGTAGTTGTCTTGCAGCAAAGAGGTTGATTAGCATATTGGCCACACCCAACTCTGGCTGTGTGGCTGTGTAGCCTCACCTGGTCAACCCATCTCCAGTGCAGTGCTGAACCTGATGGAACTGTGTAAGAAGTCACAGGTTGGGGCCAGTCTCTCAAACCAGCAAGATTGCTGATGGAAATTCCAAGATACCAGACTTTTCCTACCCAATGGATTTTATGTCTATTTGATTCTCATAAAGTGCATGGCTGGTTCCTGTCAGGAGAGAGTAAACTCCAACAACCATTACAGCATAAAGAAAAATATGTATTCACTGTACATAAAATCCATGTTTTAAATTATCTCTAGAACAGCAATAAATGAAGAAATGGAGTAGGAAATAACAAGGTTGACCTCCAAAAACACCTGCCTTGGTTAAGATACAATTATTGGAATATATATTTAATAGGAAGTAGAGTGAAAGTGGTGGGACTAAAGAGAGACAGAATAGGAGAAGAGGAGAAAGGGCAATAAAAATTAGAAATGAAAGGATTTAAAGTGAGAATAAAATTTGTCTCTGGGTACCAACCCCCCCCAAATAGAATGAAACTCTCATTAAAAAAAAAGAGAGAAAAATGAAATAACATGGAAAACAAATACAAATAGCAGGCCAAAAAATAATGAACAATAACAGCAAGAGTTTGAGACTCCCTAATGTTAACACAGTAGAAAAAAAGATATTTCTTTCCAGGATTTCTAAATCTAGCCACACATAACTTTGGGGGTTTCTGGGAATCAAATATTATCCAACACTATCTTTATTTGCTCTAGCTGCAAAAGGCCTAACCTGATATTTGCATGAATAAGCTGAGTCCCTCTGCTTCTTTGTCTCCCACCACACTCAGAGAATACTGAGGAAATTTAGCAATTTCAAGAAAACCCTCATCCTCAGTACTTGTTTATGACTCAGACAAGTGGGTCTATCTAATTTGGGAACTTCCTGACAAACACTCTGGTTCATGGAGCCTAGGGACTAGTATGTAATGCAGACCACCTGATTGATTCCTGTAGCCAATGGTCTAGAGATGAGCAAGATTCCATGTCTCTGAGTAGTTTCCTGGCAACCTATTGAAGCATGGCAGTCATAGTCTGCTTGCAGAATCTTTTGGAAACTGAAGGAAAATATCATTGCACCTAACAATGACCCAGCACTGCTGGATTCTTCTGTCACTTAAATTCTCAAAACACACTCTCCTTCATTATCATTATTCTAAATACTTATTTAAAGATGCAGTGCTAGAGTGAGCCTGCATAAAGACTAGGGGGGAACTAGAGGCACCTGACCTGCAATCCCCCCTCCCCATCTGCAGCCAAAACGAAACCTGTCTAGCTAGCGCTGGGGGAGGGGCAAGCAGGAAAAATCAAAAGGACAGGGTGCCTGGGATCCCAATTGCCAACTGTGGGACCCCGGAGACCCAGGCCGACTGAATCGCGGGGCCTGCCCTGCGGCTACAGAAGGCGTGGGAGGGAGTATCAGAGTGAGCCTGCATAAAGGAAGGAAGAGGTACAGTTCTATCACCCACAACGGAAACAAAACAATAGAGTTCCAGGGTTCCCAATAGTCACCCTCCACACTCAACAAACGGCAGGCCCAGAGTACAGTTTGAACTGCTGAGAACCATCACTCAGGGGAAATCTGGTCCAGCAGGAGAAACCAAGACTAGCAGGAGAAACCAGGAGGCTAGAGGCAAGGCCCTCGAGACTGGGCAGCTGGAAACCGCAGGCCTGCCGGCGACAGTTCACCCACTGCCCGCATAGCTGGGCGGTAGGAGAATACCGGCCCGCAGGCGACCGATCACCCGACCAGCGGCCTGACCGCCTGCCTGCCGAGACTGGGAGCTGAAACCAAACAGAGACAGTCCAGTCACACCCCCTCATCAGAACACCCCGGCAAGGAACTGGGGCCGGTCATAGCAAAGTAGTGTCGTCACTGGAGCTCGGACGTCGGTTCTTTCTTCACAGCAAAATCCACGTTAGCAGGCATAGTTTAAAAACACAAAGGAGAGACATCAGAGAAATACGGAACCAAAACAAGTCTATAGAAGAGAGCAGAAACACGACAATCAAATATAGCTGGAAAGCAAAGGGGACAACATGAGAAAACAAGGGAAAAAAGGAGTATAAACAATGCAAGACAACTTAATTCTACAAGAGGACATAGAAACATCAGAAGCAGGGATAGGGAAAGAACTCAAGGCATACCTAACTCAAATGGAAAGGAATATTAGAGAAGACATGAGACAGCAAGTCCAAGCAATAAAAATATATTTTGAAAATGAATTAAACAAACAAATTCAAATGGCAAAGAACGAGCTCTACCAGGAGATAGAGATCTATAAAAAGAATCAAACAATAATCCTAGAATTGCAGGAAACTATAAACCAAATGAAAAACTCAAACGAGAATATTACAAATAGACTTGATCAAGTAGAAGTCAGAATATCAGATAATGAAGACAAGGTTTATCAACTTGAAAAGAGTATAGTCAACACAGAAAAGATGCTTAAATCCCATGAGCAATCTATTCAAGAGATATGGGATGTCATTAAAAAACCAAATTTGAGAGTCATCGGGATAGAAGAAGGCACAGAGATTCAAACAAAAGAAATGGACAGCATATTAAATGAAATAATTGTGGAAAACTTCCCAGAGATGAAAGATGGAATGGATTGCCAAATCCTGGAAGCCTACAGGACCCCAAACATTCAAAACTATAATAGACCAACTCCAAGACACATAATTATGAAGATAGCCAACATACAGGACAAGGAGAGAATATTAAAAGCTATGAGAGAAAAGAGGCAGATTACATTCAGGGGTAAACCAATTAGGTTAACAACTGATTTCTAGCACAGACTTTGAAAGCGAGAAGATCCTGGAACAATGTATTTCAAATGCTGAAAAATAATGGATTTCAACCAAGAATACTGTATCCAGCAAAATTGAGCTTCAGATTTGACAACGAAATTAAAATATTTCACGATAAACAAAAGCTAAAAGAATTTGCAGCAAAAAAAAAAAAAAAAACCAGCACTGCAAAGCATTCTGAGCAATATACTACAAGAAGAGGAATTGAAAAATAGTGCCCAAAACTAACAACAAGAGGTATCTCAGTAAAGGAGGAGGAAAATAACCAAAAAGTAAAACTAGCCAAACTAAAATAAATAAATAAAAAAGCATGACTGGAAGTACAAATCATATCTCAATTGTAACCTTAAATGTTAATGGCCTAAACTCACCAATCAAGAGACATAGGCTAGTAACCTGGATCAAAAAAACAAATCCAACAATATGCTGCCTTCAGGAGACTCATATGATAGGAAAATACATACACAGGCTGAAGGTAAAAGGTTGGGAAAAATCATACCACTCACATGGCCCTCGGAAGCAAGCAGGAGTGGCCATACTCATATCAAATAAAATCAACTTCAAACCTAAGTTAATTAAGAAGGATAAAAGAAGGACACTATATACTGTTAAAAGGGACCATCCACCAACAAGACATAACAATTATCAACTTGTATGCACCAAACAATGGAGCTGTAACTTACATAAAACAAATGCTCCTCAAGTTCAAAAGTCAAATAGACCATAACACAATGATTATGGGTGACTTCAACACACCGCTCTCGCCATTAGACAGATCCTCTAGACAAAAACTGAATAAAGAAACTATGGAACTCAACAGCACAATCAATAACCTAGACCTAACCGATATATATAGAATATACCAACCATCATCAAGTGGATACACGTTCTTCTCAGCAGCACATGGATCCTACTCAAAGATAGACCATATATTATGCCATAAGGCAACTCTTAGTAAATATAAAGGTGTGGAGATAATACCATGCACCATATCTGACCATAATGGAAGGAAATTGGAAATCAATGATAAAAAAAGGAAGGAAAAATCCTACACCACATGGAAAATGAACAATATGTTATTGAGTAATCAATGGGTTACAGAAGACATAAAGGAAGAGATAAAAAAATTCTTAGAGTCAAATGATAATACAGACACAACATATCAGAATCTATGGGACACAATGAAAGCAGTTTTAAGAGGGAAATTCATTTCCTGGAGTTCTTTCATCAAAAAAAGAAAAAACCAACAAATAAATGAACTCACACTACACCTCAAAAACCTAGAAAAGGAAGAACAAAACAACAGCAAATGTAGTAGAAGACAAGAAATAATTAAAATTAGAGCAGAAATAAACAAAATTGAAACAAAAAAAACCATTGAAAAATTGATAAAACTAAAAGTTGGTTCTTTGAAAAAATAAATAAGATAGACAAGCCCTTAGCTATGCTAACAAAAAGAAGAAGAGAGAGAACTCAAATTACTAATATACGGGATGAAAAAGGCAATATCACAATAGACACTACAGAAATACAGAAGATAATTAGAAAGTATTTTGAAACCCTATATTCTAATAAAATAGAAGATAGTGAAGATATTGATAAATTTCTTAAGGCATATGATTTACCCAGATTGAGACAGGAAGACACACACAATTTAAACAGACCAATAATAAAGGAAGAAATAGAAGAAGCCATCAAAAGACTACCAACCAAGAAAAGCCCTGGACCGGATGGGTATACAGCAGAGTTCTACAAAACCTTCAAAGAAGAATTAATACCAATACTTTTTAAGCTATTTCAAGAAATAGAAAAAGAAGGAGCTCTTCCAAATTCATTCTATGAGGCCAACATCACTCTGATCCCAAAACCAGACAAAGACACTTCAAAGAAAGAAAACTACAGACCAATATCTCTAATGAACTTGGATGCAAAAATTCTCAATAAAATTCTGGCGAATCGAATACAAAAACATATCAGAAAACTTGTGCACCATGATCAAGTAGGATTCATCCCTGGGATGCAAGGCTGGTTCAATATACAGAAATCAATAAATGCTATTCACCACATCAATAGGCTTAAAGACAAGAACCATATGATCATCTCTATAGATGCAGAAAAAGGATTTGACAAAATACAGCATCCCTTTATGTTCAAAACACTAGAAAAACTAGGGATAACAGGAACTTACCTCAACATTGTAAAAGCTATATATGCTAAACCTCAGGCTAGCATCATCATAAACGGAGAAAAACTGAAGGCATTTCCTCTAAAATCTGGAACAAGACAGGGATGTCCTCTATCACCACTTCTATTCAATTTAGTTCTCGAAGTACTAGCCAGAGCAATTAGACAGACAAAAGAAATTAAAGGCATAAAAATAGGAAAAGAAGAAATTAAATTATCGCTATTTGCGGATGACATGATAATATACTTAACAGACCCAAAAGGATCTACAAAGAAGCTGCTAGAGTTAATAAATGAATTCAGCAAAGTGGCAGGATATAAATTCAACACGCACAAATCAAAGGCATTCCTGTATATCAGCAACAAAACCTCTGAAATGGAAATAAGGAAAACCACTCCATTCACAATATCCTCAAAGAAAATAAGATACTTGGGAATCAACCTAACAAAAGAGGTGAAAGATTTATACAATGAAAACTACAAAACCCTAAAGAGAGAGATAGAAGAAGATCTCAGAAGATGGAAAAATGTACCCTGTTCATGGATAGGCAGAACTAACATCATCAAAATGGCGATATTACCCAAAGTTCTCTACAGGTTTAATGCGATGCCAATCAGAATCCCAAAGGCATTTCTTGTAGAAATAGATAAAGCAATCATGAAATTCATATGGAAAAACAAAAGACCCAGAATAGCAAAAGCAATTCTAAGCAGGAAGTGTGAATCTGGAGGTATAGCGATACCAGAGCTCAAACTGTACTACAAAGCAATAGTAACAAAAACAGCATGGTACTGGTACCAAAACAGGCAGGTGGACCAATGGTACAGAATAGAGGACACAGAGACTAATCCACAAAGTTACAACTATCTTATATTTGATAAAGGGGCTAAAAACATGCAATGGAGGAAGGATAGCATCTTCAACAAATGGTGCTGGGAAAATTGGAAATCCATATGCAACAAAATGAAATTGAATCCCTTTCTCTCGCCAGCCACAAAAGTTAACTCAAAATGGATCAAGGAGCTAGATATAAAAACAGAGACACTGCGTCTGATAGAAGGAAAAGTTGGCTACGATCTACATATTGTGGGGTCGGGCTCCGAATTCCTTAATAGAACGCCCGTAGCCCAAGAGTTAATAACAAGAATAAACAAATGGGACCTACTTAAACTAAAAAGTTTTTTCTCAGCAAGAGAAACAGTAAAAGAGGTATATAGAGAGCCTACATCCTGGGAACAAATTTTTACCCCTCACACCTCAGATAGAGCCCTAATATCCAGAATGTACAAAGAACTCAAAAAATCAAACAATAAGATAACAAATAATCCAATCAACAAATGGGCCAAGGACCTGAACAGACACTTATCAGAGGAGGACATACAATCAATCCACAAGCACATGAGAAAATGCTCACCATCTCTAGCAATCAGAGAAATGCAAATCAAAACCACCCTAAGATACCATTTCACTCCAGTAAGATTGGCAGCCATTATGAAGTCAAACAACAATAAATGTTGGTGAGGATGTGGGGAAAAGGGCACACTTGTACACTGCTGGTGGGACTGCAAAATGGTGAGGCCAATTTGGAAAGCAGTATGGAGATTCCTGGGAAAGCTAGGAATGGATCCACCATTTGACCCAGCTATTGCCCTTCTTGGACTATTCCCTGAGGACCTTAAAAGAGCGCACTATACGGATACCACCACATCAATGATTATAGCAGCACAATTCACAATAGCTAGACTGTGAAACCAACCTAGATGCCCTTCAATAGATGAGTGGATAAAAAAATTGTGGCAGCTATACACAATGGAGTATTATGCAGCACTAAGAAATGACAAAATCATAGAATTTGCAGGGAAATGGATGGCATTAGAGCAGATTATGCTAAGTGAAGCTAGCCAAGCCCTAAAAAACAAATGTCAAATGTCTTCTTTGATATAAAGAGAGCCACTAAGAATAGAACAGGAAGGAAGAGCATGAGGAAAAGACTAACAGTAAACTAAGATGAATGGGGGGAGAGAAAGGGAGAGAGAAGGGAAAACATATGGAAATGGTAGGAGACCTTCAGTGATACACAAAATTATAATAGGTTATGAGGGGCAAGGGGGAGGGGGAAAAAGGGGGAGAGAATTGAACAACAGCAGAGGAGGTAGAGAGGGAAGATGGGAGGGGAGGGGAGGGGGGATAGTAGGGGATAGGAAAGGTAGCAGAATACAACAGTCACTAATATGCCATTATGTAAAAATGTAAGTATGTAACAGAAGTGAGTCTGCATTATGTATTTGGGGAGTTCAAAACCCAATTGAGTCAAATGTATGAAAGATGATATATCATGAGCTCTGTTATGTTTTGAACAATCAATAAAAAAAATGGAAAAAAAAATAAAGATGCAGTGCTCTGTGGACTTCTACTCAAGTAACTGTCCAACAAGCATTACACGTGTATTGCTGATGAGAATTTTCAGCTCATTCCTGACTATCACTATCCTGAAAACATATGATGAGGGTGAACCTCCACCATTCTGGGTGGAGAGTTGGCTATGAATCTGGGAAGTTCAAGACAAGCAGTGGTTTCTGATCTCACCCACATAATTACTACAAAGGGACCCATGTCAAAGTTGTCTGCTCTCAGGATTTTATTGTAATACCCAGAAGGGTGTCTACAAGTATCAGCATGGTGATGACATAGACAAGAACTTGAAATGCCTCTCAAGCCATCTGAGTGGCTTGACCCTATCTGCTCATGTGTGTCTGCACATGTGTGTTGTTCTGTAGGAGGACAATTTTTCTACCAGAAATAACCTTGGCACTTGCTTTCACAAAGCTTCAAACAACATCGTTCAATGAAAGTGCCAAGAACTCTTCATCCTTAGGCAGACCACAGGACCAAAGTCTAGCTTCCCAGAGCCATCAGATCAGTCTCAGTTCTCTTTTACACCTACCTTAATACTTGTGTGGGTGCCTCAATAACCACAGTTTATGAAAGAGTTCCATCTTATAAAAGTTAAAATAAGAATGAAGGTTTTTTTCTGAAATCTTGCAGTGCCATTCTGCCTACGCAATTTGGCAGTATTTTGAATTCTGGTAGATATCTCTGAGAAAATTCAACTACCTTGTTTGCTGAAAATGTGGCATTTTAATTGAGAGGATTATACATTAGTTTCCTATTTTTCACTAAAGTATTTTCCTTTGTATAATTAAGGAGATTTGCTGTTGCAACTTTTATGTTAGAACATTTAGGGCACTGAATTCATATAAAATATTGGGATTTATAAATAACTAATCTGCTCAAAATCAGTGACAAGTATCTTTTTTATATACATTTTCCCCTTGATGGATATTAGAGTTAGTTCTGTAACTTTATAATTGTGATAACAGTGCTAAAACATTGACATTAAAAAGTTACATGTACATGCTGGTTTTGGTACATTGGCGTTCAAATCAAGGAGTGGAAAAACTGGGTCATATGACAATTATATTCCTAGAATCCGGAGGATTCTACATATTGCTTTTTAGTGTGGAAATCTTAATATTTTCTCCCACTCCCCACACTTCACTTATTATTTGAGAACTTGATAAATGTCATTCTGACTGGGGACATCTGAAATGTCAATGCTGTTTTTAATGTTATTTCCTTGGGTGCTAGTGATGATGACTAATGTTCATAAGGCTGTGGACAAGTTGTAGTTCCTGATTTGAAATATGTCTGTCTCTTGCTTTTTGCCATTTTTTAATTGGATTGGTGAGATTCTTTTCTGACCCCTTAGAGGGGAGATTTGTTGCTTGCCCTCTGCTAGTTTCACTGGCACAGCTGCAGTATTTCTTCTAGGAATGCATATTTTGTTTTAAAAGCCATGATTTCTGTGTTTCATGTGGTCACTAGTTCTCTGTTGTGGCTTTCCAGTTTTTCCACATAGCCTGACTTATGCATTATGCAGCCACACAACAGTTTCTCTGGGTCCAAACTCTGAAAGTAGTTAGTCAGAAAACACAGCATGATGCTGTGCTACTGTCTTACTTCCTTGAAATTCCTTTTAGCTCTTTTTGCAATAAAAAGTGTTCATTCTCTAAACAAATAGAGTGTGCTCATTGGTGTGCATAAAATACAGACACATCTTTGTACTGAATCACTGTTCTTTTAAAATGAAATTTTGACTATGTGAATATTTTGCTCAATGATATGCATATTTGTAAGGCTCTGGGGACTCAAATGAAACAAGTGTAAGAATATTTTCTTCCTATTAGAGATGACCCATTTGAAAGTCTCTTATCAAGTATCATATGTAAGCAAACAAAAAATTTGACCTTTCATTGTTCAAAATGTTGTATCTCTATAACATCAAATCTAATTTAAAAAAAACATTTTAAACAAGTTTTCTACTCTTTATTTTGTGGGAGAATGCTCAGTTTACTAATTAAGCACTGATGTTAGTTGTTTTGGATATATGCATATCAGTGAGTTTGTTGTAAGGGAACAAATTTCCTCTTTCTTTCTTCCTGATTTTCCCCATCAGTAGCCAGATAAAGAGCAGAGTCAGTTTCACCTGGACTGCATGTGAAATTGTGTCTCGTGGAAATATCATTGCAGAAAATGTAATGGTCTAATCTGCAATTGCAATGACTTCATAACTATAAATAGAATGATGTTCAATGAGAGGAGCAGAAATCTATATAAAACTTATTATTGTCATTATTTTTACCAGAGTGATTCTGAGCAAATTCGAGAGGAGTGTGCTGCTGGTATATCCAGTAAGTTCGATCCAAGCACAAAGACAATAAATGGACATGTCCAAGGTAAGAAACATAGGATACAAACTGTACTGGAAAGAGAATGGCCCAAAAATATGAGCACTGGTGTACAGTACTTGTTCAAGAAATGTGCCTATTAAATAACTAGTAGGGACAAACAAATGTAAGAACTGGTGTATCTCATTGGATTTCAGCCACAGGTTGAATTGAGTGTATTTGCTAAAGGAATTGTATTGTGAGTTGCATTTGACACATGCTTCTCTCACAGGTAAATTTGAAATAAGGAAAAAGACCGAAGAAGAGGGAATGAAGACTGACAAAGGCAGTGAGTACATACATTCAAAAACAAATAGAAAAGAATCAGTGGTGGTCAGGAGAGGGTGGGAAATTCCACCTTCAGATGAGAAGGGAACAGAAGAGGGTTTTCTAAAATAACCTAATCAATAAATGGGCCAAGGACCTAAACAGACACATCTCAGAAGAGGATATAAAATTAATCAACAAATATATCTCTAGCAATTAGAGAAATGCAAATCAAAACTACTCTTGAGATTTAATCTCACTCCTGTCAGAATGGCAGCTATTATAAAGACAAACAACAATAGTGTTGACAATGATGTTGGGGATAAAGGTACACTCATATATTACTGGTGGGACTGCAAATTGGTACAGCCAATATGGAAATCAGTATATAAAATCCATGGAAAATTGGGAATAGAACTACCATTTGACCTGCTATCCCTCTCCTTGGTCAATAGACGAACACTTAAAAACAGCATACTACTGGGATACAGCCACATCAATGTTTATAGCAGCACAATTCACAATAGCTTAACTGTAGAACCAACCTAGATGACCTTCAGTAGGTGATTGGAAAAAATGTGTCATAAATACACAATGGAATATTACTCAGCAATAAAAGAGAATAAAATCATGGCATTTGCAGTTAAATGGATGGTGTTGGAGAAAACAATGCTAAGTGAAGTTAGCCAATCCCAAATAAACAAATGCTGAATGTTTTCTCTAATGTAAGGAGGCTGATTCATACTGGGGTAGGGAGGGGTAGCCTGAGAGGAATAGAAGAACTACTGATAGGCAGAGGGGTGGGAGGAGAAGGGAAGGGGCAGGGTGTTAGAAATGATGGTGGAATGTGGTGAACATCATTATATCCAAAGTACATGTATTAAGACATGAATTGGTGTGAATATACTTTGTACACAAACATAGATATGAAAAATTGTGCTCTATATGTGTAATATGAATTGTGATGCATTCCACTGCCATTTAATAAAATCATTAAAAACAGAAAAAACAAAATTCCATGGAAATAAAAAAGAGGGAATATATTATATTAACTCATTAAACTATATTTCTGTTCAAAAAAAAGGAAAAGGATTTTCAAATATGGAAAACATTTGTGTGTTTCCAGTTTAAAAGTTGAATGAAAGAGAGAATAAAACTTTCCCACCCTTCCTCACTTATACACAATTAGGAATAAATTGAGGAATGAAGACCTGTTTCCACAGAGCTAAGTTCAGTTACCCTAAATGATTAGGCATGTATATAATTTAATGACTTGAAACTTGTTGCTATGCCCTAAGGAAAATTATAGGGCAGAAAAAGCAAATGTAAAAGTAGAAGGAAATATGAGTGGTAATTGAGCATTTCCCAAAATCACAGGTATCTGAAATTAACAGTGGAGAGATTACAGATCTTTCCAAACTTTACTTTGATGGAACATTTAGGGAGGAATCCAGAGCTACATTCAAATTGCCATAGAGGAATAGAAGCAGACAAATTTCACACTGGAACTGTGGAATTTTAAGGAATCATCCCTTGAAGATCATGTTCAAACTCTTGTTCTGATTCAGCAGGTCTTTGCCTCTACATGTCCATTGCATTCTAAGGTGACTCCATTGATCCTAGTCATAGACAACATGATTTGGAGCTGTGCATTGGATATCCTTTGAGGAAATATACAAGAACCACAGCTGGTTCCTATACTTCAAGACACAACCAGGTTAAGTGCAAGCATCAATCTCACTTTCATTCTGAACATGTCTCTTGAGATGTGGGAAGAACACAAAGGACTAAGATGAAGAAATGATATTTCTAAGATAACACAGTTATCTGTTGGCAGGCAACAAGAGTGGCAAAGATCCATATGAAAGATGGAAATGGAAAAAAAAAGACAAGCTCCCACTTTTATGAGTTTCTTTGGAAAAGTTGAAGGGAAGAGAAAGTGAGGGAGAAAACATGCAATTTAGAAGAAAAAATGAGTAAATAGAATTCTAGTCAGCTCTCTTAGCTTTCCTTTCTTCAAGTTGAAGTCTGGTGCAGAGATTATAAGAACCAGTGGCAACTGGCAAAATTAGGATACCCTACAGCCACCCATTTTCTGCCTCTATATCCAGGAGGCATCACAGTGCTTAAGGCATCCATTTGTGTCCTTCAGATGAGGATCGTTGCATTTTTGAAGCATTCATTGCTATAAAGAAGCTCATAATTCCAATCATACTATTCCTATTATCATCCTTAATGTATCTATTACATTATTTTATTTGAATTTTGTGAGAAACCAAGTTTCTGGACATTCCAGGAGTACATCATATTATTGAGATAAATTCTAAAGTCTAGAAAGCAAATGTTGTGATCATCTGGGACTTTTGTGCAATTACTTCAAAATCTGTCTATATAAGTCTCACCAGACTCATTTTTTTTAACCGGAAAACTTTATGAAGTTTGCTCCTCAAACACCAACATTGTTACTGTATTTACCAACTTTTTTGAAACATATTAGATTATTGGTATGTGATAATTCTGCAAGAATTCAGAACAATTTTCCTTTTGGATTGCCTTGACTGAACTCTTTATGCTCTACCATAGATTTATTGCATAGACATGAGACCACTATCTTTGCAAAAGAGTGCCAAAAGAAAGTTGGTATTGGTTAAACCAGAGTTTCTGGGAAAAGAATATAACACCAGTTTTTTACATGAATATGAGCAAAGACCCTTAACTGTGACTCTAAACACATGTGTCAGAGCTAACTGACTCAGAGAACACTCTATGATGAGCAAACAAGCGTACCCTCCCCTGAAATCTTATCACAACTTTGGGAATATTAATTATAAGGCAAATGAGGTACAGGAAT
Source organism: Ictidomys tridecemlineatus (assembly GCF_052094955.1). NCBI lineage: Eukaryota > Metazoa > Chordata > Mammalia > Rodentia > Sciuridae > Ictidomys > Ictidomys tridecemlineatus. The sequence continues at coordinate 162,128,663 of NC_135477.1, forward strand.
CATACTTATAATAAAATGGGTTAAATAATTCTGATAGAATTCACTCAAGATATTTGCTGCCACATTTTTAATTCTGCTTCGATATTGAACTTCTCAGGGTTGATCTTTCCTCCTCTGAAAACATCACTGTGCTCTCCAGCATTCTGCATCTTGACATCAGTATATATGCCAATGTGTTTCTATTAATGGTCATTGCAATAATGACTTTACTGTTGGAAAACTCAACTGATAATTTTCCTAATCCTATATTCCTGATGCTGATTTCTCACTCAACATGAAGTCCCCAAATGAAAGGAGATACATAAAGCTAAAATAGTCTTCACCAATGCTAACTAGCAGAACTAGGGTCCCATATCATTCAGTAGAACCACGATTGTAATTTTGTCATATTCAGGTTTTGCTGAGCATACATCTCAATCTCTTTTCAGGACGTCAGGATTCATGTGCTTCCTTCAAGGTAATTCATCTTCTGTTTATTTTAAAGAATTAAGTGCATGCTAGATAGGATGAAATGTAAAATGTTTATATAATATCTTCTCTCCAAGAACATCAAGCCTTTGAAAAAGGATTCACTTCGTCAAAGACCAAAATTGAAGATAGTAACATGCAAAGTCAAAACAGGTAACTTTTGTGGTACAACCTCTCTGGAAAACATATATAGAAACTTTGAAATAATAGCGACTCTTCACACCTCATGTGTGTTATTTTCCCACAGTGTGTAGGAAGGATTTGCAACAATATGTGGATGTTGATGCTTACATCTGTTTTCAAAATATTTCTATAAAATCATGAGAAAATTATACTTAAAATACCTTATAATAGATGTCTCTAAAATTATGTTTCCCACATTAGATTCATTACAGAAGTTAGTTGGATTATGAGGCTGATTTTCTTTCACCCTAATTTTAAAAAGAGCTTATGTGGGTGCACTGCTACAGTTGAGAAACCTAGGAGAATGAGAATATTGTATGGGATTGAACCCAGGAGGGCAAGAACAGTTTGTGAAACAGAAAAAACTCATCTACAAATAATGTCAACTCTATTATGACTCCTTGTATATGATCTTATTCTATTGTACCTGTGATTTGTTTTATGGTTCTTTCCATACACCAATGATGTGGTCAGTCGGTAGCAAGAAATGATACAATGTATGACCATATGTAATTTATTTTACTCCTTTCTTGTAAAATGAATCCATTATTGGCTAGAGAGCATTATTTTCATCTCCCACTGAAGCTCTTCCACAGACAACTCTGATTCTCTGATGGGACGCATACTTATAATAAAATGGATAAAATAATTGCATTTTCAAAGTTCAGAGAATTACCCACCCTCTTCTTAAAGTAGTTTCCTCAACATAGGAAGATAGTGCCATGAAGAAACTACATGATAAAGAAAAGCAACATTCACAGTAGCTGCATTTACTACACATGTTATTTGAATCCTTGAGTTATAGTCAGGAGCAGAACCACACATTCCTATTGCCCAGCTTCTTTCTTTGTTCCTTGTAATTAGTTTTCATTCTACACAGTTCACTGAAATTGTTCTATCCTCTGCATTTCCAGAAACATTCCCTCCATTCGTGCTGGCATCAACTTCCTGGTGCACTGTGGCCTTCTCATTATGTATATCCATTCGTGCATGTTAACCTGCTATAGCACTGAGGGTGGTCCTGTTATTTATGCATATACTGCACATATGATTATCAGCCTTCTTTAGATCATGGATATCCAAGCACCTTAACTTTCCTAGAAATCTTTCATAATCCAAAATTTTCCTCACTGTGTATATTGATCCCTCTCTCTGCCTGCAATATCTCTGATTCCTCTTACCAATCATTTTATCTCCATAAATCATGTTCCCTTTAAAGCCCTGTTTCTCAATGTACAGCCTTTCATGCTTGAAATTTCCACCCTCTGGCACATAACCTCACTTTTTAAGTCTCCGCTCATCTCCATCTCTAGAAAAAAAAATCATCCTCTATACTTGTTTTCTCCTCAAGATCTTACCACAAACACAGTTGTGGGTGGAATAAACAAAAAAAAACTGTTAACTACAACTTGATGTAAAAGTAGTCCCCTCAAGTCCAAAAACTGATAGACTAGACAGGAAAAACAAGACTCTACAGGTCATATGTTTATTACACATTTCAGAAATAAAGTAGCCCCATTGGGGGGGGGACAGTTTATGTCATGAACAACAGGCATAATCATGGATATTTCTCAAGTCAGAGTGATTCCTAATGGAAAGAATGAACAGTAGCAACAACAACAACAAAATAGAAAGTAAATTTAAAAACAACATGGAATTTGTTGATCAATGTGTAAATGTAATCAGTTTGGGGGGACATGACAAATGATGAACAATGAATTTTTTTCTATGATATATGAAAGAAGAGACAGTAAAAACTCTGATGCCTCCTGTTTCCATAGAAATATAAATCTTTCTCTGTGAAATTCACTTTAACCTAAAATAGATAAATCTGAAAATTATTTTAGCATTTGTATATGGTGACACCCCAATTGTAGGTATTCTGATGCATTGATCACTAAAATTACTACTAATTGATGTCAATATTTACTGGCTTCAGAGGGACACATGTGTAATTGCAGGTACTTGAAAGGCTGAGGATAAATCCCTGTCAGGTTTCAAGCCAACTTTAGTATTTATAGACGTCCTGTCTCTAAATATTAAGACAGGGAATTTGATATGAACACCATAGTTCTGCCAAAGACATACATGTCCCTGGATAAAAATACCCAGGCCCATATGCAAACAGCAATAAACATTCCAAAAATAAGATATATTCACCTTAAATTTAGCTTGATTGAAATGGTACTTGAGGAAAGTAAAATTACAGGATTATTACTACTGTTCATTTTTACTTGGATTAATTGACATTCACATTATTTTTTAAGTAGTTTAAGTAAATCTGTACATTTGTCAACAGAGTCCCATATGGGCAAGTCTTCACACGAAGAGCAACAGAGTCTTGAAGACACTGAGTACCACCAGCTACAGGTATGCACATGTCAAATTCCCAATTACTTTTATTTTCCTTCTTTATAGAAAGTCAATTAGGCCAAGTGAATTGAACTCATAGAACATTCTTTGGGAATTCAAACATCACAATTTAATATTTAAGTATAAATATGTTAAGACATGAAATGTTATATTAATTAACATATAATAATAAAAATTAGCTTTAGTGATCAATGTGGGTTACACATATGCTTTATGTTATCATTGTGCCTATATTTTTGAAGAATGTTTGTGTTTTCATCTGTGTGACATCCTTAAGTGGAGAGCAATATGTCAGAGACTTAGAAATAAGCAGTTGAAATCATGAACATACATAAATGCAATGACCACTGAACCCATTCATTTAAAAACAACTTCATTCCCAAGGGTTCAACATTTAATTTCACATTACCTGTCATCTGAAAAAAGATGTCATTCTCCATGGATTTCAGCATATCCATGGAGGGAGGGAACAGGCTCAAATCAGGCACAAAATTTCAGGTTGTATCGAAACACTTCAAGATGGGTACTTTTCTGCTAATGTACAAAAAATATATATTTCCTATCCATTGTCTGTAAGAAACCAATAAAATTATAAAACATATTTACCTTACCTCTTTATGTGAGGTTAGACTAAAGATTTTGGATATCATTTTTGGGAAATTATGAAATTTTGAATGTCTAAATTATGAAATTTAGATCTCATATGATCTAACATAGATCATATAAGAATATGCCTCCTGATCTCATATGATCTGTGTTAGTATGTAAAGGATTTGCATGCATTTGCATGGGTTCTCTTCCACTATTACACAAGGATCCTTGTAGTGTGTAGATTTGTCTTTGGTTGTGTCCTGGGTATGGTTTATATCTGAGTATCAGGAGTGAAAACCACCATGTTGCACATGCCTGTTTTACTCACCAGTATTTCTCTGAGGTCACAGAATGAAGTACACAAATAATCACAGTTTATAGCAAAACACTTATCACCTGTAATAGAAAGTAACACTACAAAATGAAGAGATGAAATAGGAAATATTAATGTTTACCTGGAAAATCAAAAGAGGCCTTGGTTTTAATATAATTATTAGGCCTTGTTTTAAAATAGAAGGAAAGAGGCGGGAGTAAAGAAGGCCAAAGAGGAGATGAGGGGTAATGAACTCAAATTAGAAAGAAAAAATTTAAAATGAGAGGTAAACTGGTCACTTCATAGTGAACACACAACCTCCCCCCCCCACACACACAGAGTAATGCAATGAAATTCTCAACAACAAAAAAAATAAGATTGATGGTGAAAAATGAAATAATGTGAAAACCCCATTTCAATAACAGACAAAAACACATCAAGAACACCAATATAAAAAAGCTTGAGATTTCCCTTATACTAATGTTAGGAGATATTTCTGTGCAGGACTTCTAATTTTAGAAACCTTCTTTATTTTTTTGCTCTAGCTGCAAATGTCCTAACCTGCTATTGCCATGAATAAGCTGAGCTCAGATGCTCGATGGCCCCCACCTCACCCAGAGAAATGAGAGAACTTCACAATTTGGAGAAAATCCTCAGCCTTAGTACTTGTTCATGTATACAGGGATGTGGGCCCATCTAACATGGATACTTACTGACAAACACACTAGTGAGCAATTCAGACTCTAAAGATGGACTCCTATAATCAGTGATGTAGAGGTAGGCAAGAGTCCATATCTCTGAGGGGTTTTCTTACAAGCTATTGGAGCACAGCAGTCATGACCTGCTTGGAGAATCTGCAATTTCTTCTGGGAACTGTAGGAAAATGCATTGTACCTGCCAATGCCCAGCACTGCTAGATTCTTCTGTCACTTGAATTCTCAAAAAGCACTCTCCTTTAGTGTCATTATTCTAAACAACTATTTCAAGAGGCAGTGTTCTGTGAACCTCTACTCAAATAACTGTCCAGCAGGCAAAACACATGTATTTATGATGAGAGTTTCCATCCCATTCCTGATTTTCACTATCCTGACATCATTGGATCAGGGTAAACTTCCACCATTCTGTAAGGAGTGTTGACTATGCATTCAGGAGTTGTAATACCTGCAGTGGTTTCTGATCCAGCAAACAGAGTTACTACACAATGAAACTCTTCTCCAAGGTGTTTACCCTGAGAATTTGATTGTAATCACCAGAAGGGTGTCTACAAACACCAGTGTGTTGGAAAAGCCAACGAATTTCTAAATGCCTCTCAGCTGAGTTTGTTTACCATCCCTGGTGTGGATCATCATGTGTGTTTTCTGCATGCATCCAGTTTCCTACCAGCCATTGCCCTGGCACTTGCTACCAGAGACCTTCAAACAACATATTTCAATGAAAGTACCATGACTTTTTAATCTTTGGTAGACCACGGGTCCAACCTCAAGCTACCGAAGGCTCTCAGCGGATCTGGTCTTGAATTCTGGTCTCAGATTAGAACCCATTTTAATTCTTCCTTTGGGTGCCTCCCAACCATTGTTTTGTACATGGTTTGATCTGATTTTAGAAGTTGAAATAGGAATGTATGTTGTTTCCATTATCCCAGGAAAAAGGCCTCTGTGAGGTAACCAGAGATAAAAGGATCTTGCACTCACAGTCTAACTCTGTCCAGGATTTTGTGCAGTATCTTGAAATTTTCTTGATATCCACGCAAAAATCCAATTCTCTCCTCTGCTGAAAATGTCATATTTGTGTTGAGAAGAATCTCTATTAGTTTCTTATTTTCTCTCTAAAATAATTTTTACACAATTAAGAAGATTTTGCTGCTCTTTTATATGTTTGAAAGACATTTAAGGCAGTATTTTAATACATTATGTGTGAAATCATTTTGCCATAATGGTTTATCAAGAATAACTAATTTGCTGAAAATCAGTGCTGAATATTCTTTTGTTGATGGGTATCAGTTAGTTCCATAATTCTATAAATGTGACTTATAGTGTAAAATATTGAGGTTCATATATCACATGTGCATTCTGACTCATACATTGGGGTAAATTGGAAGGAGTGAGAAAGATGAATCATATTCCTAGAATCTAAAGGAATCTCCATAATGCTTTCCAGTGTGGAGGTCTTAAATTTTCAGTCTGGCAGTCTAGGATTGAACTTTCCTGCCACATCCTGAACTGCACTTATTATTTGAATACTTTAAAAATGTCATTCTGACTGGGGGCATCTGAAATGCCAATGCAGTTTTGAATGGTATTTCCTTGAATTCTAGTGGGCATTTTGTAATTCCTGATTTAAGAACTATGTATCTCTTGCTTTTTCCCATTTTTTACTTGTGTTAATGAGATTCTCCTCAGTCTTCGAGAGGAGAGATTCATTACTTGCACTCTGCTACTTTTTCCTGACAATGCTGCAGTCTATTCCTTCAATGAATGCATTTTTTTAAAAGCCATGGATTCTGTGTTTCATCTGGTTACTGATTCTTGTCATGGCTTTCCAGCATTTCCACACAGCCTGACTTATTCATTATGCAGCCATACACCAGTTTTTCTGACTCCAATCTCTGAAAATAGTCATTAAATAGTGCCTTCCTTCCATGGAATTCCAAGACTTTGTTCAATGAAGATGTTTGCATACTCTACCCAAATGCAGTGTTTTCCTTTGTACACATTAATTGTGGACATATTTTTGTTCTAAATTTCTCTTCCTTGAAACTCAAATTTTGATGAAGTAAATACTTTCCTGAAATATATTAATTTTTAGAAGATTCTGGTGAATCAAATTAAACAATTCCAAGAGTATTTTATTCCTACTTGATGTGACACATTTGAAATCTCCATCACATCAAATATCATATTTAACATTAAATATTTAATTAACCCTCCCAGGCTGTAGTTGTGGCTCAGTGATGAGTGTTTGCCTCACATGTGTGAAACCTGGGTTTGATTCAGCATCACATAAAAATAAATCAAATAAATGAATCATGCCCAACCACAAGCAAAAATAATAATTTAAAAAAATTTAACCCTCCTATGTTTAAAATGTCAAATCTGTATAACATCAAAAGAGTTTTGTTGGGGAATACACACATTGCTAGTTAAGCACTGATGTGAGATGCTTTGAATATATGTGTATCAGTGCTTGTTGTCAAGCATTTCCTCTTTCCTTTTTTCCTGGTTTTGCCCCATGGGAAGCTAGATGAAGAGAAGAGCTCACCTTCATCTGGGCTGCATAAGATCGAGTCTTATAAGGAAATATTATTCCACTAAATGTAATAATCTAATCTCCAATTCCAAAGACAGCACAATTGGAAATATGGCGATGTGCAAAGAGTGATGATAATATCTATATGTAACTCATTTTTGTCATTACCAGAGTGATTCTGAGCAACTTCAGGAGATGTGTGCTGCTTCTGAATCTGTTGAGATCAATGCAAGCACACAAAAGGGAATAAGTGAACTTGGAAAAGGTAAGAACCACATAGAAGACTAAATACATTGGAAAGAATATGTCCAAGAAATATGAGCACTGGTATATACTAATTGTGCAAGACATGTGCATATTAAATAAGTAGTAAAGTTTAAGAAAAAAAATGTAAGAAGTGGAGTCTCTCAGTAGGTTTCAGCCACAGGTTAAATTGGATGTATAGATAAAGGTACTGAACTGTGAGTTGCAGTTGAGACATGCTTTTATCACAGGTAAATTTAAATAAGTAAAAGGCCTAAAAAAGAGGGAATGAAGACTGGTGAAGGTAGTGAGTACACATTGTCAAAAAGAATAAAAGTAAAAAAGAACCAGTGGTACTCAGGAGAGGGTAGGAAATCCCAACAACATGTAAAAAGGAAAAAGAACAGGGTTTTTAAAGTGTGAGAAGAATTTGTGAGTTTCCAGTTCCAAAGTTGAATGATGGAGAGGGTACAAATTTTCCATCCTTCCTGACTTACTCACAGGTGGGAATGAATTGAGCGATGAAGACCTGCTCCCACAGAGCTAAGTTCACTTACCCTAAATGATTAGGCAGGTGTACAATTTAATGACATGCAACATGTTGCTACTCACTAGGGCGAAATTTTAGGGTAGAAACAGCAAATGCTATAGTTGAAAGGACTAGGAATTATTATTGAGCACTTTCCAAATCCACAGATATCTAAAATTAACTTTGGAAAGCTTAAAGATTCTTCTAAACTTTATTTTGAGGGAAGAATCCAGAGCTTCATTCAAATTAACCTAGAGGAATTAGAAGCTGACAAATTTCACACTGACACTCTGCAATTGTTAGGAATCATCTTTTGGTGACCATGTTCAAAATCTTGTTCTGACTCAGCAGATCATAGCTTCTATATGTTTATTATAGTCTAAGGTGATTCAAATGATCCTGATCTGTAGAAAAAATGATTTGGAGCTATGCATTGGATATCCTTTGGGGAACTATGCAAGAAACACTATCAGTTCCTACATTTAAAGACACAACCAGATCAAGTGCAAGCACAAATCTTGCTTTTCATTCGGAGCATGTCTCTTGAGATATGGGAGAGACCCAAAGACTAAGGTGAAGAGAAGATATTTCTAAGATAAATCTGTCACATTGACAGGCTGCAAGGTGTGGCAAAGAGCCACACATAAAATGCAAAATGTAAGGAGACAAGCTCCCACTTCTGTGGGTTCCTTTGGAAAAGCTAAAGGGTTGGGAATGTGAGGAAGATAACATAGAATTTAGGAAGGAAATATGAGGAACATGACAATTAAGCAAAGTGTAAACAGTGTGATGCCTTTTGTTTACATGGAAATTTAATTTTTTTTTCCTGTAAAACTTTATTCAAGTTGAATGGATCAAGTTGTGAGTTATTATAGGCATTGCACATGGTGAATACCTATTGTCTCCCTAAGTGGTTTTCTGAGGTATTGGACCAGAAAAATTATGCTTCAATAATGTCAGTATGCATGGGGTTCAGAGGCATACATCCATAATTGCAGGTACTTCTGAGGCTGAGGCAAACCCCTGCAGGGTTTCCAGCAAACCATGGACTTTACAGACACCCTCTCTCCCAATATAAAGACTTGGAATCTGAGCATTATAAATACAAGCATTATAGTATTTGCCAAGGATACATGTTTTGGGTTAAAATACATAAGCCCACACACAAGCAGCAATAAAAATTTCACATATGACATATATTCTCCTATAATAGAACTTCACTTAAAAATATAACTGGGAAAATAAAATTACATAATTATTAGTACTCTTCCTTTTTATTTGTATAATGTGTCTTTCACATGAATTTTTTAAGTAGTTTATCTGTATATTTGTCAGCAGAGTCACATGTGAGCGGATCATCTGACACAGAACAGAAGAGGCTTCATGATATGGATAATACTGCACATCACCAGCAAAAGGTAGGCATATGTGTCAATTTAAATTCCTTGTCAGTTCTTTTTCCTGCTTCCAGATGACAATTGAAATTACCTACTACAATACTCTTTGAAAATCCAAACATAGTAATTAAATATTTAAGTACAGAGAGGTTAACTGGTCATCAATATCAAAATGCCTTTAGCAGTCAAGGTGGATGCCAGATAAACTTTATGCAAGCAATTGCACTAATATTTTCCAATAAAGTTTGCATTTTCATGTATGTGACAGCCTTAAACGGTGAATGATAAATTGGAGAATATCATATCAGTTGAAACTAGGAACATGCATAAATGCAATGACCGCTGAACACATTCATGTAAAAATAGCTTCATTCCCAAAGGCTCAGTGTTTAATTTCACATTAGCTGTCACCCATGACAATGTTAAAGAGTTTCCTGCTCAGAAGGTGTAAGCCACCTGGGAAAAAAGAAAGTCTCAAATAATTAGTAAAGAAATAAGAGCCAGAGCCAGAAATTAAGTTTGAAAAGGAAAGCAGAGCTCCTGAAATGTTCCCCAATCCCAGTAGAAGCTGGAACTGAACAACTAGAAAAAGGATCAAGTTGTTTAGATAAGGGAGAGTAGATCAAAGGCATAGATAAGTTTTTAGCAGGAGGAATATTGCTTTTTGTGGTGTGTTAGGGTTCTTGCAGCAATGAAGTTGATTGGCATTTTGACAGGCCATATCCAACTCTGAAAGGCTGTGTAGCTGTGTGGCTTCAGCTGGTCCACCCATCTCCAGTGCAGTGCTGAACCTAACACAGCTTTGTTTGTAAGAAGTCAGTGGCTTCTAAGTCAATTTTCTTCACACCAAGTTCATATTGGCTCCTGTCAGGAGAGAATAAACTCCAATAATGATCACAGCATAAACCAAAATATGTATCCACTGTACATAAAATATATATGTTTTAAATGATTTCTAGAACATCACAAAATGAAAAGATAGAGTAGGAAATAACAAGTTTTACCTGCAAAAAATTATGTCCTGGTTATAATATAATTATTGGAACATATTTCAAAAAAGTAAGTAGAGTGAAAGTGGTGAGAGTAAGCAGAGTCAAAATAGGAGAAGAGGCAAATGTAATAAAAATGAGAAATGAAAAGATTTAAAATGAGAATAAAAGTTGTCTCTGGATAACAACAAAAAATGAAAGAATGGAATAAAACTCTCATAAATAAATAGAGAAAAATGAAATAATGTAGAGCACCCATACAAATATAAGACAAATATATCATGAATAATAACAGCAAAAGCTTGAGATTTCCTAATGTTAACAGAGTAGAAAAGAATATATTTCTGTCCAGGATTTCTAATTTTACTCACACATAACTTTGGGGGTTTTTGGGAAACAAATATTATTCAACACTTTATTTGTTCTAGCTCCAAAAGTCCTAACCAGTTATTTGCATGAATAAGCTGAGCTCCTCTGCTCCTTTGGCCCCACCACACTCAAAGAATGCTGAGAGAACTTAGCAATTTCAAGGAGAATATCACCATCATTACTTGTTAATGTACTCAGACATGTGGGGCTATCTAATGTGAAGACTTCCTGACACACACTCTGGTTCATGGAGCCTAGGGACTAGTATGTAATTCATACCACCTGATGGATTCCTGTAGTCAATGGTCTAAAGGTGGGCAAGATTCCATGTCTCCGAGCAGTTTCCTGGCAACTTATTGGAGCATGGCAGTCATAGCCTGCTTGCAGAATCTTTTGGGAACTGAAGGAACATACCATTGCACCTGACAATGCCCCAGCACTGCTGCATTCTTGTGTCACTTGAATTTTCAAAAAACAGTCTCCTTCACTATCATTATTCTAAACCACCTGTTTAAAGAGGCAGTACTCTATGGAACTCTACTCAACTAACTTTCCCACAGACACAACACATGTATTCCTGATGAGAATTTTCAGCCCATTCCTAACTATCACTATCCTGAGAATATATGAAGAGGGTGAACTTCCACCATTCTGTGTGGAGAGTTGGCTATGCATCTGGGAAGTTCAAACATGCAGTGGTTTCATATTTTTCCCACAGTTTACTACAATGGAACACTTCTCAAAGGTTTCTGCCCTCAAGATTTTATTGTAATTCCCTGGATGGTGTCTAAAAGTATCAGTGTGGTGATAATGTGGACAAGAACTTGAAGTGCCTCTCAACTGAGTGGCTTGACCCTACATGATGTGTAGGCACATATATGTTGTTTTAAAGGAGAGCAATTTTTTTACTAGACATAACCTTGGCACTTGCTGTCACAGAATGTCAAACAACATGTTTCAGTGAAAGTGCCAGGAGTTTTAATCTTTAGGTGGACCACAGAAACAAAATGTAGCTGCCCAGAGCTATCAACAGATCTATGTCTCAGTTTCATTTTTATACCACCCTAATACATGCTGTGGGTGCCTCCATGACAGAGGTCCACCTTATAAAAGTTAAAATAGAAAGGAATTTTTTTTCTAAAATCTGGGGGAAAAGTATGGTAATGTACATGGGATGAAGAGGCTCTTGGCACTTGCAATCCCATTCTGCCTAGAAGATTTGACAATATTTCAAATACTGGTTGATACACCTCAAAAAAATTCAACTCCCTCCTTTGCTGAAAATGTTGTATTTGAACTGAGAGGAATCTATATTATTTTTCTATTTTTTCCTAAAATATTTTCCTTTATATACTTAAGGAGATCTTGCTGTTGCACCTTTTGTAGATTAGAATATTTTAGGGCACTGAATTCATATAAAGGATGGTATTGATTTTGACATAGTGGGGTACAATGAATAAGTATATTGCTAAGAATCAGTGCCAAGTGTCTTTTTGTGTTTTTAATACATTTTAATGTGAATGGGTATCAGATTTAGTTCCATAACTTTATAATCATGACTAAAACAACAGTGCTAAAACAGCAACATTCATAAATCACATGTGCATGCTGGTTTTGGTACACTGGGGTTCTGATCAAGGAGTGGAAAAGTTGGGTCATATGGCAGTCATATTCCTAGAATCCTGAGGAATCTCCATAATTTTCTGTCTGACAGTGTAGGATTGGACTTTGCTGCCACATCCTGCACTGAACATATTTTTTGACTACTTGATAAATGTCATTCTGACTGGGAACATCTGAAATATCAATTCATATATGAATGGTATTTCTTTGAATTCTAGTGATGTTAACCAAATGTGGTACATCTATGAGCAATTTGTAATTCCTGATTTGAGAACTGCCTATTTCTTGCTTTTTGCCATTGCCTAATTGGGTTAGTGAGATTCTCCTCAGCCCTCCAAAGGGGAAATTCATTGCTTGCACATCACTAGTTTTCCGTGGCATTGTTCCATCTACTTCTTCTATGAATGTACATCTTGTTTTAAAATCTATGATTTCTGTGTTTCATCTGATCACTGATTCCTATTAAGGGTCCCCAGTATTTCCACACAGGCTATCTTATTCGTTCTGCAGATCCATGGATTTTTCTGGCTGCAACCTGTGAAAGTAGTCAGTCAAGAAACACAGCATGATGCTGTGCTAATGTCTTACTTTTTTGAAATTCCTTTTAGTTCCTTCTTCAGTGAAAAGTGTTGCATACTCTAACCAAATTGAGTGTGCTTGTTTGTTCACATAAAATATAGACTATACTTTGTATACAACCAGAGATATGAAAAAGTGTGCTCTTTATGTGTAATATAAATTATAATCATTCTTCTGTCATATATAACAAATTAGAATATAAAATATAGACACATTCTCTTACTGACACTCTCTTTTTTTAATGAAATTTTGACTATGTAAATATTTTGCTCAATGAAGTGAATATTTGGAAGTCTCTGGAGACTCAAATGAAACAAGTTCAAGAATATTTTATTCCTACTGGAGGTGGCCCATTGGATAGTCTCTTATCATAACAAGTATTATATAAATAAATAAAACAATTGGCACTTCATTGTTAGAAATGTTGAATCTGTATAACATGAAATCTAATTCACAAAAGCATTTTAAATAAATTTTCTACTCTGTTTTTAGATTTGAGTGAGAATGCAGAGCTTACTAATTAAGCACTGATGTTAGTTGTTTGGGATATATGCATATCAGTGAGTTTGGTGTAAGAGAATACATTTCCTCTTTCATTCTTCCTGATGTTCCCCATCAGTAGCCAGATGAAGAGAGGAGCTATCAGGACAGCATGTGAAATCATGTCTCAGATGGAAATATCATTGCAGAAAATGTAATGGTCTAATCTGAAATTGCAATGTCTTCCTAACTATAAATATAATGATGAACAGAAAGGGATGCAGAAAACTACATGAAACTTATTATTGTCATTATTTTTACCAGAGTGATTCTGGGAAACATCGAGAGGTGTGTGCTGCTTTTGTATCCAGTAAATTTGAACCAAGCACAAAGGCAATAAATGCACATGGACAAGGTAAGAACCACATAGAATGTAAAATACATTGGAAAGATCAAAGCCAAAATATATGACCACTGGTATGTAGTACTTGTTTAAAGAATGTGCCCATTAAATAACTAGTAGGGGTAAACAAAGATAAGAAGTGGCATATTTTGTAAGTTTAGCCACAGATTGAATTGGATGTATTGCTAAAGGAATTGCATTGTGAGTTGCATTTGACACATGCGTCTGTCACAGGTAAATCTGAAATAAGGCAAAGGATAGAAGAAGGGAAAGTGAAGGCTGAGAAAGGCAGTGAGTACACATAGTACACACAGAAAAGAATCAGTGATAGTCAGGAAAGGGTGGAAAATTCCAAAAGAAAGAAAAATGCAGAATGGAAGCATGGAAAATAAAAACAGGTAAGTCTTATTGTATAACTTCTCTAGAAAGCATATAGTGAAACATATTAGAAAGGATAGCAAGCTATTCATACATGATATATATAGTTTTTCCACGATGTGTCAGGAGGATTTGCCACAACATTGGATGTTGATGCTTGCACCCATGTTTCAAAATATTTCTGTAAATTCATGAGGAAAATATATTAAAAGAGTTTATATCATATATGTCTCTAAAATTATGTGTCCCACATTGGAGTCATTACAGTGGTTGGTTGGAATATGAGGCTGATTTTCTATCCCTCCTAAATTGAAAAAGAGCTTAAAGGGGCAGGGCTAGAACCGAGAAGCCTGAGAGAATGAAAATATGGTTTTTGCTTGAACCCAGGAGATCAGTGCCAATCTGTGACACAGGAGAAACTCATTGACAAGAGAAATACTATGACACCACGCTTATGGACTAATTCCAAGAACTGGTGTTTTGTTTTATGGTATATTTTTGTTTGTTCCCTTCACCACTGATGTGGTCAGTTTATAGCATGAAAGCATGCAATGTATGATCATTTGTAATTTATTTTACTCCTTTCCTGTAAAATGAATCCATTATTGCTGGAGAACCTTCTTTCTAGAAATTTTGACTAAAAGTTGTAAATCAAAATTGTACTTCCACATACCAAAGTAGCACTTGCTCATATTTCTATGGCATGGTTTGTTTGTTTATGTTATTCTCAGTGGGCACTAATGAGATCCTTTTGCATGCTAAGCATTTGATCTCCCACTGATCCTTTCCCACAGACCTCTCTGTTTCTCTGGTGTGTTTTGTGTATCCAAGCCTCAGAAAAATACCCATATTCTTCTTAAAGAATTTTCATCAACATAGGAAGATAGTGCCATGAAGAAACTACATGATAAAGGAAAGCAACATTCACAGTAGCTGCACTTACTACACATGTTATTTGAATCCTTGAGTTATAGTCAGGAGCAGAATCACACATTCCTGTGGCCCAGCTTCTTTCTTTGTTTCTGCAATTAGTCTTCATTCTACACAGTTCACTGAAATTGTTCTATCCTCTGTATTTCCAGAAACATTCCCTCCATTCACACTGGCATCAACTTCCAGTGCACTGTGGCCTTCTCATTATGTATCTCCATCATGTACAGGTCCTTTATTGTTAAACTGCTATAGCATTGAGGATGGTCCTGTTATTTATGCATATACTGCACATATGACTATCAGCCCTCTTTAGATCATGGATGTCCAAGCACCTTAACTTTCCTAGAAATCTTTCATGATACAAATTTTTCCTCACTGTGTGTATTGATCCCTCTCTCTGCCTGCAATGTCCTCTGATTCTTCTCTTACAAATCACTATATCATCATAAAAATATGTTCTATATATTTTATTCATTCATTCATTCATTCATGTTCTCTTTTAAACCCTGTTTCTCTATGCACAACATTTCATGCTCAGCATTTCTAGCCTCTGGCACATAACCTCACTTTTGAAGTCTCCATTATTTCCATCTCTAGAAAGTAAATCATCACTGGCATCTGTTTTCTCCTCAAGGTCTTACTACAAACTCAATTGTGGGTGGAATAAACAAAGCTGTTGATTACAATGTGATGCAAAAGTGTCCTCTTTAAGTCCAGGAACTGATGGAGTAGACAGAAAAAGGAATAATTTATAAGTCACATGCTTGTTACCTAGTTTGGAAGCTATAAAATATATGAGGTAGTCCCAGTGAAAGAAAAAACAGTTTATGTCATAAATATCAGGCATAATTATGGAAATTTCTCAAGACAATATGATGGAATAATACATGGAAAGTAAATAAGAATGGAAATAATCAAGTCTCTGGCTCTAGAGGTTTCTTGGTTAAAGCTAAATGGGAGACAATATTAGAGAGAAACCAAAGAATTACCTAGGTAATTTTGGATAAAAAAATGAGAATACTGGTATAATGCAATTCATCGCTTTTCAGTGTATCAACCTCAAATTAAACTTCTCTTCTCCACCCCTACCAGCTTCCATGATGTATGTGACATCCATTTGAGTCATTCATATGAGAACTTTAGCATTGCTGAAACATTGTTTGTTTTCAAGACAGCTATTTACTTAAATATTATTATTATTATCATTATGTTTACCAAAAATGGTAAACATAAAATAACATAAAATAAAAATATTTTATTGATGATTTGGAATAAAACTTGAGCATGCCATTAATTCACTTTATTACTGAGCAAATTGATCATTGATAGATACCTAATTTTTTGATCAGCCAACCCCTTTTTTTAAACAATTTGATAATCTGACAAGATATACCACATCAGATTCATTTTTTAACTCATAGTTTTCATGAAGTTTATTCCTTAACTAGCAGAACTGTTCATCTTAGTTATATTCCAATGACTAAAATACAAAGGTTTATTAGTGTCTGATAATTCCGGCAGTTTTCGGATTTCTTTTTCTTTGGATTGCCATATCTCAGTTCTTTGTGCCTTGTCCTACATTTTTTCTTTGTGGGGCATGTATCTTTGTGCAAGAATGGAAAAAGAAAAATGACATTGGTTAAATAAGAGGCTACAGGGGAAAAAAATCACTAGTGCTCCACATGGGTATGAAAAACAAGGACATGTGTATTAGCTGCTCTTCTAAAAGCATATGTCTGAACTAATTATTTCAGAAAACTCTCTGAGGTGAAATTAAGTAAACCTTCTCCTAGAATCCCATCACAAATTTGGGCTTACTAAATTGTAGGGCAAATAAAGAGAGGTTCTGTACTTGGGAAAAAAAGTGTTAAATAATTCGGATCAGTTTCCTGGAAGATATATGTAGCTGTGTTTTTCCTTCAGCTTTCATGTTGAACTTTTCAGATCCTTCTATTTTCCTCTGAATACAGATCACTGTGCTCACCAGAATTCTGCATCTTTTCACTGGTACATATATCCTTTGATTATGTATTTATGGTCATGGCAAATGTGACCTCAAAATTGGAACATTAATTACAAAAGCTATATTTCCAATTTTGATCTAGCACATTTTAGACATGTGGCTGTATTCAAAAAAAGTCCCAAACAAGCAGACACACCAAAGTTAAAATCATGTTTATGATATATAACCACTGGGACTCGGGTTCATATTCATTGTGTAAGATTATGAGAGTAGTTCTCTTTATATTTGGGGTTTTTGAGAATATATTTTCTTTCCTTTTCAGTATCTCAGAACTCACATGCTCCTGGCAAGGTAATTGATCTTCTATGATTATTTCATTGTATTAACTGGGTACTGGATTAAATACACACTATTTATATGATATCTTTGTCTCTAAGCAAATGAAGCCTTCCATCATAATCAAAGATTCTCTTCTATATAAGTCAAAACAGAAGCAAAAAAGAAGGACACTGAAATCAGGTAAATTTTGCAGTACAATTTTTCTGTAAAGTTACCTGGAAACCATTGAAATGCTGGCAGTTTCCCTGTTTCTTTTTTTTTCTAAATTTAATGAGAGGATTTATCCTCGAAAATATCAATCTCAATATTGGTATTCATGTTTTCTTAAATAATATGTTCCTGAATATGAAAAAGAGTTTTTAAATTTGAACTGTTTCTCAAATTTTACTATGTCTCAAGTTCCCTAAGTAATCCCTTAAACATTTATGGATTCTCAAAGGTAAATTATCAGAATGTAATCTTTTTAAAAATAATATAGTTTTAAAATTCTTATGGCAGAGATAGGCAGTGGGGCAAAACTATATTCCCATCTTCCTAAAAGATTGAGGCACAAATTTACTTGAGCCAGGAGGGTAGGGTTTAGTTTGGGAAATATAAGAGAGACATCTTTTAAAATAATTTATTATTTTATTTCCAGTGCATGATCCAAACTATTGAGTAATTGCAATAAACATATGTTGTACTTTAGGTAACAGTTTTTTTTTTGTTGTTATTGTTGTTTTCTTTTCTTTTCCATGGAGGGAATAATTGAAATGAGGCCTTTTAATATGCTGAGCAGTTGCTCTACAATTGAGACTGGCTGCCAGCCTTCTCTTTAAAGTTGATGATCCTGTAAAATCTTTTTATTTGAATAGTTCAGAGAAAAAACACAAGTTCATTTAATTGAAATAGGAAGATGTTAATTTTTTTTAAAAAAATCACATGATAAATACAAGCAACTTAAAGAGTTCAGGTGCTTAATTTTACATCTTCTTTGACACCTTTTGTTTTTGTTTTGGACAGAGTCTCATTTCACAGAGACTCGGAATTTTTCTTTTACTTATTAAATTTAATAACACATTATTCTTTACTGAGTTAGTGAAAATATTGTATCCCAAATGCTCAGAAACATTCCCTTAGTTCAGGCCTGTGTCATCTTTATTTTGCACTGATGCCTTCTAACTATTGTTCTCCATTCACATCATCTTCACATGCCCACATTCTGGGTAATCTACTTCCACTGCAAATATGACATGAATCATTCTTTAGAACAAGAATATCAAAATATTTTACATTTACATATAAATCTTTCATAATATGATTTTTGCCTAATTATCTTTATCTCTTTCCTCCCTCTACGCTTTCCTCAGGTATTACTCTTCATGGATCCCTACATATTTAGACAAATACAGATCCAATGTAATAGTCATCTTCCTCAGTTGCTACTGCTTATCAAGCTCTTATCCTTTCCCTTAAGCTGGCTGATAATATCAGTTTTATATCCCAGCTCAGGCATTATTGCTAGACATTATCTCTGATACCATTTATCTACATTAGCACTTACCAGAAACTCAAAAATAATTAATGAGTCAAATAAATAGACACTATTTTCACAGAGATAACTGAAAAGATTATCTCTTCTTCACAAGCAAAATGGACTGTCAACTAAATAAACAATTTACTGTTTAAGTTAAAAGGATATAGTGGAAAAATTGATAAAGTACTAATGTTGGCTTGAGTAAAGAAACAATTTTATTACAATAACTAGAGTCCAAATCAACTGGGAGTGCATGAAGCACACTGTGTCTTTAGAGTAGCAAATAATATTGTCACAATTTCAGATAAAGCTTTTCAGATAAGTAACAGGGTGGTCACAGATAAAAGTGTAAAAATTATCACTCACTTTGGAGGCCATTAATGATGAACAGGAGTTGCATAAAATTTATTTTTATGAGGTAAAAAATAGTGAATAATGTGAATTTATGATTTTTATCTATTTTAAAATTTTGTTTCTAAGAATTGGTACATTTATACTGAGTAGGTGGATTTGTGGATGAATCTTTGAGATATTTATTTGCGTTCAACCTGGTGACATTCACTTTCTCCACAAAGAAATATTTGTCAAGCAAAAGATTCTGTTTGGATAATCAGAAATACTTCCTAAAGAAGACAAGATTTATTGGGCACAGTGAAGCACATCCATTAGACTTTAAGCTAAACAACAAAAGAGGTTTTATCCCATAGAACATGGTACACACGTTTTAGGTACTCTACATTTGTATAGTGTATGAATACTGCATGTGGAAATATAGAGTCATTCACTTATGAAAATTACTCACATATTATTTCTATTTTGCTTTCTTCCTGATACAAATTCTGTTATCCAATTAAAACATTTGAATACAGGTTCTTCACATCACATAATAAAACATAAAAAAAGTTACTGCTCACAGTGTTTACTACAAAAAAAAGCAAAACTGGAAAATGACCTGTATAAACTTGAAAAGAGATATACTGAAGAAAAAAGGGTAACATTGGAGCTTAAAAAGGAAAATGTAGCATTGAAACACGAAGTTCAACATTTGAGGTATGATATGCTAGTTTCTTAGGTCCCTGTTAAGTTACTGAAGTTGGCATTAATCTTCAGATACTCCTGCCCTAGTTACTGAGATTAAAGGCATGTACCACCATACCTGAAGAGGAATCTATTTATATAACAAATAGAAATTTTGGTGGTTTTGTATCTATATTTTTGCCTTTTGGAGTACAATCAATGTTTCAAGGAATGAAATTTAGAAAACCAGTTTTCTCTATTGTTTAATTTACTCTGAATACATTTTCAATGTAGAATTATTTGATTAGAGGTACTTTTTAAAAAGATGTTTGATAGATTTCTAAATTCCTCTCAAGAAAGTTTACTTTATTTACAATTCACCCAAAGATAATAAAATGGGCATTTTTCACTGTCCAGAAATATTTTAAAACATTTTTAGTTTTTCTTCTGCTATATAGGATCAAACCCAGGGGTTAGTTCAACTAAGTAGATATGTTAGTACTGAGCTAGACCCTCAGCTACAGTTTTAATATTAACATTCATTTAAAAATGAAATGAAAAGGAATTACTGATTATTTTATTCAAATTAACTCTGGTTTATAAGTAAAACTTCTTCTTATTTCTTTGTTGAAAAGACCCATACTCTTAATTATTGGATTAAATATTAGGTTCAGTCTTGTTCCAAAGGGGATTTTGAGTTGTTTACAAAATACATAATGATTAACAAGGTAAGTGCTACCATAAGAGCAACATAAAGGGTAGAATAAAGTTATTTTTTCTCAGGAAAATTCAGTTTTAAGATAAATATATTTTACTGAATATGTGTCTTAAAAAGGAAGAGAATACAAGAAATGATTCTCTGTTTCTTGAACCAAATAGGGACCAGATAAATGAAATAAAAAATGAAGATAATAAAGAAATTAAAAAGAAACCTGAAACATCTGTCAGAAAATTTGATATAGAATTAAATATTACAGCAGATGAATTTAATCAGGTAAATGAGCTTTCAGTACATTTTTAAATTTTTTATTTTATTTCAGCAAACTTATGTATACTATCCCTTTAACATACTATATGCAGCCATGTTTCACTTCATGAAGGGTATATGATCTGAGAAGTATGCTGTTTGGCAATTGTACCAACATACAATCATCATAAGTGTGTACTTGCACAAACTTCAGACATCTACCACAATACCAGAATACATAATCTTCTAGGATCTCCTTTGTACATGCAGTGTATATTCTCACAAAGCATTGGTATGTGGAGTGTGACACTATTATTTTGGTTTAAAACAAAATTTTATTTCACCCTAAAATTAATTGATGACATTTGTTGCAAGATTAATTATTGCAAATCTTGGCATCTAGTAGATGCTCCATATTTGTTTCCTGAGTGAAAGAGTTGAGTTTAATCACTGATATGATTATCAATTTTACTGCAGATGTGCCTTAAAAAAGGAGGGGCTTTGGCTATAGCTTAGTGTCAGAGAGCTTGCCTATCATGTGTGAGGCACTGGGTTCGATCCTCAGCACTACAAAAAAATAAACAGAAAAAATAAAGGCATTATTTCCATCTACAACTACAAAAAAAATAAAGTATTTTTTTTAAAAATAGGAAAATAGAAGAAATGATTCTCTGTTTTTTGAACAAAATAAGGACAAATTAAAAGAAAAAGTAAATGAAGATAATAAAAAGATTTTTAAAATGTTAAGGTATAGAATAAATAGATTTGAAAATAGTTAAAAGATTTTGTTTAAAAAAATTTCACAATTGCATTTATCCTGTATTTAGTAAATATCTTTACTCTTTGAGGATTTTTTCTGTCATTTATGCAGTTTAAATTTGAGTAATTCATGTGTAATAAAGATTTATGTGCTTTAATAATCTACTTCTTTTGAATGGTTATTTAATTTGAAGATACTACTATTAATTAAGCTTTTAGACTTTCTACTCCCTACTGAGATAAGACTAAAACCTACTGAAAGGTCTCTAGGTCTCAACAGAACAAAATGACACCTATAGGTAACTTTCTTGAGAACAGTTTGCCTGAATTTACAAGATGGGATTCCAGCAAAACATTTTGCAAACAAAAACTGATAAATAGGGCCAAAACTGAAATCAATTGTTTTCTTCTGTTGTTTTCAAGTGTGTGTGTGTGTGTGTGTGTGTGTGTGTGTGTGTGTGTGACTAGTAACTGTATCCATCATGAAAAACATAAATGTATAACCATAAGGTGCATATTAGGGAGTGAGGATGTTGGCATTTTTGTCCCACTGGATTAAGTAATGTTATTATTCAATTCCATTTGTCTGCAGCACTCCAGTGGTGGTTTTCACAGTGTCCTGTTTCAGAGAAAAGGCTTTTAATATTTTTCACAGGATTTGATGATTTTTCTAGGATCTCAAAACCCTTGATTTCTAACAATATATCTTCTGGTTTGGGGAAATGATTTTTCTCCCTTGGTGTGTTAATGTGAAGATGTGCTTTTTACTATACCACTTTTAAGTAAGAAGGAAAAATGTGGCTAGCAGAGATCCTGGTTTTTGGATATCATTTCCCCACTTTTGACAAGAGAAATACTTTGCCTCAAGTAATCCCCTATTTTATATAGAACACTTTGGTAAATAATGATATACCATGATATGTACGCAGTAATAACTTACTGGTATTTGTTCCTAAAAAATTGGGTCAGTTTATTTTCTCTATTTCACACTTATTATGTTTCAAACTTCACTAAGAAGAAACAAATAATACTGAGCAGCAACTTAGAAATTGTTTTTGCCATTAGTATCTTGCAACACAAGCCTTCTCTGATGTTTATACATGCACAGGACAGAATGGTGGATGAGCACTAGAAGCAGAGGTGGAAGGCTTGGATAAAATCTCACAACTTGGGGCTGGGGTTGTGGCTCAGAAATAGAGTGCTCACCTAGCACTGGTGAGGCCCTAGGTTTGCTCCTCAGCATCACTTAAGTAAACAAATAGATAGATAAAAATATTTTAAAAATCTCACTACTTGCCTATATTTTTGGCCCCACCCTGCTTTCCAGAATTGTGTTTATTGATAAACATACATATGCTAAGTGCTGACCCTAGTTCTATCATTTATTAATGTGTGCAATTCTCATATCATAACTGGTATCCTGATCTTCCTTCCAAACAGGTTTCACAGTTGGAAATGACAACCAGTGACCTAGAAAATGAGATTGGCCAGAAAAGAGATACTCTCAGAGTAAGGACTTTGGTTTCAGAACAAGAAAAAAGACATACATATAAAAATGAACAAAGGGAAATAGAAGAACACATCAGAAATCAGGAATCTATTAGACAGAGGAGAATATATAGACTCCAAAGTGAAATTACACAGCTTCAACAGGAATTTCATGACATTAAAATCAAATTTGAAAATCAAATTGAAACATCAAATCATAAACAAAACCAACAGTTTGACATTATAAGACAATTGCAAGCTGAGAATGAAAGATACCGTCTCTTTCTGGAGAGCAGAAATATGAGGTTAATCCATGAAAATAGTCTTTTACAAAAAGACAGCAGTATGGAAAGAGAAAGCAGGAAATGAAGGTAAGTATCAAGCAAGTAAACTATTTGAATTATCTTTGAAGGAGCACTCAAAGTGATATTTGTGTATGGCTAAATGAATGTAAAAATTCAAATATTATAAACACATTTTCTGTCTCAACACAGAAACATAACTGATTTCCAGCAAATACAACTTAGACCTCATTGAAGTGATAAGTCTTCCAATTTCCCTGATCTGATTGTTATACAGTGTGTGCCCATTTTGAAATAACACTCTACCTCATAAATGTGTAAAGTTATAAGCCAATAAAACACAGAAGACTTAGAGTTACATAGAACTCGTTTTAAAATTTAAGAAAAAAAATATTGAAAACCTTGGACCTAATAGATACTTCATTTTGAGTAAAGAATTGTAAAGTTTTAAGAGGTTGAATTACAGATTTTTAGTAGCTATATATGCTGACATTCATAATATATTCTCAATAATGTTGAAACAATATCTATATTTGTTGCTGATAATTGAACCCCCAAAGCTTTGCACATGATAATCACATGATCTACCACTGGAATACACACTATCCCCATGTCTTCCTGTTGCCAAACTTTAAGACCATGAGGAAATAGATAAATGGAAATGCTTATACCTAATTGCAATTAACATTTCATTACAGATTTTCCAGCCAAACTGAAATGCAGATGCTGTATTTCATGATATATTTCTTTCACTAAATGTTATATATTTCTAGTTGGTAGATTTAATTGTATTCATGTCAAATTGATTTAAATCAAAAAATAGCTGACTGGAATTCATTTATCTTCATGACCTCTCAACTATTTAAAAGCATCTACTTTTCATGATCATAAATTGAGACAAATGTGATAAATTGCAGCAAAACCATGGTTGATTAAATGTGTAATTTATTGATTACGTTCATGATATCTTGCTCAGACTATTCTTCAAAACTTAATTGCTATCATGAAAAGGATATAGACTCATCCAGTACAAAGATAGTTATACTCATCTATGATTTATTAATTTGAAACTGAATCTCCATTTCTAGACTATGAGGATGGCCAGATTCAGGTACAGCAGGGAAAGTATGAGGACAAATGAGATTTTTTTTAAAAAAAAAATGCATGTCATTTAGGAAAAAATTGAAATACTAAATAATTGTCTTGTGCAATCCTCAAAGAATCAAAAAGAGCCTACAGAAGGGTAATATAATACTAACAGACTCCTGATGGAGAAACAGCAGAGCCAAATGGCATATGGTCCTCTGTGAACAAGTTCTGTCCCATTGCACTCTTGTATTACAAATAATTGGTTACCTCACAAAAGTTTTATTCAAAGAGAAAATGTAGTGAATCCTACCAAAACTGAGTAGCTTCATGTCAAAGCATTGAGAACTAAATGCTGAGATTAGTTACATTATATTTCTCTTTTGGGTTTCAGATTTGATTTCTGGTAGTCTTGTTCTGGCTTTGGTGAACTATGAGTTGTTAAGTTATAAATGTTAAGTAAAGGTCATGTTAACCTATATTAAAAAAAACAAAAATATCTTACATTTTTTAAAAGAAATCACTGGAGGTCTCATTTTCAATAGACAGTTACTTCTTAACTGTATTCTTAACTGTATTTAACTGAACTTATAATTTGAGCTTTCCTTAAATTAATTTTTAAAATAAATATCACTGTCCAGAATTGAAAAGAGATATTGAAGTGATTGATATAGCTTCTGTGTGATTTTAGTTTGTCTGTGCTTTTAACACTTTCATTTATCCAGCACCACACCTAAGGTTTCCACTCAGTCAAAAGTGTATGATTGATACTCAAAAATTTCACCAATATGGATGTTTATAATGTAAAGGAATATTAAATAATTTTATAAATTAAATAAGCTTGTAACACTAAAATTATTTGATTTCTGCTTTTGCTAAATTTTTTTGACAGTTCTTTAATAAAAATATATCCTTAGTTGTTTTTACTTACATAATCTTTATCATAATTCTTGTAAAATATGTTTATTACTATTATAATATATTTAAACTAGTTGAATTAAGCATGTATTCAAATTTGTAAAACAAGGAGCCCATAGTTTCATACAGAACTGTCACTGTGAATGAGTATTAGGGCTTCAGATTTTCCATCCCTCTTTATGAATACAATAATCATGTACTAAGGTACTATGGCAAGCACTGGGATGACAAGATGAAGATGATAAAGGCCATTCCTCAACAATCATATACTGGTAATTTTCATACAGATTAATGGGCAGTATAGCAGTGCTATAGTAAGACCATTTTTATTTATCTAAGAATTTTGATGACTGGAAGGCAGTCTAAGGTGGCAGTGATATCAAGAGTCTTTGAAAAGCAACCATTATAAAACAGAATCAGTTATAATCTTTCTATCATCTTATTTACATTGAGCATTGATCCCATCTTCCTGGAGTTATAACAGGAACCTTGCAGTCCCACCATGTGATTTCCTAATATTTTTGCAAGATTTAAATATTATTCAAAAAATGATGAGCTCTATTTAAGAATTAATAAGGAAAACAATGTTCAACTATGTTGGACACATTTTAAGATATTTCTATAATGTTTGACCATTTTTTATTAGGGGGGACTCTTACAGCAGTGAGATATCTGTTAGAAAATCATATAAATAAAAGATAGCATCTTGTTTTCATTATGTGTCATTGTTGTTAAAATATCAATTTCATCGCACCTTTTCATAGCTTCAATGGTATTTTGATGATCTTAACTCCTATGTTAAAAAGAGGCCTCACTTTTTATTTGGATTTGAGTTTTAAAAAAAATTATAGGAATCAAAAAGGGCCTAGAGGAGGGTAATACTAGCAGACTCCTGATAAAGAAACAGCACATCTAAGTTATATAAAACACCATTGCAGTAGAATACTTGAAAAGGGAACATTGAATACATAAATTAAAGGTCAAAGGTAGGTGTTATGTATTTTTTAACTGTTTCTTAGATTATATGCATACTTTTCTGGAGAAATTAAGAGAAATAGGCCTGAATTGCTT
Source organism: Ictidomys tridecemlineatus (assembly GCF_052094955.1). Lineage (NCBI taxonomy): Eukaryota > Metazoa > Chordata > Mammalia > Rodentia > Sciuridae > Ictidomys > Ictidomys tridecemlineatus. The sequence goes on from NC_135477.1 coordinate 162,155,186, forward strand.
CAAAGTCATAAAATTGGATGACTGTGTACAAAAAGAAAGTTAAATATTTTTGTAATTTATTAAGCACAATGCAAATACAAGATATTCTCATTAGTTCTTACCAGAAAAATCATGTAATTGTTTTATAAGACAATCATGAATGAGTGTGTAAATGCAGATACAATGCAAAGGAAGATTTTGGGGGGATCAACTATTTTTTGTAGAGAAAGTTATGTTTGTTATTTACTTCCTTATAGGCTAGTTTATTTGAAATTCAATCTAGTAGTCTGTAGATTTCCCTGTGGAGGATTAATTTTTCAAATCATGCTAACCTTAATGAGAGACTTTACAAAGCACTCCTCTATCAAGATACAGGCACCCCTCCTTAATCACTGCAAAATGCCTCCAAAGGTGAAGGCAGGAGAGAAAAATGGAACTAGGAGGAAGAGAGATCAAATTATTTTATGTGCATCTTTTAATAGTTCATAATTAATACCACTTCTGTGTATAGTTAAATGACAGTAAGAATTTTAAAATACTTTCACTTAACAAAGAAGGATGGCCTCTCAGTGTCACCAGTTGCTGTGTGTGCAGAGGACCAACCTAGCTCTCAATAAACGCCTCTTTGCTGCTTACATAGATTTTAAAAAAAGGAGAAGAAGAAAGATAAGACTAGAAATCTATCAAAAGAATTTATCTTTACATGTAAAAAAATGTAAAGTCATTAAACATCACATCATTATTATCACAAAATAGTACTTATTATGTTCATTAATCTACTTTAGACCCTGTTTGTAGAATTAGCAAGATAATTGCTTTTATACAAAAAAAAAATAACCGCACAAACAAAAAAAACCTAGATGGCCACACTTAACAAATAGCTGGAAGTATTTCTACATTTTTTAAATCAAGTACATAAACTATTGAACTACATGTTTCAAAAATGTTGGTCCTACCTTATGAGTAAAAATCAATTAAAATGAAAGAGCTATATATTGTTTCCAAATCTGAGAAATGAACAAATCAAAGATCTTAGGTTTGAAACTGCCTCTTTTTATACTTTTGCCCTACTTTGAAACTGTCAGCCTATACACTGAAAGTATTCTTGAAAAAAGAAAGGCATCACTCATTTTCTGAGGTTTATGGCAGTTAGCCCAGACTCATCTAGCAACACTTAGTCAAGTATTTAAAACACCCTGCTCATGACTTTGTCATTGGTTTACCTGTTGCTCTCAAGAAAAGTTTGAAATTTCTTAACAAGAAGTGAAAATACCCAAACCAAAGTGTTTCTTGTCAAGTTGTTCAACCTTATCTCTTCCCACTCACACTACTGTCAATTTGCTCTAGCTTCTAGTCACACAGGACCACTTACAATTCCACAGATTTTTTTCCTCATATCTCCTTGTCTCTATGCATCCCTTCCCTCTCTGTCATACTTTCCCTGTATCCTTCAGGTGTCAACTCATGTAGCATCTTCATGGAAAGACTTCCAACACTGCCACAAAGTTGGAACAGAAATCCCTTCTCTGTGTTCAGTAGTACCTTGTTCTATACGTGTCATAGTGCCCATTAATCTGTATGGAAATTATGATTGTTGAGGAGTGGCCTTTATCATCTCAATCTTGTCATCCCAGTGCTTGCCATAGTACCTTAGTACATGATTGTTATATTCATGAAGAGGGATGGAAAATCTGAAACCCTGATACTCATTCACAGTGACAATTCTATACAAAACTAGGGGCAAACTGTTTCATAGTAACTTTGTATTGTGGTTGTACACTTGTAAAAAAAAATTTCATTTTATGAACAATGAAAATTTTTTAACTTTTTGTTTACTGATTGATGTTTATGAAACCTTTGAGGTAAAAAAAATATAATCCTTTTTCTCTCCATTTGCTACAGAATTTGAATCTAGACTAATTGGAGTTTCTTCCATAAGATTTACTAAAAAGCCAAGACAAGATCTATTTGTGGAAGCATCACAAGGATTCCAAAGAGATTTTTAAAGAAAAATAGATATGAAAGATAGTATTGCATATTTCAGACTATCGACATAATATTTTAAAAACTTTATTGAAGAAAATATGTTTGTATTATTCTTGTGTAAAATTCTCAAAACATGAGACTACTTCTTTGCATCTATAACAAAATTTGAAGTGCAAGTGCATAACAGTTTTTATTGATTTTTATGTATCCAAACTATGTAAATTGTTGCATTTAAACATTACCCAAAGTGGTCAGTACTACTACCTTGGTGGAACTAAACATCATATGTTTTAATGTATCACAATTATAGTGCCATCAAACTTATATTCCTTACAAACAAGAAAAAAACATATTTTTAAATTTTATGATTTTAGTATAAAGCACTAACTTATAATTCTTTCATGATGAGAAATACATTTGCTTAAGATATTTTGCCTTTTTTCTTTGTTTATTCTTTCTTGAAAAAATAATAGTCTAGCTACAACTTCTAGCATAAAGTACATTTTTCCCACGGAATAATTTTAGAGTAAATGGCTGTCATATGCCATTATTCATGACTTCTTTAATGTTACCTAAAAGTCAGAACATGCTGCATAACTTCAATGCAACCTTCATAATGAAAGAGCCAATACTAATACATTCTATCAAATGCCTTCTACAACTGAAATCTATTTTTTTTCATGTTTTGCAACCTGCCTCACATTGTCATTTATGACAAAATAATTCCATTCAGATCCATGAAATGAACTTAATATTGTATTTTGTAGACACCTTTAGATTCAAACATTCCTTAATCTTTCCTTGACTTTCATGGCCTTGAATCTTTTCAAGAATAATGTTTGTAGAATGTGCCTAAGATGGATTTTTCTTTATGATTGAGACAAGGTTACATATTTTTGGCAAGAGTATCACAAAAGTGATTCTGTGATTTTTCTCTTTAAATCCCAAGATGAAGACCTATATTTTAATTTCTCCATCATTGCTGATAATAGCATTATCTACTAAAGGTCTTATCTGCTACATATATCTTTTGTTATGTTATATTTTCCCTTTAATTATTTAGTGTTCTGTGAGGAAGTACTTGGAGACTATATAAATATTATTCATCCAACTTTCAATTTATTCATTTACTTGTACCTATACAGATCCATGGTTTATTTAATTGAGTATACTGTTGTTTGTTAATGTTATTATAAAAATATTTCTTTCAGAAATATTGTGTTTTGACAATTTTAGATTAATAAAAGTTTAATATATTGAAGTACAGAAAAATGTTAACCCAAATGTTAACATTTTATCAACTTTGATAAAATGTTTCTCTTCTCTTTCTCTTCTTTATCTTCTCTCTTACTCTTCTTTATCTCTTTTCTTTCTCTGTTTCTAGTAAATATAATTATAAGTATATAACAAAGTTTCTTTTTTCTGAACCATTTGTAAGTTTCAGGCATGTTGTTTTTCATTGCTGAATATTTGTATTCCTAAAAGCAAGAAGTTATCTTACAGTGTAAAGACCAAAATTTTTAAAATGGTTTATTATAAATATCTAATCTACAAATATGATTCAGAATTTGCCAATTATTTCAGCAATGTTATTTATAACCAAAATAAAATTCAGTCTTGGAAAATTTCAGAATCCGTTATTGGTCCTGTTTCTTTCACCTCCTTTAATCTGGGATATTTCTTTAGTCTTTCTGGGCTCTTCATGGCACATATGTTTTTGAATGGTGTACTTCAGTACCTCTGTAGATTTTCCTTAGTTTAGAATCACATGATATTTCCTCATGAGTGGAATCAGATTATGCCATTAGAGAAGGAATATCATGCATGCAATGCTGTGTTCTTTCAATGCAGCATGTTCTAGAGGCACTTGCGGACATATCCAAGAACTGTGAACAGCCTCTACAAATATTTGACATCCAATAGGATGAATAAATATTATACATACATGAATATGGTCTTGAATGTATGTGTTGTAAATTAAGGATTCTTATTTTTTCACATTTTGAAATGTGTAGGGCTACCCAAATAAAGCAGAATACCAAAACTGAAAGAGTCTGAGAAGTTCCCTGTCTGTAGATTAGAGTTCACACCTGAAAAGAAGTCCAAGTGCCTTGGAAAAAAGTCATTCATATCTTTTGACATAAAATTTTATGAAAAATAAGTTTTAAAGGTACTTTTCCCCCTCTAGTTTAAGCTTACCATGAATAACATTTTTGTTCCAAAAAATTCTGCGTTCTAATTTTCAAAATGTTATCATAGTCTAACATCATAGGTCTCAATCATTTCTGAAGATGTTTCTGCTTTCTTCCATTTAAAAGTATTTTCTTCATTAAGTTTCTGAACTTTCCTATTGCATTTGCTGGAGTGGGGATTGAAGAAATTACCTCTTTTTTTTTTTTTTTGGCCAGTAATGGGATTCAGTGAGGCACACTTCTTAAAACCCAGAAGGACTCTAGGGCCAAAAAGTGCTGGATATTTGAAATATGTTCTGTTGCAGATCAGTGAAATTGGCCTTTGTAGACTTTCCTCTCAGGCTGATGGCAAGAAGAAATTCACTGGCCACACATCATTTAAAATTTCCCAGGGCTGGGGTTGGAGATCACTGTTAGAGTGCTTGCCTAGCATGCGTGAAGCACTGTGTTTAATTCTTAGCACCATATAAAAATAAATAAAGGTAAAATAGTTCCCTTATTCCTTTTAGTTTATTTAAACTTTTCATATATATATAAATTAGTTTGAAATGGTAAGAACTTAGGCTACCCATTAATTGCTGTACTGTAGATATGATGTGTATTTAAAATTATGCAAGGATGATTAAACCAAAGCATGAGGGAGTCTTGGCTAACCCTGAAGTTAGCTAACCATGAACTTGCTTCTTAGTTCTTAAAAGCAGCAAAAGGACATAAGGAACACAGGATATCCTCTAGAGTCTCCTTTCCAATTTGTCATTTGGCAGAATGATATGTGAAAAACAGGTTGCTCCTACTAAGCTCTTCTTTGCTTTTTAGTTTTTATTTTGAATTCTTAATGGACTTGGTCATACTTAGGCAGGAGAACATGACTGTCAGCCAAATATTCTTCTCTAGTAGAGATTTATTATAAACAGTATAAATGCAACTTGGTTTCAGAATTTTCTTTTCTCCCAAAGGAAAACAAAATCTCCATTTTATTAACTTGGTTAAGTTTATGAGAGGAGAAAGTGCATAGACAGAAAAAGAGGAGAAGATAAAAAAGAGTTATGACATCCCATAGCCTTGCCCATCAGTGACTTCATTTCAGTAAACACCATGGTGTTACCCAAAGCTCAGACTTTATTCCTGATGACAATTCATATCAAAGGACAAGTATTCTGGAGAAAAGTGGGGGAGGTGTATTGCTTTGCTAGCAAAGTAGAATCACAGGACTATTATCCCAGGATGTAATTCTGTCAAATTGTACAGAAGACTTTTAAAGAGGTGGTTTACTCTAAGATATCATCTCACTCCAGTCAGAATGGTAGCTATTATGAAAAATATTTTTTAAAAAGTGTTGGCGAGGATGTGGGGGAAAAGATACACTCATACATTGCGGATGGAATTGCAAATTGGTGCAGCCAATATGGAAAGCAGTTTGGAGGTTCCTTGGAAATCTGGGAATACAAACACCATTTGACCCAGCTATCCCTCTCCTCAGTTGTTACCCAAAAGACCTCACATTACAAGGACACAGCCACATCAATGTTTACAGCAGCACAATTCACATTAGTTAAACTGTGGAGCCAACCCAGATGCCCTTCAGTGGATGAATGGATAAAAAAATGTGGCATATATACACAGTGGAATTTTACTCAGCAATAAAAGAGAATAAAATCATAGCATTTGCAGGTAAATGGCTGGCAGTTGGAGAAAATAATGCTAAGTGAAGTTAGCCAAAACCAAATAAAAATATTTTATCTGATATAAGGAGGCTGACTCATAATGGGGTAAGGAGGGGGAACATGAGACAAATAGATGAATTCTAGATAGGGAAGAGGGAAGGGAGAGTAAAGGAGGAGCAGGGGATTAGCAAGGATGGTGGAATGTGATGGACATCATTATCCAAAGTACATGTATGAAGATAAGAATTCGGTATCAACCTACTTTATAATACAGAGATATGAAAAATTGTGGTATATATGTGGAATAAGAATTGTAATGCAAAAAAACAAGTACATGTATAAAGACATGAATTGGATAAACATACTTTAAACAAAGATATGTAAAATTGTGCTCTATATGTGTAATAATAATTGTAATACATTCTGCTGTTGTGTATTTTAAAAAAATAAAATTAATTTAAAAAATAAAGAGGTGGTTTAAAGGCTACATTCCAGCTGTGCCTTTTGAGTGGTCATAATTCACTTGTAGACTTGAGAAGATAGCTGTTTCTTAGATCTTCTAGAACCACCCCTGTAGTCTGAATTATTTCATTCCTGTGGTGTGTGTTCACACACCTAATTTGGCCTAAGGTAGGAAGAAAGGTAATATTACTTCTCCCAAGTTTAGGAAGCAAGAGAAAAAGAAAGAGGAAAAAAGTTGAACCCAGGAAAGTTGAAGTTTATGGATGTTGACTTTGCTCCATATGCTCTTCCATTTTACTCTCTGGCTTCTTGTTTCTGCCTCACCATTATTAATCATTTGACTTCAGATCTGACCAAATCATTTTTGCCCTCTAGTGGTGAAATGATGCACTAACATAGTAGAAATGTGTTAAGCTCATTGAGGTTCATGTTCAGAACTTGGGAGAAACATTTTCTTCATAGGATAATGTTGTGACCTGTGCCCACATAGTTATGTAAAATGTCTCAGCACAGTATACTGTTGAAGAAGCAGAAAGTATCCCATTCTGGGTGGCATCATTCAGCAGATTCACATAGAGGCAGGAGAATCTTTTTAGGAAATATTTTTTTCTGTGCTCATATTGAAGTTTCAAAGCAGAAGTAGCTACCCTTAGCTTTTACAATTTTTTTCCCTTAGCACAAGTGTGCATGGTAGCACTACTTATAACAGTCATAATCTGGAAATAAGTTAGCTGTCCATCAACAGTAAAATGGATAAAGACCTTGTGATATATTCAGATACACTATAGCACTGAAAAGAATTTATAGCTACATTTGACAAGGAAATGAAACCAGACTAAAAGAATACAGACAGTATGACTCCATTCATAAAAGCTGCCAAGTCATAAAAATAAATCTATCAACTGATGTCAGAATAGTTGTTACTTCAGGATGAAGGAGATACTAATTAGAATGGAACATGAGGGAAGGTACTTTGGTAATGATCACCTTTACTTGATGCAAGTGATAATTTTATAAATTTAACTCAAACTATGTACTGATTATTTTTGCTCAATTATGCTTTATTGGTCAATACATGAGAAAATTCATAAGAAGAAATAAATGGGTAGAAACATAATGTGACCTCATAAATCTATAAATTAAAACCAACAAGAGAGCATAAGAGAAACCATAAATCATTTTAGCTGGAACTGGCCATAATTTATGGGACTACCTGAGTTTTGGTAGCAGCTGACGCATGGCACAATGGGTGTGCTGAAAAGAAGGCTGAGCTGACTCATGGGATCCTGAATTCCAATCACTCTGTACTAATGATGAACCATATATTTTTGGATTAAACATGTAGCTCTCAGGTTTTAGGCATTTAGAATAAACACCCTTGCTGAGAGCCATTAGCCAAGTAGGTATGACAATTTCCTTTCCAGCATACCCCATGTTGCTTAGAGGAAGGACTCGTGGAAATGGACTTGCCTTGGACATTTGCAGTGACATTGCATGTATGCTTGAGTAAGGTGACCTTGCTCAAGGACCAGGGTGGATCCTGGTTTAGGGTGGATCAGGTTTTAGGGAGTATCCCACTCCTTGGGTTTAGGGCGGTTCCAGGTTTAAGGTGTACCCAGCTGGGAATAGGGCATATCCTGCTGATTAGAGCCTGGTGGAGTACGTGGATTTTGCCCAGAACGTGAATTTTCCCCAGAACGTGTTTGTAGAGGGCCGGTGTGAGTTCGGGAATAAAGAATTGCTGTTTGAATCTACAAAGCTGTGAGTGGCTCGTGATTTTGTGCCCAGCCAGACTGCGGCATTTGGTGGCCTGTATGTGGAACATCTGAAACTTGGAGGTAAGTGAAATTGCTCGCTCCTGCGGGAAGGCAAGAGAATGGGTGACCATTTCAAAAAACAATGTATTTTTGTTTTGATTTATTTTGTTTTTGTTTCAAGCTGCCTATCCCTAGAAATTTCTCAGGCAAACTGGAAAAAATGGTTGGCTCAAGGTTTGAAGTTTGTCAGTCCTGAGGAAGAGAAAATTGATACAATGATTTTTTATTTTGTTTTTGTTTCATTCAGTTTTGGTTTTGTTTTGTGTTATCTTATTGGGTTGTGTTATCTTTATAGTAGATTAGAAATTAGTAAAAAACAAACTGAAAAGGTGTTAAGTAAATTGTTAGAGGTTCATACCATGGAGAAAGACATTTTAGATCAAGCAAAGGAGAAGGTCTCTCGAGCTAGTCAGACAGAGGAAGAAAATTTAAAGGAAAAGGGGTTGTTAGGAAAAAGGCCACAACAGGAGGTTGTTACTAACTCCGTTTTATCACCAGAGGGCGTAATTCAACCAACAGCCCCACCGATGGAAACAGCTGAGTGGCCCTCAAACCCCGTAGTTGATAAATGGAATCCTGAGACAGGACCTCAAAGATTAGCATGCCCTGTACTTGAACAGGTAGGAGGGCAGCAAATTCACTGTGCTTTAGATTTTAAAACAGTGAAGAAGTTAAAGGAGGCTGTAACAACCTATGGTCCCCAAGCTCCCTTCATGGTAAGCATGGTCGAGTCCATTACTAACTTGGACATGACGCCAGCAGATTGGGCTAGATGTGTAAATCTGTGCTAAATGGAGGACAATATTTGTTATGGAAGGTTGCCAATGAGGAATTTTGCACGGAGACAGCTAGGCAAAATGCAGCAGCCAGTTACCCTCAAAGAAATCTAGATATGTTGTTAAGAAAAGGACCTTATGAGGGTCAACGGCAACAAATTGAATATGATCTTGCTATATATGCACAAATTGCTGCAGATGCAGTTAGGGCATGGAAGACTTTACAAGGACATGGAGATTTACAAGGTCAGCTATCTAAGGTAATACAGAGAGCTAATGAACCTTATGCTGACTTTGTAGATAGGCTTATTCAAACAGCTGCCAGAATTTTGGGGGATACAGATCAAGCAATGCCATTAATAAAACAACTGGCTTATGACCAAGCAAATCGTTGCTGCAGAGAGGTTATTAGACCATGGAGACATGAAGATTTAAACACATATATTAAATTATGTAGAGACATTAATGAACAAGGGCAAGTCTTGGCAGCTGCAGTACAACAGGCTTTAGATGCCAGGCCAAAAACATGCTATAATTGTGAACAAACAGGACATTTTAAAAGGAGTTGCCCCATAGGAGGAGGGTTTAACAAAACTAGATATCAAAGGAATAGAATACTGGGTATTTGCCCACGATGCCATAGAGGGAGACATTGGGCTAATGAATGCCATTCTCAAACCACCATAGAGGGTACTCCCTTATCAAAAAAAGGACAAGAACCAGGTATTTACCCATGATATCATGGAGAAAGGCATCAGGCTCCATTGCCAAAAAACGGACTGGGGGGCCCAATGCTCCGAGGCCCACAACCACAAATATACGGGACAGTGGAGGAACCTAGCAACATCATCAGGGTAGTGCCCAGGACACATTGTCCATTAAATCCCTCATCAGACAAACCCAAGGGAACACAGGGTTGGACATCTGCACCTCTGTCAGAGCAGTACTAACTCCAGAGATGGGAGTTCAAATCATTCCCACAGGAATAAAAGGACCTCTTCCCCAAGGAACAGTAGGCTTATTATTGGGACATAGTTCATCTACACTAAAAGGACTTATGATAAGTCCTGGGGTAATTGATCCCGATTATGTAGGTGAAATAAAAATTATAGCTAGTTCTCCAAGAGGTATATCAGTAATTTCACCTGGAGCTAGAATAGCACAGTTGTTAATAATACCCAGCCTACATAATAAATTTTCTAGTCATAGTGTAGAAAGAGGTTCCAGGGGATTAGGCTCCACAGGTGTAGATTGGGATATGCTGTCTTTAAATTTAGATTCTCGCCCAATGCTAAAACTAAATATTCAAGGACATGAGTTTAATTGGCTACTGGACACAGGTGCTGACCTTAGCATCATATCTCGTCAAGAATGACCAAAACATTGGCCATTACAACAAGCCACTCAAACGCTTTGAGGCCTAGGAGTGGCGACTAATCCCCATAGAAGTGCAATGATATTAGATTGGAAGGATCCTGAAGGATGTGAAGGAACTATACAGCCATATGTATTGGATCATCTTCCTGTAAATTTATGGGGACGAGATGTCCTAGATCAATTAGGTTTGACGTTAACAAATAACATCAATCCTAATGTGCCCACTACTAGGGCTAGACAAGGTTTTAGGAAAGAAAAAATATTAGGAGAACAAGAACAAGGTATAGCAGCACCAATACAAATAGATCAAGGAACAGAAAGACATGAGTTGGATTTTCAGAAAGGGCCACTGAGACAATAATAATTACTTGGAAATCAGAAAGACCAGTGTGGGTTCCTCAGTGGCCCCTGACTAAAGAAAAGATACAAGTAGCCCATGATCTTGTCAAACAACAATTAGTGGAAGGACATATACAACCTTCCGTATCTCCCCATAATACTCCCATTTTTGTCATCAAAAAGAAATTTGATAAATGGAGATTATTGCAAGATTTAAGAGCCATTAATAATGAGATGGTTATTATGGGACCTGCTCAATCAGGGATTCCTCAATTGTCTGCTTTGCCAAAAACCTGGCATGTTTTAGCTATATATATTAAAGATTGTTTTTTTTTTTCGATTCCAATTCATCCCAAGGATAGTGCACATTTTGCGTTTACTATCCCTGCATTAAATCATGAAGGTCCTGATCAGAGATTTGAATGGAAAGTACTCCCTCAAGGGATGGCTAACAGTCCAACTATGTGTCAAATCTATGTTAACAAAGCAATCCAGCCACTTAGAAATCAAAATCCTGAACTACAAATATTTCACTATATGGATGATGTATTATTAGCAAATAAAGATGAAAACATATTGCTGGAATGTTATGCCACACTTACAAACTTATTAAAAAATTATAATCTAGAGATAGGAATAGATAATGTACAATTAAATTTTCCAATTAATTATTTAGGAGTTCTATTATCCTCAACCATGGTCCATCCATCAAAAATTCAAATACGAGTAGATCAACTCAAATCACTTAACGACTTTCAAAAGTTATTGGGAGACATAAATTGTATAAGGCCTTATCTAGGCATACCAACAGGAGAGTTGGGACCTTTATTTGATATCCTGAAAGGTCCATCAGATCCAAATTCACCCCACATGTTAAATCCTAAAGCTAGAAAGGCATTAAAAATTATTGAAACATATATGGAAAATATGCATTTGGATAGAATTGATATAAGTTTGCCTTTATTATTTATTGTACTACCAACAAAAAATATTCCTACAGGAGTATTTTGGCAAGAAGGTCCATTGTTGTGGATACATTTATCTTATTTTCCTAACACTATTCTTACTAGGTATCCTGAGGCTGTAGGACAATTAATATTCAAAGGAATAAGAGCAGCAAAGGGAGTGTTTGGAATTTCTCCCAATAAAATTATTACTCCATATACTATGGATCAAATTGATGAGTTAGCTAATGAGTTAAATACTTGGGAAATAATCATGTGTAAATCTAATGTTTCATTTGATAATCATTTACCATCTAATCCTTTGTTGTCTTTTTGGTCTAAGCATCCTGAAGATTTTCCTAAAAACAAGATGATTTGACTCAAATCCATAACAGCTGATATCCAGAGCTCCAGCTTGGCTATTCTTAAATCTGCAGCAGTGATTAACCAGGATGCTTTTTTCAATATCTATTTTTATTGCATTTTTTCCCACATCATAAAGCTCTATTTTATTTTTGAGCTCATACAAACCTAGTTTAATGTTTTTCTGATCAGTTTTATTTTTTGACTGTGGAGTTTTTAAACATTGCAATGGATATTTCACCTAGGTAAAGCTACAAGGCCTTTACTATTGTCTTATGTGTTGTACATTTGTGTGCACATTTGTGTTGTATGTGTATATGTGCATATGTCCATATTTCATATATGAGGAGCGCTCATGAAAAAATGGATCCAAATTATTATTTTTTTTCACGTGATTTAAATGGTTTAATTTAAATTAGGTAAACAGCTGTTAAGGGTTGTTTTTAAAGGTGGTTAACAGATCTGTTTGTTTACTTTCACCTTTCCTTTTCATTATATTTATTAATTCTGTTCAGGATAATGTCTCTTTAGCATCATTGCCAGAATTTCCATCTTCATCCGAGTGCCGGTAAAGACTAAGATAAAATCAAACTACAGCTTCTATGATAGCTGTCACAGTAAACTGTATAAACTGATGCATCGATGAATATAACTCAACTGCTCAATCAAGGACTCGATTTACTTTGGGAGGAAATGGACATATTGATAAAGTCGTCCGCTTTGAACTGCTTGCAGAACTTGCCTGGACTATATATCAGTTGAATGCATTGTGAACTATCGTTTGGTGCAATGATTTGTGGTAGTGCTGGCATATCTTTGCTGATGGTGTCACCAGTGATGCAATTTTTCCAAAGGAGCCATCAACTAGCTTGGTGTCATGGCATTTCTGTATCCTCCTCCCTTCTGCTAGTGATGGTCTAAAATTTGGGGGCCAACAGAGGTGAGGCAAAGAACCTCACCCCCCCACTGGTACCAAGGCTAAATTTGGGGGCCAACAGAGGTGAGGCAAGAACCTCACCCCCCCACTGGTGCATAGGTGTACCCACAAGTATGGCTGTATGCTGGACCAGTAGTCAGTGACGGGTATGATCCAATTGCAGTGGTATCAACCTAAGACAGGAGGCTGACGCCTAGAGGTCAGTTTTTCCCATGATGGGTAAGAACCATATGTTGAATTGGACAACCTACCAGGCACGGTCCTTAAGCCACATTGCTTGTTGTTTAATTAATCAGAAGGAGGGAGATGCTGAGAGCCATTAGCCAAGTAGGTATGACAATTTTCTTGCTAGCGTACCCTATGTTGCTTAGAGGAAGGACTCGTGGAAATGGACTTGCCTTGGACATTTGCAGTGATATTGCATGTATGCTTGAGTAAGGTGACCTTGCTCAAGGACCAGGGTGGATCCGGGTTTAGGGCGGATCAGGTTTTAGGGAGTATCTCGCTCCTTGGGTTTAGGGCGGTTCCAAGTTTAAGGTGTACCCTGCCAGGAATAGGGTGTATCCTGCTGATTAGAGCCTAGTGGAGTACGTGGATTTTGCCCAGAACATGAATTTTCCCCAGAACGTGTTTGTAGAGGGCTGGTGTGAGTTCAGGAATAAAGAATTGCTGTTTGAATCTACAAAGCTGTGAGTGGCTCGTAATTTTGTGCCCAGCCAGACTGCGGCACACCCTCAACAATAAAATGTGAAATTCTGGTAACATTATTTTTAATTTTTCTCAGCCCTAAAATTTTCTGAAGCTCCAACACCAATTGTGTGTTAGACATCCAATTATTTTAATTCCAAATATTCCTCAAGAGTTGATGGTGAATAAAAAGAACTAATAGAGTAAATCTAAAACAATTATTACTCTGACAATAATACAATTACCACAAAACAGGAGCATTTTGAGAATGAAAGGTGTTTCTAAAACAAACAAACATAAGAAAGTCTTTATATATTAAGACTAACCAATTGTTTGTCTTATTTTGGTGGACCTAAATTATAGTTATTTACAAAAAAACAAATTTTTAAATATTTTTATGCATTAATTCAATGAAAAACAATTTTTATATAGCTTATCTTTATTTCCAAAATAACATAAAGTATTTATTCTTGGTCCATACAAAATAACTTTAATCATGTTTTAAAAATCATATTCTTTTGTAGCACTGTGCCACTAATATTTTTCAAAAGAATATATTTCTTATTGCAGCATGGCATATTATTTTTATTTTACATGAGATTGTGTTCAGTATTATATCCTAGGATTAAAACAATTGACTCTTTTAATAGAAGCATTTTTTACTTTATTTTTTAACTTTTTTATGTGGTGTTGAGGATCAAACCCAGTGCCTCACATATGCTACATAAGCACTCTATCACTGAGCCACAACCCCAGCAATAACTGATTTTTTTTAACATCTGACTCTTTTTTTCTGCAAGTACTACACACACACAGTTTGTTTATTCAGTCACTTACAGAAAAGCATCATATTTTCTCTCACGTTTTGGCAATTACAATTAAATGGAGGTATTGTTAATACTGAAAAATATCAGGATTTTATAAATGTCTAGTTTATAAAAAGTTTCAGCAAACACAAACCAAGAGAATGAGCATACTGTACACTAAACATATAAACAAAGTAACCACAATTAATATATAACAATTAGAATATATTTTTATTTTTATTAGAGCCTTCTAGCTATACATATTTGTTGGGTTCATTGCAACAAACTCATGCATAAATGGAATTTGATTTCAGTTTATGTTTCACCTCTTTTCCCTCCTACCTTCCCTCTCTTCCCCATTCTCCTTCCTCTACTCCACTAGACTTCCTATCACTCACCTATTCATATTTCACTGGTCCTTTTTGCATTAATATAAAATTCCCCGTGGTATATTTAGGTAATACATGACATAATTTTCTTAAAATCATTTTTCATTGCCTCTGCTTACTCATCCTCTCATTCTATAGATCTCCTTCTACATTACTAATCTTTGCATTATCTTTATATTATTATATCATTCCTGCCATTTTTTCTTTATTTTCTTATAGCTTCTGCATATGAAAGAAAACATCTGACCTTTATGATTCTGAGTTTGGCTTACTTCACTTAGCATAATATTCTCCATTTCCACAAATTTACCAGCAAATGCCATAATTTCTTTCTATGTTGTGGCTGAGAAGAACTCTATCTATCCATCTATCTATCGATCTATCTAATCTATCAAATATATCTAATCTATCTATCTCTCTAATATATCTACCTATATCTATATCTATTATCTCTATCTATCTATATCTATATGCATATATGTCTATATTAACCCATTTATCTATTTACAGGCACCTGGTTAATTCCATAGTTTATTATTTTGAATTTTGCTGCTATAAACACTGAAATACCTCTATCATTATTAGTATGCCAATTTAAGATCATTTGGAAAAATACTGAGGAATAGAGTAGCTGGGTCATTTGGTAGTTCCATCCTTAGTTTTTCTGAAGAATTTCCTTCCTGCTCTTCAGATTGTTTGTACTAGTATGCAGTCTTACCCCCCCCCCAAAAAAAAAATGTACAAGTGTACCTTTTTCCCAAACCTCACCATCATTTGTTAATATATGTATTCAATATCCTCCTGACTGGAGTGAGAAGAATTCTTAATGTAGTTTTTACTTGCATTTCCCTGTCTTCAAAAGATATTAAACCTTTTTTCATATATTTTTGTTCAATTAAGTTTCTTCTTTTGACAAGTTTCTGTTTAGTTCTTTTGCTCATTTATTGATTGATTATTTGTTGTTATCCAATGAAGAGTTTTTTTTTTTCATTCTGTTGACTCACTTCTCATTTTTAATTATTTCCTTTGTTGTGAAGAAGCTTTATGATTTACTGATAGCCCAGTTATTGATTCCTGATTTTATTTCTTGCACTTTGGGCATTTTTTTAAAGAAAGTTAGTCCAGGCACCTGCTTGAGTTTTTTTAAAATTATTGTTCAAAACATTACAAAGCACTTGACATATCATATTTCATTAATTTGATTCAAGTGGGTTATTAACTCCCATTTTTACATATACATATTGCAGAATCACATTGGTTATTCATCCATGTTTATACATACTGCCATACTAGTGGTCGGTTGTATTCTGCTGCCTTTCCTATCCCCTACTTCCCCCCCTTCCCTCCCCTCCCTTCTTCTCTCTCTACCCCATCTACTGTAATTCATTTCTCTTTCTTGTTTTTCCCCCTTTCCCCTCACATCCTCTTATATGTAATTTTGTATACCAATGTAGATCTCCTTCCATTACCATGCAATTCCCCTTCTCTCTCCCATTCCCTCTCACCTTTTGTCCCTGTTAATGGCAATCTTCTTCTCATGTTCTTCCTCCCTGCTCTCTTTTGAGTTGCTCTCCTTATATCAAAGAAGACATTCGGCATTTGTTTTTAAGGGATTGGCTAGCTTCACTTAGCATAATGTGCTCTAATGCCATCCATTTCCCTGCAAATGCCATGATTTTGTTATTTTTTAGTGCTGAGTAATATTCCATTGTGTACAAATGCCACATTTTTTTAATTCATTCATCTATTGAAGGGCATATAGGCTTTGTTTTCCACAGTCTGGCTATTATTAATCATGATGCTATGAACATTGATGTAGCTGTATCTCTATAGTACGCTCTTTTTAGGTCTATTGGGAATAGTCCGAGAAGGTGAATAGCTGGGTTGAATGGTGGTTCTATTCCCAGTTTTCCAAGAAATCTAAATACTGCTTTCTACATTGGTTGCACCAATTTGCAGTCCCACTAGCAATGTATAAGTGTACCCTTTTCCCCACATCCTCACCAGCACTTGTTATTGTTTGACTTCATAATGGCTGTCATTCTTACTTGAGTGAGATAGTATCTTAGAGTGGTTTTAATTTGCATTTTGCTTACTGCTAGAGATGGTGAGAATTTTTTTATGTATTTGTTGATTAATTGTATATTCTTCTCTGAGAAGTGTCCATTCAGATCCTTGCCCATTTGTTGATTGGGTTATTTGTTTTCTTATTGTTTAATTTATTGAGTTCTTTGTATACTTTGGATATTAGGGCTCTATCTGAAGTGTGAGGAGTAAAAATTTGTTCCCGGGATGTAGACTCCCTATTTACCTCCCTTATGGTTTCTCTTGCTGAGAAAAAAACTTTTTAGTTTGAGTATGTCCCATTTGTTGATTCTTGATTTTAACTCTTGTGCTATAGATGTCCTATTAAGGAATTTGGAGCCCGACCCCACGAGATGTAGATTAGAGCCAACTTTTTCTTCTATCTGACACAGTTTCTGGTTTGATCCCTAGCTCCTTGATCCATTTTGAGTTAACTTTTGTGCATGGCGAGAGAAAGGGATTTAGTTTCATTTTGTTGCATATGAATTTCCGGTTTTCCCAGCACCATTTGTTAAAGATGCTATCCTTTCTCCATTTCATGCTTTTTGCACCTTTGTCAAATATAAGGTAGTTGTAATTTTGTGGATTGGTCTCTGTGTCCTCTATTCTGTACCATTGGTCCACCCGCCTGTTTTGGTACAGTACCATGCTGTTTTTGTTACTATTGCTCTGTAGTATAGTTTGAAGTCTGGAATCCCTATACCGCCTGTTTCACTCTTCCTGCTTAGAATTGTTTTTGCTATTCTGAGTCTTTTATTTTTTCAGATGAATTTCATGATTGCTTTATCTATTTCTATAAGAAATGCTGTTGGAATTTTGATAGGCATTACATTAAACCTATAGAGTACATTTTGTAATATTGCCATTTTGATGATGTTAGTTCTGCCTATCCATGAACAGGGTATATTTTTCCATCCTCTAAGATCTTCTCTTATTTCTCTCTTTAGGGTTCTGTAGTTTTCATTGTATAAATCTTTCACCTCTTTTGTTAGGTTGATTCCCAAGTATTTTTTTTTTTTGAGGATATTGTGAATGGGGTGGTTATCTTCATTTCCATTTCAGAAGATTTGTCACTGATATTCAGGAATGCCTTTGATTTTTGCATGTTGATTTTATATCCTGCCACTTTGCTGAAATTCATTTACTAGCTCTAGAAGTTTCTTTGTAGACCCTTTTGGGTCTTATGGGTATAGAATCATGTCATCAACAAATAGTGCCAATTTAAGCTCCTCTTTTCCTATCTTTATGCGTTTAATTTCTTTTGTCTAATTGCTCTGGCCAGTGTTTTGAGAAATATGTTGAATAGAAGTGGTGAGAGAGGGCATCCCTGTCTTGTTCCAGAATTTAGAGGGAATTTCTTCAATTGCTCTCCATTTGGAATGATGCTAGCCTGAGGCTTAGCATAGATAGCTTTTACAATATTGAGGTAAGTTCCTGTTATCTCTAGTTTTTCTAGTGTTTTGAACATAAAAGGGATGCTGTACTTTGTCGAATGCTTTTTTTGCATCTATAGAGATGATCATGTGGTTCTTATGGTTAAGTCTATTGATGTGGTGAATAACATTTACTGATTTCTATAGATTGAACCTGGCTTGCATCCCTGGGATGAATCCTACTTGATCATGGTGCACAATTTCTTTGATATGCTTTTGTATTTGATTCGCCAGGATTTTATTGAGGATTTTTGCATCTAAGTTCATCAGAGATATAGGTCTGTAGTTTTCTTTCATTGAAGTGTCTTGTCTGGTTTCGGGATCAGCATGATATTGGCCTCATAGAATGAATTTTGAAGAGCTACTTATTTTTCTATTTCTTGACATAACTTGAAAAGTATTGGTATTAATTCTTATTTGAAGGTTTTGTAAAACTCTACTGTATATCCATCCAGTGCAGGGCTTTTCTTGGTTGGTAGTCTTTTGATGGCTTCTTCTATTTCCTCCTTTGTTATTGGTCTGTTTAAATTGTGTGTATCTTCCTGACTCAATCTGGGCAAATCATATGACTTAAGAAATTTATCGATATCTTTGCTATCTTCTATTTTATTGGAATATAGGGTTTCAAAATAATTTCTAATTATCTTCTGTATTTCTGTAGTGTCCATTGTGATATTGCCTTTTTCATCCCATGTTAGTAATTTGAGCTGTCTCTCTTCTTCTCTTCATTAGCATGGCTAAGGATCTGTCGATCTTATTTATTTTTTCAAAGAACCAACTTTTAGTTTCATCAATTTTTTCAATGTTTTTTTTTGTTTCAATTTCGTTGATTTCCACTCTTATTTTAATTATTTCTTGCCTTCTACTACATTTGCTGTTGTTTTGCTCTTCCTTTTCTGGGGTTTTGAGATGAAGTGTGAGTTTATATATTTGTTGGTTTTTTCTTTTTTTGAGGAATGAACTCCAGGAAAATGAATTTCCCCTCTTAAAACTGCTTTCATTGTGTCCCATAGACTCCGATATGTTGTGTCTGTATTTTCATTTATCTCCAAGAATTTTTTAGTTTTTCACAGACACAACATTTTTGTTTGTATGTGGTGCTGAAGATTGAACCCGGGCCGCACGCATGCCAGGCGAGCGTGCTACCGCTTGAGCCATAGCCCCAGCTCATCCAAGAATTTTTTGATTTTCTCCTTTATGTCTTCTGTAACCCATTGATCATTCAGTAACATATCATTAATTTTCCAGGTGATGCAGGATTTTTTCTTCCTTATTTTATCATTGATTTCCAGTTTCATTCCATTATGATCAAATAAGATGTGTGGTATTATCTCCACACCTTTATATTTACTAAGAGTTGCCATATGGCATAATATATGGTCTATCTTTGAGAAGGATCCATGTGCTGCTGAGAAGAACGTGTATCCACTTGATGATGGTTGATTTGTTCTATATATGTCGGTTAAGTCTAGGTTATTGATTGTGTTATTGAGTTCTATAGTTTCTTTATTAAGCTTTTGTCTGGAGGATCTGTCCAATGGAGAGAGTGGTGTGTTGAAATCACCCATAATTATTGTGTTGTGGTCTATTTGACTCTTGAACTTGAGGAGAGTTTGTTTTATGAATGTTGCAGAACCATTGTTTGGTGCATACATATTGATAATTGTTATGTCTTGTTGGTGGATGGTTCCTTTTAACAATATATAGTGTCCTTCTTTATCCCTTTTGATTAACTTAGGTTTGAAGTTGATTTTATTCAATATAAGTATGGCCACTCTTGCTTGCTTCCGAGGATCATGTGAGTGGTATGATTTTTCCCAACCTTTCACCTTTAGCCTGTGTATGTCTTTTCCTATCATATGAGTCTCCTGAAGGTAGCATATTGTTGGATTTGTTTTTTTAATCCAGGTTACTAGCCTGTCTCTTGATTGGTGAATTTAAGCCATTAACATTCAAGGTTACTATTGATATATGGTTTGTACTTCCGTCATGCTTGTTTATTTATTTATTTTAATATGGCTAGTTTTTCCTTTTTGGTTATTTTTTTCCTTCCCTTTACTGAGTTTCCTCCCACTGTTAGTTTTGGGTGCTGTTTTTCAACTCCTCTTCTTGTAGTGTTTTGCTCAAAATGCTTTGCAGTGCTGGTTTTCTGCCTGCGAATTCTTTTAACCTTTGTTTATCGTGAAATATTTTAATTTCATTGTCAAATCTGAAGCTGTATACAGTATTCTTGGTTGGAATCCATTATTTTTTAGCGATTGAAACACATTGTTCCAGGATCTTCTCGCTTTCAACGTCTGTGATGAAAAATTAGCCATTAACCTAATTAGTTTACCCCTGAATATAATCTGCCTCCTTTCTCTCGTAGCTTTTAATATTCTCTCCTTGTTCTGTATGTTGGATATCTTCATAATTATGTGTCTTGGAGTGGGTCTATTATGGTTTTGAATGTTTGGGGTCCTGTAGGCTTCCAGGATTTGGCAATCCATTCCATCTGTCATATCTGGGAAGTTTTATAGGATTATTTCATTCAATAGATTTTTCATTCCTTTGGTTTGAACCTCTATGCCTTCTTTTATCCCAATGACTCTCAAGTTTGGTTTTTTTTATGACATCCCATATCTCTTGGATAGTTTGCTCGTGAATTTTAAGCATCCTTTCTATGTTGACTATATTCTTTTCAAGTTGATAAACTTTGTCTTCATTATCTGATGGTCTGGCTTCTACTTGATCTAATCTATTGGTAATATTCTTGTTTGAGTTTTTAATTTGGTTTATGGTTTTCTGCATTTCTAGGATTACTGTTTGATTTTTTTAAAATCTCTATCTCCTGGTAGAGTTGTTTTTTGCTTCTTGAATCTGCTTATGTAATTCATTTTCAAAGTATTCTTTCATTGTTTGGACTTGCTGTCTAATGTCTTCCCTAAGATTCCGTTCCATCTGAGTTATGTATGCCTTGAGTTTTTTCTCTGTCCATTTTTCTGGTGCCTCTAGATTCTCCTGTGTATTAAAGTTGTCCTGCATTGTTTCTAATCCTTTTTTCCCTTGTTTTTCCATAGCTCAAGTTACTTTCCAACTCTGTTTGACTGCTGTGTTTCTTTTTTCTCCTTTAAATTTGTTTTGGTTTTTATAGTTCCACTATCTCTCCTTTGTGTTAGGAGACAATGTTTAGAGATGTTGGATTTAATTGTGATTTAAGGTAAATTCATTAGTTTCATTAAAGGCCTTCAGAATTTATTGGCATATAGAGAATTGAGGTTTGGACTTAGAATTTTATGTTAAGGTCGGGCAATTTGATGGTATGGAGGTTAGTATATGTTAGCTTCTTTGGAGGGGTTGCTCAAATGCAGGCGGATATTAACAAGAGAATAGACAGCAGTACTTGGGGTAGTTAAGGGCTTAGGTGGACTATAGACCTATTCATAGTATTCATCTTTTGCATTTAGTAAGTTATATGTAATCTGGGTGTTCATGTTTAAGAGGAAAGATGGGGAAAAGGTAAGGACTTGAACCAAGAAAGAGAGAGGGAGAGAAGAAAAAAAGAGAAAAGAATATAAAAGAAAAGAAATGATAAAAATAATAAAATGCACTAAAATAAAAATTACAATTGAAATAAAAATTACAATTGAAAAAATAATTAAAAATTAAAAATTAAAAAATTAAAGAATTTAAAAAATGAGAAAAAAAAATATAAGGGCACTGTTAGGCTTCTATTTTCTTTGCTTCCAGTAGGTGGTGCTGTGCCTTCCAGGCCAAGATTTTGCCCACTGTCTGTAGGATACAGTCCATGTGAGGCCGCTCTCTCCTCCCCGCCAGTATCTCTCAAAAATCTGTTAGCTCAGGTTTATTCCTGGCCTCTAGTCCCCTGGCTTCTCCTGCTAGCCAGGCCTTCCCCAGTTGATGCCTCTCGGCAATTCAAACTATACCCTGGGCCTGCAGTTTGCTGGGTTTGGAGTGTGGCTATTGGGACCCGGCACCTTATTGTGTTGATTCCTTCCTCTTGCCACTCCCCCAGAGCTGGCAAGACAGGTTTTGTTTTTGCCACTGATGGGAGGGGGAGTTGGAGGTCAGATTCCTTTACCTTTCCCCATGTCTCTATTCCTGCTCACTCTGATAATTCCTCCCCCGGAAAGCCAGGGAGAGATTTTATGTGAATTCCCCGCTGTATGGGAGATGGGCTGAATCACACACACCTGTTCTATTGCTGTGATCTGTCAGAATCTGGCGATGGTGACATCTGCTCTCCAAGATGGTGGCCGCTGGCTTCCATGGTGGACTGTCCGGTTTGGGGGACACAACTGGACCGCTTCCTTCCCCGTCTCAAACCCTGAACTCAGCCCGAAGCTCAGTGAGGGCACAGCCGGCAGGACTCCACAGAATCCGCAGCACTGTTTCTCTCTGTGTTGCTGGCCGCTTCTCGGTGCCCCGCCTTCTCTCACCAATATATTTTTGAATGACAAATGGATAACAAAAGAAAACAGGGAATAAAACCATTCTTAAAAACAAAATAGTGATACAAAATTTTACATCTCTGGAATATAATAAGTGCAATGAGGAAAATTTATAGCATCAAGCTCAAATATTAAAAAAATAGAAATATGCCAAATATATAACTTCGCATTACAACTCAAGACCATAGAAAAAGAACAAACCTACAGTAAAATCAATAAAAGACAATAAATAATTAAAATCAGAGCTCAAACCAATGAAATTGAGACTAAAAAACAATATAAAAGATAAATTGAACAGTTTGTTCCTTGTAAAGAAACACAATGTTGATTAACGCCTTAGCCAATCTAACCAAAATAAAGAGAAGACTAAAATTAACATAAAAAGGAACTATTACTGTAGACACTACTGAAGTCCATGGTTCCTAAGAAACTATAAAATTGTTACTCTAATAAGCTAGAGGAGCTGGATGATACTGACAAATTTCTAGAGATATATGACCTACATAAATTGAACCATTAGAATATAGGAAATATACACAGATTAACATCCAATAATAAAAGTGAAGCACCTATTAAAAGCCTTGCAACAAAAAAATTCCAAGCCTAGATAGATTCTCAGCTGAGTTCTACCAGATCTTTTTTAAAAAACTAATTCCAATTCTCTTCAAATTATTCCATGAAATAGAAAAGGAAGGATTACTACCAAATTTATTCTGTAAAGCTAAAACCACCCTAATACCAAAACCAGAAAAAGATACATCAAGAGAAGAAAACTTCAGATAAATTTCCTTGATGAACATATATGCAAAATTTCTTAATAAAATATTGGCAAACTGCATGAGAACACATATAAAAAGAAAGTACATCATAATCAAAATAGAAGAAAGATCAGTGTACTAAATGGATGTGAGAGAGAAGAGTTGGAATAGTGACAATTTTCAAAGTTATATGAAAGTATAAATTTGCATTATGTATTATGTTTCCCTGTATGACACCCTCTCTATTAGTATATACTATTAGTATATTGCTGTATATAATCAGCAATAATACTTCTTAAATATTTAGGTTTTTGCTCACTTAGCATGGAGACTGCAACATAACAAACATTAAAATGTGTCTTTGAAATTGACCACAATCAAATAACTTGTGTAAAGAAAAGCACAATATCTGGATGCAGGGTGAAGATGATAGGCCTGGTTTCCAGCCCACAGTAAAGGTGATATAAACTTGAGGAGAGTAAAGTAGAACTCAAAATGAGAAGCAAAACTATTATACCCTTACCACCTCTGTTGTCAGCAGTTGCTTTTACTGTCATTTGTACAGTAGTTTTATTTCTTTTACAAGTAATATTCTGCACCTTTGCACACCATCTGTGGGCAAGTAGCTGAGATCAGAAAATTGAGAACCATACTTCAGTACCTGGCTTTCAGGATTGAGCTAGATGCAAACATCTATGATAGCTTGAAAACTTAAAATAGAAGAGAAAGGGAGATAGGGGAAAGTGAGGTTTTTATTTTGCAATTTTAAATAAGGTCAATGAGTTTCTGAAGGTGGTCTTGCCTCAATTTCCCTTTTTTGAAATTTCTGATTACTATTACTATAATTTAATCCTCTGAAAATATCTTAGATAAAACTTCAAAAAAGATTTTTTACTTAATTAACCTGATTTAGATATTGTTGTTTGTTAGCCAATGTAAATTAACTGATATAAAATAGTTTTCATGGGGCTGGGGATGTGGCTCAAGCGGTAGCGTGCTCGCCTGCTATGCGTGTGACCCGGGTTCGATCCTCAGCACCACATACCAACAAAGATGTTGTGTCCGCCGAGAACTAAAAAAATAAATAATAAAAATTCTCTCTCTCTCTCTCCTCTCTCACTCTCTTTTTTTAAAAAAAATAATTTTCATATGATAATTGCTTCCATATTAATAAACCGAGATAGTAAATTACAGAAAATAGTAGCATATTATTATCATGAGGCTTTATGCTAAAACAGAAAGAATTAGACATAAATTCAGTGATATAGTGAGTTCTTGATTGATTAGAGAGATAAATTGAGAATATATGCAGGTAAAAACAAAATGTTCAGACTTACATTCATCAACCTTGTGGCTTAAATCCCTCACTGTCATTGACCACCTTTGTATTTCTGAGTTGGCTGCCTTGTCTTGAAAAAGGAGAGTATAACAATTAAGATGATAGTATTTGTGAGGATAAGCATACACAGAAAAAGTCTTGAAAGAGTTCACAGTATAAATGATTTCTCAGTATATGTATTTATGTTTTTAACTTTGAAAATGTATTATGTTTGATGTTCTGTATGGCACTTATGACAAATTTTATTTCCTTATAAGTTAGATAATTTATTTGAGATTTCAAAAACACTACTTTTATAGAAAGAAGAGACAAATATTTGGAAGAAAACAATTCCTAGAACTTCTATGTAGCCTTTATAGGTTTTCCTAATATATTTGTATTCATATATATAATATATACATCCTGTATAACAACAAAAAGAGGTAAAATTTAATTAAATTATGGCTCATATGATCAGATGTCAAAATGCATGGTAATCTGATTCTCTTGTTCTGTGTGTGCATTGGGGCAGAATATCAAATTGGAACAATGTGGCACATAAAAGCTGTTCACCACATAACAGCCAGGAAGTAGAGAGGAATAGAAGTCAGGGACAAGATATAATCAAAGTCCATTCCTGCAACGACCTGCTTCCTCCAGCTATGCCCTACCTAGGCAGCCTCTTCAAAATGTTGAATGTATGTTCTACTCATCTCTTTCCCTCCCAAGGGAGCAGCCTCCAGTTGGGTGTCTTTTTTGGTTTTAGTTTATTTTTTGTTTTTATTTTTCTTTTTCCCAGTTGTTCTGAGCTGTGCTGGCCTGACAGGAGGTCTATTGCTGGTGAAATGCAATGGTTTTTCTTACTTGTTTCCATGTGGCTGTTCTTGGTTCTGTGCTTCCTTGCAGCACTGTAACTTCTTGTTTCTAGAGTCTCGTAAAAGCTTTGAACCCTAGATTGTCAAATGGGTGTCTCTCTGAGGGACATAACAAGGTCTGTGGCTTCCTGTGTTAATAGGAGCAAATGTGACTCCATTTTGTTTTATGACTTCATCCTGTAAAACAACCATGCCAAGTAGAAGAGTCATGACTGAGGCAAGATGTCCTTTTCCTTTTGCTATAGAAACCTTTAAGAACAGGGAACTACCTAATGGGGTATTGTTTCTGTAACTAGGGTAACGGGGCTATGTTTCTGTAATTGGGATGACTGGGCTAACTGTGATTGGTTAGGCTTCCCTCTGCTTGGCTGCACTGTCTCGCTTCTGTAACCTGGTTTGCTTGCATTTTCTAGATCCCCGAACATCCCTTTTGCAGTTTTCAGGCTTATTAGGAGCGCCCTTGCAATTATTTGGGGTTGATCAGGGGAACAGCTTTATGTTCTGGTCAGTCACCAGTGTGCTTCAATAAAGGCTTGATTCTATTAAACATGAGTGGTCTGGAAGTCAGTTTATGAAACCCTGGGATGAAGCTTTAACTATGACACCATGTTGCTCATAAAATGTCTTTTTCTCCCCTCTGGTTGCAATTAATGTTTTGTCTTTGTATGGTTGTCACTAGTTTGACTATCTTTTCCTAAGTGTGGATTTGTTGGTATTTTTCTTGCTCAGTTTTCTCTGGGATTCTTGGATCTGGTGTGTAATTTTGGACATGTCTCAGTCACCACTTCTTCAACTATTTCCTCTGCTCCTTTCTTTTCTTTCATCATTCCAATTATACATCTTGCATAGTTGATATTGTCTCGAAGCTCTTAGATGCTTTGTCCTAGATATTTTTCCTGCTTTTTGTGTTTAAGTTATTTCTGCTTTTCTGTCTTCAAATTCACTGTTTTGTCTCCTCAGCTCTGTCAAAGCCATTGATGAGCCCATGTAAACTATTCTTTTTTATTGCTATTATATATAACATGTTATATATTACACATGTTACATAATATATAATGATATTTTGTTGCTCTGGTGTTTTTTTTAAGTTTCTAGAATGGTCCCCAGTGACCTACTTCCTCCAATTAGGTCTCTACTGCCCAGTAGTCCATTTAGCTATCAATGGATTAATCCACCAAATGGGTTAGAGCCCTCATGATCCAATTATTGTCTAAAACTCCCAGCTCTGAACTTTGTGGTATTGAGAACCATGCTTTCAACACATGAGTCTCTGAGGGGACATTTTAGACCCAAATCTTAACAAGCTTCCCATCTTCTAGGTCTTGCTCTTAAGATTTATTAAGTTGTTGGGCTGGAGATGTGGCTCAAGGGGCAGCATTCTCACCTGGCATGTGCAGGGTTCTGGGTTCAATCCTCAGCACCACATAAAAATAAAATAAAAAGATGTGGTGTCCACCAAAAATAAATATTAAAAAAATTCTCTCTCTCTCTCTCTCTCTCTCTCTCTCTCTCTCTCTCTCTCTCTCTCTTGCGTGCACATTCTCTCTCTTAAAAAAAAGATTTATTAAGTTGGACTGGATCATTTCTCACTTCTGAAGGAAGACCCTCTGTGCACTTATCAGTGCTCCATGTATCATGTCAATTTCTAGTCTAGATGATGGGCACAGTCATCATTCCTCGCCCTCTATCCATGCCAGACAGCTATTCTCTTCCTTGGGTCTTTCCTGAGCTTAAGGCTGAATCTCCAAATGCATGTATAAACTGAATAAATGCTTGAGTGGGATTTCTTCAGATCTCTTGAGCTTTCTAAATAGATCTCTCTTCTCACCTACCTTCTACTATAAACCTCAAAATTCTTGGTATCCCTCCCTGGTACCTCAGCTCTATCTTCTCCAGTCATAGGGTCCACAGGGCTCCCATTCCCTGAGTCAGAGGCTGGAAACTCTTCAAAGTCATCAAGCTGAGATAGATATAGGATTTGCCTCATTTGTTTTTCTTTTCTTTGGGACCCTTGTCCGTCAGTGCTGATATCCATCATATCCAGTGTCCTGAAGCCATCACTTCAGGATAAATTCACTTTCATTTATACTATTCTAACCAGAAGAGACATCCAGAGTATTCATTTGATTTGGAAGGTGCTGCGATTGAACCCAGAGCCTTGTACATGCTAAGCATGAAAGATTGTTGACTTTTCTTTTCTTTCTTTCTTTTTTTTTTTATCCAGAGAAAGAACTCAGGAGCACTCTGAGCCACATCCCCAGCCCTATTTTGTATATTATTTAGAGACAGAGTCTCACTAATTTGCTTAGCACCTCACATTTACTAAGGATAGCTTTGAACTCGTGACCCTCCTACCTCAGCCTCCTCAGCTGCTGGGATTATAGGTGTGTGCCACCTCGCTCCACCCTGACAGATCATTGATTTTTGACAACGACTTCCAGGCTGAGATAAAGAAAGGTTTTGCAACAAATGGTCCTGGATCACTGGATTTTCACATGGAGGAAAAAACTCTACCTCATATCATACAGAAACATTACCTCAAAACAGATCACAGACCTAAGATAAAAGGCAAAGCTACAAAGCTTCGGGGAGGTGGGCAGAAATTTAAAAATCTTCACAATTTTGATGAACAAAAATATTTCCTATGTAGGACACATGACACATAAGCACTAATTATAAAAGTAAAAATTGTGCTGATTTGAAGTTCTTCAAAATTAAATTATTTTTTTCATCAGATCTCATTAAAGGCTGGGTCTCTTCCCAGCACTTTTTTGGGGCCCAGCGGGGCACAGTGATGGGTGACAGGGTCCATAGTGCAAGGATGGGGACCATGCCAAGGAGGCCCTTGCCCTGGTCTGCCCCTGGCAGGTTGAAATGCAACGGGCTTAATATCCAGAGTATACAAAGAACTCAAAAAATTAAACAATAAGAAAACAAATAACCCAATCAACAAATGGGCCAAAGACCTGAACAGACACTTCTCAGAGGAGGACATACAATCAATCAACAAGTACATGAAAAAATACTCACCATCTCTAGCAGTCAGAGAAATGCAAAACAAAACCACCCTAAAATACCATCTCACTCCAGTAAGATTGGCAGCCATTATGAAGTCAAACAACAACAAGTGCTGGTGAGGATGTGGGGAAAAGGGTACTCTTGTACATTGCTGGTGGGACTGCCAATTGGTGCGGCCAATATGGAAAGCAGTATGGAGATTGCTGGGAAAGCTGGGAATGGAACCACCATTTGACCCAGCTATTGCCCTTCTCGGACTATACCCTGAAGACCTTAAAAGAGCATACTACAGGGATACTGCCACTTTGATGTTCATAGCAGCACAATTCACAATAGCTAGACTGTGGAACCAACCCCAATGCCCCTCAATAGATGAATGGATAAAAAATGTGGCATTTGTACACAATGGAGTATTATGTAGCACTAAAAAATGACAAAATCATGGAATTTGCAGGGAAATGGATGGCATTAGAGCAGATTATGCTAAGTGAAGCTAGCCAATCCCTAAAAAACAAATGCCAAATGTCTTCTTTGATATAATGAGAGCAACCAAGAACAGAGCAGGGAGGAAGAGCAGGAGGAAAAGATTAACATTAAATAGAGTCATGAGGTGGGAGGGAAAGGGAGAGAAAAAGGGAAATTGCATGAAAATGGAAGGAGACCCTCATTGTTATACAAAATTACATATAAGAGTTTGTGAGGGGAATGGGAAAAAATAAGGAGAGAAATGAATTACAGTAGATGGGGTAGAGAGTGAAGATGGGAGGGGAGGGGAGGGGGATAGTAGAGGATAGGAAAGGTAGCAGAATACAACAGTTACTATTATGACATTATGTAAAAATGTGGATTGTAACGATGTGATTCTGCAATCTTTGCAATGTTTTGAATAATCAATAAAAAAATTTTTAAAAAAAATTTTAAAAAAAGAAAAAAAAATGAAACAGGCTACAGCAGCCAGAGCTACCTGAGGGACAGAGGCTGGGGTTCTACTGGGCCTACAGCATTTTCCGCCTTGTCACAAAGGGGTTCTACCATAGGCTGTGTCTTGTATGCTCAGATGGGAGTGGCTTAGGTTAAGAACTGTGGACAAGAGGGAGGAGCCTAGTGTAATATCATTGATGGTGTTTGACCCAGAATTGTGGATAAAGAAGGCTATGTGACCTTGGAGGATGCATATGTGTACTTCTCCTGGGAGGAGTGGGAACTTCTTGCAGAGGTGCAGAGATTCCTGAATCGTAATGTAATGCTAGAGAACTTTGCACTGATGACCATGCTTGGTTGTTGGTATAATGCAGATAATGAGGAGACATTTTTTGCATGAGATCTCCTGAGTCAGGTGTCTTCATCCAGAAAGCCCACCCATGTGAAATGTGTGGCCTAAGATATTGCACCTAGCTGAACACTAGGTATCATGCCCTGTGGAGAAACTTCACACATGTGGGCAACCTAGGAGAGAAATCTATTAAGAGCAAAATTTTGCCAGCAATAGAAGCCACATGTAGAGAGAATCTTTTCAGAGGGGATGATGTAGGGACCTCATTTGTGAAGAGCTGTACAGTCCACACATCCAGGACACTCTTTTCATTCAGGGAAGAAGGGATTAACTTGCCAGACAGCTTTGGCCTCTTCCAGCACCAGGCCATTGAACCCATACAAAAGGCCTGAAGTCTCTCCCATGAAGCTCCAGCATCAGGAAACACCAAGGAGACCATGCTGGACAGATGGTTCTCAAGTGGGGAGACTTGTGAAAAGCTTCCTGAACACCTTCACTTTTTTTGACAGTTAACTCATACTGAGGTGAGACCCTTGAGGTGCCTACCAGGTGCATATGTGTTCAAGGAAAAGTCAACTCTTTTTAATCACAGAAAAATTCACAGTGGAGAAACATCTCATGGGTAAGGAGTGTGGAAAAGCCTTTGTTCACTTGTCCCACCTAAAAACACACCATAAATTTCACAATGAAAAACAACATTATATTTGCAGAATTCATAGGAAGTCCTTAGTCTTGTTTAGCCCCAGAGAGTTCACACCAGAGAAATTATAAATTAGTGAATGTAGGAAATTCTTTAGTCAAAGTTCCCATCTTACTGAACACTGGAGAATTCATACTGAGACAAGGCCTTATGAATGCATGAAATGTGGGAAATTTTTTAGCTATAAATCCAGCCTCATTAAATAGCAGAGAGTCCAAAGAAGCAAGGTCTTATGTAGGCAGAAAATATGAAAAATCCTTCAGTTTCAAGGATACAGTTGTGAAGAATCAGAAAATCTACACCAGTGAAAGGCCTTATAAGTGTGAAGAATTTGGGAAATTCTTTAGACAAAGCTCCAAACTCATTGTACACCAGAGTTCACACTAGAGAAAGGCCTTAGGTCTGCAGTGAATGTGGGAGAGTCTATAGCAGAAGCTCCCATCTTGTGTGGCACCGGGAAAGTTCACACTGGGGAAAGGCCTTAGTGCGACAGTTTTGGTGACCTTTAGCTGCATCTCTTAAATATGTTCAGCAGCAAAAAAAAAAAAAAAAAAAAAAAAAAAAAAAAAAAAAAAAATCACACTAGAGAATGGTCTTATGAATTCAGAAAATTTTCTGTTTCCTTTTTCAATTAATATTATTCATGTCAGATAAAAGCTCCATTAAGTACCCTTTGTGAGGGAACGATCAGGCTGCACGTGAATCTTGTCTACCTTACATCCACTCTGGGAAGACTTACAATAAGCACACATACGTTTGATGTTTTCCTGAAGTGGACTGGAGTTTCTAACCTGTTCATAACTCCAGAGTTAACTGCACTGCCAGTGCCTGTGGCAGAAGCCATCTTACTGCTAGCAGGTCTGGATGTCAATCATACAATTCAGCTCCAGGAAGACTCTGCTTGCTCTCCAATTCCCTACAGCAAATCATGAGAGTTCTGGACCATTGAGGGTCCTCATTTTTCTCCTCACATTAGGATTTGAGCCAGAATCTGCTGAAGATTTTGAGACAAGTTATCCCTTCATCAACAATGTTGGCTGTGAACATGGTAGCCAGGACTTATTTTTCCTACTGTCAAGTCACCCAATGTTGCAACTATCTGTACCATTCTGCTGTTTTATTCAGTGATAAAGGCACTTTATGTCATTCTTTACGCTTTGCTCTGTTTATCTGTTTATTTTATGGAATGAACTGAGGAAAAAAAATGTTTCTACCAATTTAAAGGGAGGAACACCTTTTGTTTGTTTTTTTTTTATTTGTTTTATACCAGAGATTGAACCCAGGGGCACTCAATCACTGAGCCACATTCACAAACTTTTTATTCTTTATTTTGAGACAGGGTCTTGCTAAGTTACCTTGGGCCTCACAAGCCACTGGGATTACAGGTAAGCACCACCACACCTGGCAGGAATAACTTTTGTGGGTACAACTTTTATTTGCCGCAGAGGGGACGACAGAATGCAGTGAACTGTCCTTAATCTAGCTTAGTTAATGTACCTGTTGCCATAGGCCTGCTAGGAGAGACCAAAGAGTTTTATGTGCCTAATTCTTTGCCCTGAATGCAAGAATTTCTTGTGGTCCCAGTGTTCATTCTGAGGAAGGCATAATTGGTATGAAAATTTCCCATGTTTTTAGAAGTAACATGAGTCAGTTCCCCTGAATATCACATTCCCCAGCACTGTTGAGGGAATACCATCTCCTGGACCATACAGGAGCCAGTATTTTAGATCCAGGATCCCAGAAGCAAAGAGAAAGGCCTATATATGGAAAGGCAGGTATCATAATTGGTACAGAAACACTGAAATATTGGAGCAGAGTAACTGGCAAATGAAATGAAATTTGTACTTTCTAACTGGTTATACAAATGCCCGTGTGATCATGGCTGGGTGGAATGAGGATGTATGAAAATTCTCAGAGTCTTTAGATATTTATATTTCCTGTGGCCACAGTTACCATCAGAGTAAATAAAGGTTTGTGGCTTTCTGGTGAAGGCATTCCTACACCCACTGTCTGACAGGGTCACAGCATGGAGGATGCTGTGGCAGGGCCGTACCATGTGGAAACCGGAACCATTAGGAATGTTAAGTGTTTTGTTTATGATACTCATGATATGGATAACAGGACCTACGGCAATCAATAATAAAAGTATGTATTGCCTGAGATTGCAGGAAAATTCCCAAAATGAGACTAAAGATACAATGGAGACATCCATGTGGTGTGTTTCAATATCTCTCAGATACAAACAATGGTGTTATTCCTCAAGCCTGAACAACAAGAAATATTTATCCCATAGTTAACAATTGACACTAGCCCCTCCCCAACCTCATCCTAAAGCCACAACCTGTACAACAGCCTAGCTACAGAAAAACAATTGCTGTGCCAACAGTACAAGGACCACTGTATGTAGCTTATGGTATCCCCCTTGAGGACAAGAGGCTAATAAAAAGACATACCCCCAACTAATAGACCCTCCTTTGCCTTACACGGAAACTTATGATGAGAATGGAAAACACATAGTTAATATAAATGATAAATGGGTTGAGGTGTAAAGCCTGCCCTTTAGTTAAAGATTACAAAGACAAGAATTGGTGTGCTTTGACCAAGGATCAAGGTAGTTCTTTAGAAAACAATTGAATAGGTCATAAAAAGGAAATTACTTTGGAAATTAAAATAGAATAATGTAAAATTAACATAGGTATATTTTAGAGTCACTTCAGAGTAGTAGGCTTTTAAATAATAGACTTTCACTACTTTTCCTGTTTTACTGGGATTTTAGTTTAGAAGTAAGAAAGCATACCAATAATCATAAGTATGTTTTAAAGTTGAAGGTTAATGAAATAATTATAGGTATGCTTTAAAATTAGAAGTGAATAATAGGTCAGTAGTCATGTAGTCTAGTTGTGTCGCCTAGTACCTAGTAATTGGGGTGAAAATCATTGACTAAGGTTACAGAAAAATATGTTGAACAATGTACTCAATATCTTAGGTAATCAATATATGTCAGAAAAGATTGTAACTCTTGAAAATTATGTAAATCAAAAAATTTTCAGACTTTGAAGCTGTCCATTAACTACCTGAAAAAAACACCTGTTAAAAAAAGGTTATAAAAATACATTCCCCCAACCAATAGACCCTCCTTTGCCTTACATAGAAACTATGGTGAGAATGGAAAACTTTGGGCACACTTTTTATTTGCCTCAGAGGGGACCCTGAGGCAAATAAAGGTTCTTCCAGGGGCAGCAGAGATTTCTTCTGGAGGCTGCTGTAACTTACAACCTGTCATCCCGACTCTTCTTCTTTCACCATCGCCACTCCTTCTTCAGGAACCCCTGGACCCTCACTCCCCCTGCGGGGAAGGACCTTGGCAGATTTCTGCACCCACTACCAAGCTATGGACTCTATGGTCATCGCAGCACAGATGAAGCCCACAGAATTAACAGAAGGACAGGTTTCTCTGCTCTTATTAGCACTCTTACTGACTGAAATGAGTACCAACATTGTTCTCTGGTTTTTGCTGACATTGAAGCATATATTACTCTCCTAAACTGAGAAATGGGTATGGGACAGCCAAAATAATTGGCAGATCTAATTTCCATAAAGAATGGTTGTTGGGGGGTCTGGAGTTGTGGCTCAGTAGTAGAGTGCTCGCCTAGCATGCATGAGGCACTGGGTTCGATCCTCAGCATCACATAAAAGTAAAATAAAGATACTGTGTCCACCTAAAACTAAGAAAAAATAAATATTTTTTTAAAAAGAAGAATGGTTGATAGGGATTTTTATGAGAAAACACATTGTTGTTTATGGCTTTATTGAGGTATGATTAACATGCAATCCACTGCACATATGTAAAATATAAAATGTATGTTGTTAAAGCATGCACATATAGCTGTGAAACAATTATAATCAAGTTACTGAATGCATCCAACACAACAAAAGCATTCTTTTTGTCTATAATCCTACCGGTCCTTTCTAACTCTTCTACATGCACAAACCACAGCAAGCATTTTGTAAGATTCCATAAATAAAACCCTGACATTTATTTTTTTAAAAATGTATATTTTTATAACTTTATTTTATTCATTTATTTATTATGTGGTTCTCAGGCTCAAACCCATTGCCTCACCCAAGGTAGTCAAGCACTCTACCACTACACTCCCGACTTCCTGGTGTGTAATTTTTTGAGAGTGAGGCTTTGGCTTTTTTTTTTAACTAACTGTAGCTCTGAAGGCTAATCCATCTCATTTGTTGCATATGTCAATAGTTTTTTTATATTGCTGAGTAGTATTGCATTATAGACCACATATTCAAAATCCATTCTGTTGTTAAAGGATGTTTGAGTTGTTTCCAATTAGTGGCTATTATAAATAAAGTTACCAAGTAGATTTGTGTTCAAGTTATGAAATAATAATACTGGGGCTGGGGCTCAGTGGTAGAGCACTTGCCTAGCATGTGTGAGGCCCTGGTTTCGATCCTCAGCACTACAAATAAATAAATTAATTAAATAAAGGTCCTCTGACAACTAAAAAAGTTTTTTTAAAGAAATAATAATACTCCATTTTATGGATGTGCCACAGTTTATTTAGCCATTCAAGATTTGGCAATTATGAATAAATCTGCTACAAAGATTTGTGAGAGAAAAAAAGATATCATTAAGAAATGAAAAGGCAAGAAACAGACCAGGAGTGCATGACATTGTATGTATAAGTGTGTGAGGGGAGATCTTACTTAGCCTTCAATTACTGTGACAAAATACCTGAGAAAATCAACCTATAAGGAAAGATTTGTTTTGGCTCACAGTTTCAGAGGTTTCAGTCCATGGTTGGTTCCACTATTGGTTTTGGGCTTGTGATTAGGCAAAAATCATAGCAGGGAGCATGTAGTGGAACTAAACTGCTCACCTCCTAATATCCAGGAAGCAAAGAGAAAGAAAGAAGAAGAGATTGGCTTCACAGTGTCTGCTTCAAGGGCAAGACACCAATGACCTAACTTCTTCCCACTAACCCTAAGTGTTCCACTACTTCCCAATAGTGCTAACAGTCTGAGGACTAAATCTTCAGCACATGGGCCTTTGGGATATTTCAGATCCAAGCCATACACCTGAAAAAGGATTTTTAAATAACTCATAAATATAATTTTTAATAAGCAACTCAATAAAAATGGGCAGAAAAATGTGATGGAAGGGTATATTGGCTCTAGGGAGAGAACTCTTTGGGCATATTTGATTATTGTTTCCTCCCCCATAGCTTTTCCCTGACAAATTTCTTTCCTGAGCATCATAGGTAAGAAGCACCCTAACATGCCTATTCAAGTCATCTGCATTAGCAATTAATAAGCATTGTTAATGAACGTGTTTTGTTGTTATACATGACTAGGGTACTAATTCACCCCAAGCAAGTGGGCTCCTTGTGAACTGAATCCTAGAATTTGACCAATGATCTGTGCTGCCATCTAGAAAAAAAACACTGGTGTTGCAGATTAAGAGAAAGAACCATAACTATTCTTTTATGACAGGTCAGGCTTTGAGATTTGGAAAAGTCCTAACTTTACTAATGGATCAATGTGGAGTATAATAAAAGAGAGAGATATTAAGGAAAATTTTAATTTTTTCTGTAAGGAGGAATTTTAATTAATTGAGACAGCTCCCTCTAATAATAATAATAATAATGGGGACTAGGAAAATAGGTCAGTGGTAAAGTATGTGTTCAGCATGGTCAGAGCCCTAGTTTTAACCCAAAATGCATAAAGAAAGGGAAAAATGGAGAAAGGGTGAAAGGGAGAAAGGAAAGAAGAGAGGAAGGAAGGAAAAAAGAAAGGAAGAAAGGAAGGAAGAAAGAAAAAATAAATAAATAAATAAAGAAATAAAGAAAGAACGAAAGAAAGAAGGAAACAACACAAAAAATTAACCTTAATTTAAACAGGACTTTGGATGATATTGACATGTCAATGTAGGTTATTCATTTGTAATAAATGCATCCCTCTGATGCAGGATATTAATTGGGGAGGGTATGTATGCATGTTGGGGGTGGGTACAGGTGGATCTGGGGACTGTCTCTAATTCCTGTTCAATTTTACTCTGGACTTAAAACTTCTCTAAGAAATAAAATGCAGGTGTTATTTTTTTTTATTTAAATGTGATCAAAACTGACTTAGGACAGAAGGCAAAATATCCAAGTTTAAATATGATAAATTTGAAATGCCCAAAAGAGAACTTGCTAAAAATCTAATTTTAAACATGCTAAGTTTTAGAAGCCTAAAAGAGATACTTGTAAAAATATGAAGAGGTACTATACTCTGGTTTTATATGTTATTTCTGTCAATTAACACTATAGTATTAAAACTGTGATACTGTATTTAATAGAAAATTGCCTATAAGATATTATGGATACTATAAAAGTATTATTTTTAACTTATTAATTATAAACACGAGTCTTCCTGTGTTACCTGAGCTGACCTTGAACTTCTAGGCTCAAGGGATTCCTCCTGCTTCTGCCTTCCAAGCAGCTGGGACTACATGTGTGCACAACTAACTGTGCCTGTCTCTTATGAATTATTTAGACTGAAAAAAATTACCTAATTTTTTTTTGGTACCAGAGATTGAAACCATGAGTGCTTAACCACTGACCCACATCCCCAGCCCTTTTTAAAATATTCTATTTAGAGACAGGGTCTCTCTGAGTTACTCAGGCCTTGCTAAGTTTCTGAGGCTGGCTTTGAACTCACTATCGTTTTTGCCTCAGCATCCCAAAACACTGGGATTACTGGAATGTGCCAGCACACTGGGAAATTACCTAATTCTTAAAGGAATAAATGGAAGGATTAATAGCTCATTTTACAACACAAATCCTAAGTACAGGATAAATTTTCTTCTTTTCTATATTAAAAAATTTATTAATATGTTATTTTGTACTATAATTTTTTAAGATGTTGCCATTGGTGAACCTGGTAAAGTATACAGAAAATTTCTCTGATTATTTCTTACTACTGCATGTGCATCAACAATTATTTCCAAATAAAAGTTTAAGAAATAAGTTAATCAATGATCAAGGGAGTGGATAATAATGAGTTAACAAAATCCTTTCTTCTTCTTTGTAAAAGAATTTGATCTTGGATTAGTTTACTAGTTCCATTCCCATGGTAACCTACCAAGAAGAAAATTTCTTTATGGTTCTGATTGTCTTGGTAACTTGCTAAAAATGATTCACCAGCTGCATTACATTGTTTATGATAAAAATTACTCCTGGTTGGTAAATTGTACCTGGACTGGTGAGTGCCAGGCAAGGACACTAGAAATTGAACCACTGTATTCTTAGCCCATGTTAAGAGACATTGGATGTGGTTGGGGCTTAGGGCTTCAAAGTCAGTGTGAATCTTTCTTCCTTGCATCTGAGCTGTCACCTGAAACATCAGAGAAAACAGCTGCTGGAAGAGTTGTGTGCACTTCTTAAAAAAACTACTGTCATTGAAAGGCAATGTCTAATACAGATTAGCTGACACCCTTTACTCCTTATATGTATTTTTAAAATGAGTAACACAATATAATGGTGTGACATCAGGCGGGATGATGGCTGTTGGACCAGAAGATATTTCTGAATGCTTGGTCAGGAGGAGCATGGCCCAAAACTCATATCTATTTGATCTTAGATTTAAGGTCCAAACTCTCATCTAAGCTTTCTTTCTTTTAAAATGCCTAGGTATGTTTGTTAACTGTCTTATTCTGTTTCCTCTTGCTATGATAAAATACCCATGGAGCAAAGCCTTTATCAGGTCCAGGGAACTTACAAAGCAGGTTTCCTGTGAAGAGTTCTAATTTGTGTGTTTAGAGCAAAAAAAGACACAAGTTCTACAGAATCATATTTCTGGAAGAGAGGTGGTCAGCATATCTGGCCAGTCCATGTTGGGTACCAGAGTTTGAATGTGGTTTGTCCTCCTGTGGTTTATGTGCTAGAGTTTAGTCAACAGTGGTGGTGTTGATTTGATGAAATCTCTAAGAATTTGGGTCTAGTGTGAGATAATTATGTCATTGGAGGTGCTGCTTTCAGAAGCAATTAATGCTCTTGAGGAGTGAGTTTATTCTCCCAAGAGTGGATTATTATAAAGCAAAGCCACCCATGTGCTGCTCTTTCTGCTTATGAACTGCTTTCCTTCCCATTTCTCTACCATGCTATGATGAAGTCAAGGTGCCCTTTACCAAAGGTAAAACAGATAGTGCCAATAAAATCTTGGTCCTCCAGTTTCCAAATCCATGAATTAAATAATTATCTTTGCTTTATAAAGTATCCAGCATTAAGAATTTGGTTGTAGCATCAGAAAACAGACACTGTTTGCTCCCTACCGGCTAAAAGTTACTCCAAACCAATGTTGTTCAGTTTGTTCACCCACGTTATTTCAAATGGCTCACAATAAGACTTGGCTCATAGCAGGCGTTCCATATCCTCTTGATGAATAACTGCAATGGGTTGGTTCTTGGCCAGTGTCTGATGACCACACCATCATTCACACACATGAAGAATAGGAGATGCTGCCCTCCATGAAGTATTCACTTCTTGGAATCCAAGATTCGACCTCGCTCTTGGAGGGAGTCAGCGAACCCCAGCACACTAGAGGGAGCACTCAACTGAGGTCTGGGAACCAGATAGATTCAGCCAGCGCCTCGCCTCAAAAAATGCGGAGAACTACACTTCCCAGAACTCTCGAGTGCCAAGTGGACTTCATTTCCCAGAGGCGTTAGCGGCCAACCCTGTTCTACCAGCCCTAGAGGCCTGGACCTTTGCAGCCGCGGAGTTTGCTGGTGGATCCGTGACGCCAGGGCTAGGTAGCCTGCCGGCAGGCAGCGATCAAAACAGTTCCGGACCTTCCTGCCTGAGGAGCACCGCCTGGCGAGGCATTGCCCCAGAAGCCCAGAGCCTGGGGAGGTGAGCGGCAGAGGGCGGCGGGAGGCAGACCCGAGCCTCGGGAGGATGCGGCGCCCAGGCGTGGGGAACAGGCCCACGAGGTGCGCGGAGAAGCCTTTGTGGTTCGGGCAACACCCCAGCGCCTGTCCCCGCTAGCCGTCCCGCGACGTCGCCTCCGGCGTGTCAGGTAGTGCTATTGGCCCGCTTTTGCGGCAGGCCCACCTCCTGCTAACCCAGGTCTGTCCACTGCGCATTCCCTGCCCTACTCTTCCTTGCCCTGCCAGCGTTTGGTTTCCTGCCGGCCTCTTTGGAACGCGTGAGAAAATGAGCTTCGTCCCTATGGCTTCAGCACTGTGCGGTGGCAGACGTCGTGATCTGTCTCACTGAAGAGACGGGTGCAGGGTGCCCCTATGGCACAATTAAGACTGGTACCCAAGTTTTTGGTTTCTGCGCTTGACCCCCCTTCCCTCCATAGGAAAACCACTGTTTTCCTTTTCTGAAACAGCTTTCTCTAAAATCTGAGAATTGATTCATTGACAGGAGACAGAGGAATTTGGGTAGAAGTTTTGGAGGAAAATTGCAAAGTGCACAGTGATGTTAGAGCAGATGCTCAAGGACCTGATTCCTGGCGCCATTCTCATAGGCTGTGTGAACTGGTGCACTCTGTCCTCAGTTTTCTGATCTGTGAAACGGAGTGCTAGCAATGCCTGCTGACTATGTGGAATTGAACAGTGTAAGCCTGTTGGTGCCTGGCACTTGGTGAGGCTCAGTGAGTCCCTGCTGCTGATGAAGCCCCATGTCTTTCTGAGTCTTGCTTCTGGAAAGCTACAGAGTCACAAAGAGTGGAGCCCTGATCCAGGATGGCCTCAGCCCTTGTCTCTGATTTTGTCCACTCCCAGCTCCTGACTTTCCTCTCTGGGCACATGGGGGTCTCAAAGAATTTCAGAGCTCCTGATTCTGAGGGGTGGAAAGCAGAGGGGGCTTTCTTGTGGTTCCTTTTCTTCTCTTACATCTGCCTTCTGGAAACTGCACCCACCCTGGGGAGAAGAGCCCAAAAAAGGACATGGCTCCTGAGGAAAGGGAAGCAAGGTCCCAGGTGAGCTCATTGCCATCTCTGTTCTTAGTGGGTGGATTTTCTCCCTCCCACTTACAATATAACTTTCACCAGAATTTGGAGCACAAGTCCTTTGATCTTGGGGTAGCTAGTCCACCCTCACAGGTGGTGGATTCTGTAAGGAATACTTCCCTTACTTATACATGTTTAGTGTACACTTTTTTCTTGTTAAACACGTTTTTATTCATTAATCTCAATCCATTGTGTGATTACTAATTTGATAGGATTAGATGCCACAAGTATGCAACACTAGGGATAGAACAAACATGCAAACCTGATAAAATTCCTTTCTGGCCCTCCTTCACTCATTCTTGTCTTCCTTCCTCCCCTTGGCAAAATGCTTTTTCCCCCCCCTACCTCCGAGCAAGTGTTTGCATGTACCAGTTTTTACTCTCAGGTCAACTGATTTTGACTTGCCATTCTCTCCTCCATGTTAGGAAACTAAAGGAGGTACCCCATGCAGGTGACATAACCTTTGAACAAAAAATAGCTATGTTGCAGGGCACACAGTGATGAGGTCTCTTTCTCTGAAGGCAAGAATATACTCCTCAGGAAGCTGCAGGAGGTTTCCATGAGGATCTTGTGAGATGTTGGTGATAGAGAACCAGCACATGCTATGGTTGAGGAGTGGGGTCCTCAAGACAGATAGCCACATTTTAACTCAATTCCTTTGTTACTGTTTGTGGGCCTTGGGCAAATAACTGCACCTCTTAGTGCCTCACCTATAAAATCAAAATAACAGCTATGCCTACTTCCTTGGATAGATGAGAGGATGACATGAGTTAGTACATAAAAAGTGTTTGGATCAAGGCTGGGCACATAATAATTGCTCAGTGTATGCTTATTGTGGTAGCTGAATGATACTAAATTAATAATAGTATTAATTTCATGGATAGAAATTAGTAAAAAACTGGACATGGAGTAATTGCCTAGCTTTATCCCCAGCATCATATTTTTTTTAATTGTACAGTTTTTCTAGGACCCAGAAAATACTAGCCCTTCCCACTTACCTTCATCTAACACTAACTAACAGTTGGTATTTCTTGAGTGTCTGTCGGAGACCAGCTCCAACAGGGAGTCTCAGGAGACGAACGGATGGTGAGGAGTTGGCGAAAGAGGGGGTGGAGAAACAACACAGACACCAAAGTGAAGGTGTTGATCCCAATCTTTACTTGTGAAGTTGATCATATATACTTTTCATTTTGGCAGGCTTACAGTATTTTGTGGTTACAAAACAGGAATCATTATTCAAACAAAACAAAATATTACGTAGCTACAATTAGAGTAGAATAATGTATCTTGGCTTATGCATAAGCAAGCATTTGTACTTTCAGTTCGCGTTTTGCTTTGAGCAGTTTCTGCTTAGTTAACTTTTAATAATAGTTACAAATGTCCCAAACTATTGGCCTATACCTTGACTATTCTTTCTTGACTTACTGACTGGAACCGGTGCCATGGTTACGGCAAGGGGTTGACTTGTTATTACTTTTAATCAAACAAAAGTAAGAGCACAAACCATTTTGCACAGGAACAAGAACAAGTTGCCCAGTACTAAGCACTAATCTATCTTCTTAACATTAATTTTCCTTCTCTAGATTTTAATTTAATTTCTCAAAAACTTCCTTGACAGGAATACAGGGAGTTTTTCTTTAGAAATTAACAATTTACACTCCACAGCTGAATCATTGCATTTAGAGCAGACAGATCTATGCTTTAGAAGTAGTTGCATTAATTGTGAAAGTCATGATTTTTCCTTCATACTTAATGGTCATATGAGAAATCAAAACTATACTTATTAAAGGAATACAAAAACAAATCAGCCCATTCCCAGAAACATACTGCGCTCCTCCAGAGGATGGACGCCTTGCGCCATCCACCTCAGTAGGGCCTTGCCATTGCCTGAGTCAGGGGAGGGGCGCAGCAAGTGTCCAACATGCTGGGGAATGTTCTGAGGGTTTTGCATTTGTTATTTCTCATTCTCAAACAGCATGGCAGTTATACCCTATATAATTTGGATCAATTATCTTCTATATAATATGGTCTCTAAATACCCATATGTTTAAGATGTGGCCCTTAACCTGTGGTACTATTAGGAGGCAGAAGAACTTTTAGGAAGTGGGCTCTAGTAGGAGGAAGTTAGGTCACTGGAAGTGTGACCTGACTTGAAGCTCTTGAAGGGAATACTGGGACCCTGGCCTCTTCCTCTTTGTTTTTTTTTTCTTCCCAGCTATTGGATGAATGGGCTTCCTCTCCTTCATGTTAACCACAGGCCCAAAAACATCAGGACTAATCATGGACTGAAACTTCCAAGACTGTGAACCAAAATAAACCACCTTAGGTGTTTGCTAGAGTAACTGAAAGCTGACTAAAACATCCCCATTTTATAGACATAAGAGAAAACTGAGGCTCAAAGAAATCAAGTAACCCAAGTTCATTCTCAGGTTCATCTGACCTTCAATCCATGCTTGGACCAGCCACTTCTCTGGTATGTCATTCAGAGTATGGACAGACCCAGCTACCTATTCCAGGGACTCGCAAACATTGTGGAGTTTCATTTTCTGAGGCTATGGCCAGGACCCACCATTGTATGTTTCAGCTGCTCTGTTTTCTTTAAGCCTTTCCCATTTTTTTTGGACAGGGCCAAATTGTTCTTCTGCCAAAGACTTTCTGCATCCCTGTGTGTAGGTGAATCCCCTTACTGCATCTCCCTATCTTCATCTGCTGCCCATGGGTTAGTACAGGGTGATGTGGTACGTAAAACTCAGTGACAGGAACTTTAAGACCAGAGTGAGTGCTGGATTCACAACTGGAATACTTAAATTATGGTCTTGCTGCTACCTCTAGTAAAAGCATGTGATTTCAGTTCTTGGTTGCACTTGATTTTCCTTGTCTCTGAAATAAAGATTGAAATAGAAGATGGCATATGCTCTTACCTGTCCTGCCAGTTTTGTTGTATTGCAGAATTAGAGATCTAATCCAGGGCTCTTGCATGTCAAGACACCCTACTGATGAACTATACCCACAACCTTTACACAGCTGTCTTTCATTGTTCAAATCATTTAATGCATTTTCTTTGTGTACGATATGGATTGTAAATTCTTTGTGGGCAAAGATTATTTCTTATATTCCTTCCATAAACTAATAAATTGTTTTTCTTGTCATATATTGCATGCTCATGGTATAAATTTCAGAGAATTAAAAAAAACATGAATAGTAAAAGTCAGTTTTTCCCACTATACTCTCGAAACATTGTTAGGAGTGGCAGGACAGGGAGATTTCTCACCCACAGAGCAAGTAATGCTATAGAAGCAGACTCTGCTGGGTGTCCTTTAACTCAGTTTAATTTTTTTTTTAATATTTTAGTTGTATATGGAAACAATACCTT
Source organism: Ictidomys tridecemlineatus (assembly GCF_052094955.1). Classification (NCBI taxonomy): domain Eukaryota; kingdom Metazoa; phylum Chordata; class Mammalia; order Rodentia; family Sciuridae; genus Ictidomys; species Ictidomys tridecemlineatus. The sequence goes on from NC_135477.1 coordinate 162,199,205, forward strand.
TATTTTATATATTTATTTTCATGTGGTGCTGAGAATTGAACCCAGTGCCTCATACATGTGAGGCAAGTGTTTTACCACTGAGCCACCACTCCAGCCTAATTTAATTTAATTTTGACACTGTCTTCCTGGGGGTCACAGCTTTGAAAGACTTTCCCCAATTCAGACAGCAGGTTAGGCCAGTTATGACCAACCAGATATTAATTAGTGTTCCCTGGCAACCCCCTCCTTTATTAAGTTGGTAGAGCAGTTCACAAAATTAATGAAACATGTACCAGCTTATTATAAAAATTATCACCAAAACAATAAAAAATAAGTTATCAGAAAGGATACAAATTAAGAGGTACATCAAATGAGGTATGGTATGCCACCCTCAAAGAATTCTCCAAATTATTTTTTTTTTGAGTTTTTCTGGAGGTTCCATTAACACGGGCACTATATATTAAATCATTGGCCACCTTCACTATTAGCCCCTAGCCTTCATCAATTCTTAGCATACAAAAAGTCACTTGTCACTCATCACTTTTGAAGATTCTGTGGATTTTAGGAGCTCCATGCCATAAATAGTATCAACAGGATTTCATGGAAGCCTGTCCTCCTCCATTTCCTCCATCTACATGAATGTGAGGGCTGGTCCTAGGTGAGCTGGAGTAGCTTGTTCTTACAGGTATCTGACATTTAAGGATGTGGCTGTGCTCTTTACTCGGGATGAGTGGAAAAAGCTGGATCCTTCCCAGAGAAACTTGTACCGGGAGGTGATGCTGGAGAAGTTTAGTAACCTGGCCTCACTGGGTAAGGACATCCCCTCTGGACACAGTTCAGAAATTAGACTTCAGCACCTGCTTCCCTGAATAAAAGCTGTTGGCCATCAAAAAAGTTGAGGTTTGCCTTATGATTATACAAATCATATCTTTGTAAATAAACATTGAGAACATGTTCCCCTTACAGGCATGGAATTACCCTGTGTATAGGAATGGAGGAAGTGGTCTTGGTAACCATCACCTTCCTTCTATGTTTTTAAAATTTTAATTATTTTCTATTAGGAGGACTCCCATTTATCAAAACAAAGGTGATCTCCCTTTTACAGGAGGGAGAAGATCCCTGGAAGGTAGAGAAAGAAAATTCTGGAAGTACCTCTCTTGGTGAGTGGGTGGCACTATTTATGTTTAAAGAATATTACGTGTTTGTGAAATATACAAATAAGCACCGAGAGGAATTGCTGCAGGTATCAGTCTGGTTCACAAGAAGGCGCAGCTTGGAGTGTGTTAGTTGGGAAACTTCCTTTAGAGTTCTCAGGCCTCAAGAAGTTGATGAGGAAGGGAAAGCCCAGGTTCCTAGACACCTGCTTCTGCTTTTTTGTCCATAATCACTTCACAAAATGAATCTCTCTAGAGCTCTTGTTATTCTTTCCTGTTATTTCTGAAAAGGGCTGCATTTTATGTATTCATTCAACAAACAGTGTAATTTAAGGGAATATAAATAATTCATTTTAGCTGAAGCTGCAGGTATGAAAGAGATAAGGAAGAAAATGAGATGGGAGGCTGTCTAAGGGCCACACTGTAAGTGTGGTACAGTTCTAAGAGATTTGAACTGTTCCATGGATGACCAGAAATATTTGAGGAATTTAGGCAGAAGAACTTTTTTATCCCTGATATTTTAGAAAAATTGGTCTGAATTAGAAACAAATGTTCCTTAATAAAGGAATGGCTAAAGAAAAAATAATGTGTCCCTACTCTGGCAAATGTTGTCACAGTTTAGAAAGAAAGAATACCCTAATGTGGATGGAGCTGCAAGGCCCATCAAGTTATAAAATATCACCATATGTTACTATTTATATTTAAAGAATATTAAGTGTTTGTGAAATATGCAAATAAGCACTGTGAGCAAGGTTCAGAAAACACAAAAATTACAAGGACACACTTAAACTGGTAATAGCAGTTACTCTTGGAATGAATCTAATAAAAGGGGACTTTGTTTCCCTGTAATGTTTTAATTTTCACAAAGAGAATATGTTCACGAAGGTATCTTGACTGGAAGTTAATAAGAATGGTCACTTAGGAGGCATTATTGAAGTGAGGCAAAACTAGAGGTTGAAAGCCTCACAGAATTCATGGGAATTCAGGCAGGAAGCCAGTGGGCCTGGACTAGAGGCACCTGCTAGTGAGGATCAGGGGTCGGAGGAGGAGTCAGCTTGATAAGGGAATCTGAGGAATTCAGTGTGGAATTCAGTGTGGTTTTTATTTAAGATGTAACATACATGGGTAGAGGTTACAGATGGGCAGTTATGTAAGGGAGACAGACTGGTTGGCACTCCAAGTAGAGGGCAGGGAACCCCCAGTTCAAAAGGGTAATTGCCACCTTGATAAGTTGACCAGGTAAAGGAACAGAGCAGAAAACAGAATCCTAGGAAACCAACATTTGAGAGATGGTTAATCGAGAAAGGACTTTGTGACCAAATCTGAGGTTAAATTATCAGAGGAGAGAAACAGAAGAGGTGGCTGTCATCCAAGAAAGGTTGGGGATTTGAGCTTGTGGAGGCATAGGAAGTGTTCCCAGGGAAGGTCTGGAGAAAGGTCAGTTCAAGCAAGAAGAGTAGAAAAAACTACAGAAGACAGCAGTGGAAACAGATCCTGCTGAGCCCTGGCCCTGTAACAGGATTTGGTCTGAGAATTGGAGAGCCTGGGAAGGGCTGAAGAGTTGTGAGTTTCCTGGAGCTGCACAGGTTCACCCTCCACAGAAGCAGCTTCCAACTGACTTAGGGAGCCTGAGAACATAGAGAGGAGACACATAGGAGGCTACGGTTGAGTCAGATGATCAGAGACAGCCTCCCATGTTCCAGCCCAGGGAAGAGCATGGGACAGACTGCCTTGGTACAACAGTGCCCACGCTGGGGGAGTTCTCTTCTCAGTTAAGGTGAAATTTTTGAGATGGAAACCCCAGTTGTCTATCTTTTAACCTTCATTTTGGAGAAATTAATTCTTTGGAAATTGCCAGAAACCAACCCAACATAAAAAGAGAGCAGAGAAACTTTAGAGTTAGGAGGCATCAGTCTGGCTATTATATGAGACCTGACTCTGGTGGGAAAGATCAGAGTCCTCTGAACAGCCCTTCCCAAAAGGAGCTCACTCCCCAAGAGCACAGCTGAAGGACCTGCATGTTCTTGGAAGTACTTACTGTTATAATTAACTTTCAGCCAGAACCAAAATCCTATCCCTTGAAAAATCAGTTACAGAAAAGCTCATGCTCTGAGAGCAGGATTCCCTAGAACCTCCGGTAGCCTCAGAATGCACTTTTACAAAGTTACTTTTCAATTCGGAACTGTTAATAAATAGGAAAAACCCCTTCCCCTTGCCAAAAAAAAAAAAAACTTATGAGAAAACAAATGTGTCATCCCTGGCTTTCTAAGTTTAAGTTAAAAGACAGGAGGATATGGCTCAAAGGGTCTGCATCTCTGATTTGGGTCTCGTGCTTAGAATATGAACCAAAAGCATAATCTTTTGAGGTTGTGCTTTTCTAGAATAGTTGTATTAAGAATAATGGAGTTAAACTTGTTTGTACAGCTCCTAACTTTGGTTCCTACCCAAATGTAAAAATATTAGATTCCATGCAGTGATAATATTTTCTTCCCATTGTTTCCTCTTCTTTTGTCCTCTAAAAGCAAGAAGTCATCTAAGATGGACTGAAATACATGGTGATCACCTCAAGCATTACCTGCTATGCTCTAGTGAGGTTTGCCTGGGCAGCATCTGCCTGAAGGAAAAGCGTCTTTTCCTGATTTGCACAAGCTGCTCAACAGATTAGCAGCAGCCCTACCAAAGTGCTATGCAGTGGTTTTAAAAAGCAACTTCTTATATAGTTTCAGTGGAATCACAGTGCTCTGCAGCCCTGTTTAATATGTATGAATTAGTGCTGTTGCTGTCCCCCTGTCCTCCAACAAAGACCCATACATGGGCCCTGTACCTCTCCCTGCTGCCATCAACTTATCTTTCCTTTGTAGCTATCAAAGGGATCTTTTTAAAAAGTAAATTATGTCATATTGCTGCATGCTCAAAACCTTTAGAGGCTTCCATCCCATGGAGTCCAATCAAGAATCTTCATTGTGGCCTTTAGAGACCTATAATGGTCTAGCCTCTTGACGTTCATCTACTTCTTCTCTTCCCTTTATGCAATAATTCTAATCACCCTGGCTCTCACCTCTGGGATTTTGCACTTACTTTTCCTGTCTGATACCCATTCTTTTTCCTGATGACTCATTTCCTCATATCCCACAGGTTTCTTCCCCTCAGCATGCTTATCACTGCATAATAGTACATATTTATTTATAATCTGTCTCTTTCTTTGCATTTTTAGCTCTCTTATGCAGAATTGCCTCTTTCATTCATTCCCACTTCCCTGTTTTCTAAAATAGTGGCTGGCCAGAGTGGACTTCCAGCTTTATAGTAAATGCAGAAATGACTAAGACTAGGTTAGTTCTGATGGTCATAGAAAGAAGCAAACCAATTCCAAAGATATCTGGAAAGTAAAAATAGGACTTAGAAATGGATTTGATAAGAAAAATAAAGGAGATGGAATTATTAGGGATACTTGCTTAGTTGGTGGCTCATTCTGGAAAGAACAAAATACTATTCACTGGAAGGAGATCAAATATGGGAGATAGTACGAATTTGGTTTGGAATTAATTAAATTCAGTTGTCTTTAGTTGGCCCAGTTATCCAACTGGAGATGTCAGGACTGAGTATAAAATGTAAATTTGCAAGAACCTGGTCCATATAGGATAATTAAAACAATGAGTGAGGTTAAGATAAACTAGGGAGAAAGCTTAGGTTACAGTAAGAGGAAGAAAAAGGCTAGGAGTGAATATTGAGCCACACTGAAGTCTTAGTGATGTTAGGTGGTAGGGGCGAAGCATTTCAGGCAGTCAGGTAGAGAAGAATGAATCCATAGTGAGGTCAAGTATAGATGTACTGAAGGAATAAATTGGAGAGAGTTTGGTACCATCAAAGGCAAGATGCATAATAGAATGGTAGCAGTAGAAATAAGAAGTGGATGGATTTGGAATATGGTCAAATAAAAAAGTCTTGGTAGTTGATGAGATGATGGGAACAAGAAGCTGCTTCTTGAGGATTTGATTGAGAATAGTGACATTTACAGAATCCAGGGATTAAACAGGTTGGACAAAGTGATCATAAATCTGGTTCTATGCATATTAACTTTGAGGTGTCATTAAAGCATCTGAGTTGCTGTTTTGAGTAGATAATCTGGAAGTGTGTGTGGCGAATAGAGTATTCTTGGCTAGAGTATAAGTTTGTAATTGAAGCTAGCTAGTGGAAACAAATAAAGAGAGAAAAGTTGGTCACCAGGAACAAAACCCTAAGGAACTCTATTACTTAAAAGAGCAGGTAATGAGGTCACTGAAGCTTAGGAAGAGAGTGTCCCAAGGAAAGCAAGGGATTGTTGTCAGGTGTTGCTGAAGGTAAGTTAGGAGAAAATCGAAGAAAGTGTCTTGTCTTAGTGGCATTAGGTGGTAGGAGCAGAAAGCCAAAGTGGATATGAAGAAGGGTAAGTGAGAAGAAGCAATGGATGAATGTAGAATACACTACATATAGGAATATATTTAGATAAAAATACTATGTAATACACCTTATTCTGCCCCTTTCACTTGGTGCATATTAAAACTCTTTCTGGTTCACTACACAGAGAGCTTCCTCACTCTGGACTGGCTCTATGCCAGCTCTCTTCTCCACTGGGAAAACATCTGGACTTGATTACATGCAGTTTTGGGTAATGACAGCAGGCAGGCCCACTTGAGATTAGGATTTTATAAATGTTATTAGCAATGTGGGAAATTATTTAAAGCTATACCTTTATCAAGTGCCAATGTAAAGTTTTGATGTATTAAAATTAGAGTTAGCCCAAAGGTTCATCAGAGTAATCTAGTTGAATAAACTTTGGTGTGTACACATAGTGAAATTCTCTGCAGCTGTATAAAGGAAATAAAGAGGATCTTTGTAAATTCCACTGTCATCTAAGAAGGGGCTGAGGAAGTACCACAAAAAAGTAGGTATATTATGTATGTACTTATAATTTTTTTAAAAAAAGATAGAAACAGGAAAAAAAGGATAAAAGCAGATCAATAAAAATGGTTTTATAAGGTAAAGGAAGTAAGAGGATGAGGGATCAGGAATAGAATCTAGATTTTTTTTAAGATATCTTTTCTTAATTTCACTTTGGAAATACAAAGACATTTCAAAAAATTATAAAGTAAAATTTAAAAATGAAAAAGTATCCCCCAGATGTTGAGAGCAAAATGAAACAGATTACCCTAATTGTGTTTCGGGTTGGTTAGTTTAGCAACATAGATAATTATTTCAAATTCCTTTACATCACAGCAATTTCATTATTTGTAGTTTATATCCTAAGTATAAAAATAATTACAAACAATAGTGTGCATTTCAGTGACAGCGATAAGAGTAACTTTGACACACTTATGCATGAAACAATTGATGTCTGAGATAGAGAGGTAAGGGTTTATATTATTTTGCTATGGCTGTATAAATTACCACAGACCAAGTGGCTTAAAACAACAGAAATATATTGTCTCACAGTTCTGGAGGCCCAAAATCAAGGTACTGGCAGAACCCTGCTCCTTCTGAAACTGGGTTTTTCCCTCCTTGCCTCTTCCTAGCTCATAGTGTTGCCAGCCGTCCTTGGTAATCCTTGGCTCCTGGCTGCATCAGTCCTAACTCCTCTACCTTCACATTGCATCCTCATTTTTCTGCCATGCATTTCTGGAAAATGGCCAGATTTTGCCATTTTCCAAGGACACTAGTCATATTGGATTCAGGACCACAATAATGTCCTCATCTTAATTTGATCAAACCTGCAGAGACCCTATTTCCAAACAAGGTTACCTTCTCAAGTACTAGAAATTAGGACTGTAACATATTTAGGGGATGTGACAAATCAACCCATTATAATATATAGATGGAACAGTATTAGTGGTGGTTGAAACTTGCTTGAAGTTTCATTGTAAAGTTTGCTCTTTTATATTGCTGCAAATTTTCCGCAATTTTTTTTTTAAATTAGGTACCAACCATACAATTTCTGAATGTTTCTCTTTTCCAGAAACATAAACATCTGGAGGATGTTTACAAATGTGCCATCCTACCCTCTATCATGGTGATATATATATATAATTCCCTGCATATAGCTCCTTCATTCTCTAACTCTAGAAACTTTGTAAGACTGCAAATACAAGCAACATTTTTATAGAAATGACTTGGATCATTTTATGAATCTGGCTGAAGAATAAGGTGGGGAAGGACACTTCAGGAAATAAATCTGGAAGGTTGACATAGGTTCAAAGACTAATGATAACTTCACCCCCATCTATCCTATGACTGGTCCTTTAAAGTCTCATCTTAGATATCAGAAAACTCTAAACAGTATCTGCATCCCTTGTCTACTTGCACCCACCATCATCTAAGGATAGTTTTGATGGTGGTCTAAGCTCATGTTTGCATCCATTTCTACCTTGCGTGTTTGTTGTAGAAATGATCACATTGTGTTGTAATTGTGTATTCATTTCTTTATTTCTATGCCAAACTATAAACTCCTTGAAGAAATTAACTATTTCTTTTCACTACAGGATCTGTAGTATACTGTAGATTACCAGTACCTACGTTATAGCCTAACATATACTAGGTACCTTTTAACTATTTGATAAATGAATAAAGTAAGGAGCAATGAATACTTTTTGAAATGGCAAGATGAGCTTTCTGTATTAAGAAGGTAAATCCAGTGGGAAATAATACTAGAAAGGTGAGATACTGGGGTCAAAGGAACAAATTGAAGATCAGTAGCAATAGTCACTGTAGAGTAAGGAAATTCTGATCAACAGTAATGGCTGTTGAGGCCTTTCACCTAATGGGATTTAAGAGAACTTGTTGACTGCCTAGACTTGAAATGCAGGGGAAAGATTTCAAATTGAAACCAAACATTTATAGAAAAAGTCATTGAAATTGTTATGATGTCGTTTTGAACTGGGAAACATAGGGAAAAAAGCTTTGAAAAGGAATTATTGGTAAAACCCAATGTTCAAGAACCAGCTGTGAAGATAGAAGGTGCTGAAAGATGAAAGAACAAGCCAGACTGACAGAGGATTGCACCAAGTGCAATTTATTAAGGACTTACAGACAAAAGTGTGCTTTGGGTGGCAGCAAGGCAGAAAGATGCCCATACCCTGAGGAAAGGGAGTATATACTAAGCAAAAATATTCTGTGGCTATCTGAAATTTACCTGAACTTTCTCAAAATTATTAACATGTTTAACTACAATTAAGAAACAGTTCAGTGTCAGTGGCAGGCTAGAAAGAGAAAATTCAGGGTTGTCCTTCACATAGGAGGTGTGGGGATGGAGAGAAGATTGAAGAGACACTCTCAGTATAGGAAGAGCCCTGGGAGGATAATCTAGACCTAGTGACAGGAACTCATCATGGCGGTGGTCATTAGCAAGATCATTCTGAGCTCAAAACTTCTGGCCTGAGTTTTAACCTTATTCATGAGGTAGCTCAGGCCTGTGCTTGATTCTTGGAACAGAAGTTGAACTGCACCTTAGGAGACATACTTGTAGAGCTGTAGCAAATTTTGAGTGGATCATGAGGAAGTTAGGATGTCCTCAACGAAGACTCATATCTGTTTCAGTGGAAAATATGAGACTAAGGCATTGGCACTTTAGTGTTAGGATGAGTTTACCACAATTGATATGGACCCTTGTAGCAATAATTACTTTCATTACAAATAAAAATGTCCATGTCTCATTTTCCTTATTCTCCTCTAAACCAAACTTTCAAAAACATTTTCCATTTGATGTTTTTGCTTTCTCACTTGCCATTGTTTTCTCTGTATACTCCAGTAGGACCTTGTTCCTTACTATTTCACTAAAAGACTGTACTAAGCTCTACACTGCCTCCATCTTGCCCATAGTCAGGGTTTTTAGTCCTCAAGGTATTTGCCGCAATTGATTATTCACTTTTTCCTGGAATACTTTTTATTCTTTTTGGCTTCTGGAACATCATACTGTCCTAATTTTTTTTCTTAACTTGTAAATGTTGTAGTAATCAAGTAATTTCTCTCCATTCTTTGTCTTTAAATAAAATCTGTATGCTGATATCTCCTACATGAATATCTTCAGCTCTGACCATTTCCCAGCTCTCCAGAATAATCTATATAACTGACTATTTCATTGTCTCCCTTCAGTGCCTACTAAGTCATAAGGCAGTTTTTGTTGTTACCTTATGAGCTAGAATCCAGAGTGCAAAATCTTACTGCTTTCTTCCCAGCACATGTACAAACCTATAAACAATGCCAATAAACACAGGGGAAAGTGTTCCCAATACTTTAGGCCCATATAAGGAATTAAAATCTGATTGTTTAATTTAGTATATCTTAGGTCAATAGGAACTAGGAAGATATTAAGCAGAGAATTTAAAAATTCTCTTTCCCTTATAATAAGCACCAAAATTATGGGTGTGGGTGAATATAAAACCAGTCAAGGGGGATGTGCTATATGAGAATTCAATACCTTTAGAAATACTATTTTTAAAGCAGGAAGAGAAGAAGAGTTATTCATGAAGAAATCTAAGAAAGAGAAAAGCAAAATATATAATGTTCACTAAGCAGAAAAAATGTGTGAATGTAAGAAAGATGAGAAAGAAAATGTCAAATAGGAATCTCAAACACAATAAGAAGCAAGAATCATCCAGGTGTGGTAGCACATGCCTATAATCCCAGTGGCTTGGGAGGCTGAGGCAGGAGGATCACAAGTTCAAAGCCAGCCTCAGCAAAAGCAAGGTGCTGAGCAACTCAGTGAGACCCTTTCTCTAAATAAATACAAAAAATAGGACTGGGTCTGAGGCTCAGTGGTCAAGTGCTCCTGAGTTCAATCTCTGGTACCTCCACTTCCAAAAAAAAAAAAGAGAAAAAGCAGCAATAATCCCTTTAAACAATAATGTCTAGTTTAGGGAAAAATGACAAACTACAAATACAACCATTCTTCTGACAAAATTTAATAATTACTGAATTGTACTTTTATCTAATTGAAATATTTATTAAATTCAGGTCTTTGCCATTTTTCATGTTATTCCTGCTTTACATTTTTATATTCTTGCCTGCTGTTGATCTTGGACTCTTTTCAACCCTCCCTGCATAGCTTTTCTGGATTGATGCATGAGCTGCCTTTCCAGCTCACAACCCTTGGCTTCACGCCTTCCTTATGGCCCCTCTGTAAATTAACTCAGTAATTCTGTGCAAACTGGCCCTAAAACCTCCCTGACCACCCATGTGCTGTCCTGAAAAGAAGTTTCTACAAGGGGCTTAAAATATGTGTATGTGAATGTATAATGTATGAAATTAGCATGTACAAATATCTAACATTCTAGAAACTAGGAATATGTAAATAATTAAGAAAGATTAATAAAACAAGTTTTGTGTATACTTGGGTTGCTATCAAGAGGATCTATAGGAAGATAGGATGTGCTGATCTGGTTATGAAGAACACTTAGAACAGTAAAGTGATCTATAAGGAGAGAAATATAGATAGATACATAATACAATATGTATGTATATACATACAATGTGTATATAGTGTATGTGTATGTATTTGTGTGTGTATATATATATGTGGGTATGTATGTGTATAAACACTCTGGTAAGTGCTAGGATAAGGGGAACAGAATATGAAAGTTCAGAGTCAAGCAAGGACTCATAGAGTTAGCTTTTGAATTCAATCTGAAGGGTACAAAGGAATTTGGGCATAAAACAAAAGAAAGAAAACTTTCCAGATTAGGAATACTTACACAAAGAAAAGGAATGTTGAGATGATACTTTAGGAGTTCTTCATGCGAAGTTCTTTGGATTCTGATCCTAGACTGTACTTTCTAACTCGTGTTCCCCTTTTGATATCTTCTGTCTCTCTCTCTTTAAATGGGTTCATTTTATTCATTTCTTTCATACCTTGTACTTCTACTCCATTGATTTTTTTCCTATACTGCCTAACTCTCCTATTTTTTCTCTTCTTATATTTTTTTTGCAAGATACCAGGACCTTCATTAATAGCATCAATATATATTGGTTCTTCACACTTAATCCAACAAGCTGAATTCTGTGATATGTAAATAATGTGGGAAAGCCTTTACTCTCAGTACATCCCTGTATAAGCATCTAAGAACCCACACTGGAGAAATCTTATAGATGTAAGGAATGTGGTAAGTCCTTCATCTGAAGGTCAGGGCATTTTATACATCAGAAAAATCCATGCTGGAGAAAACCCTTATAAATATAATCCAGGTAGGAAAGCATCTGGTTGCAACACATCCTTTCCTAGTCAAAGAGTTCATCCCAGAAAGAAGTCATATTTGTGTAACGAATGTGGCAACACCTTAAATCTAGTTAATCCCTTCGTTGTCATCAGAGAATTCGCACTGGAGAGAAACATTTCAAATGTGGTGAATGTGGGAGAGCCTTCAGTCAGAGTGCATCACTTATTCAACATGGATGAATTCACACTGGCAAAAAGCCCTATCGATGTAATGAATGTGGAAAAGGCTTCACATCTATTTCACGACTCAATAGACATCCAATAATTCATATTGATGAGAAGTTTTATAATTGTAATGAATGTGGCAAGGCCTTAAGTTCCCATTCAATTCTTATCATTCATGAGAGAATTCACACCGAGAGATACAATGTAAATGTAAAGTGTGTGGGAAAGCCTTCAGGCAGAGTTCAGCTCTCATTCAGCATCAGAGAATGCACACTGGAGAAAGACCTACAAATGCAATGAGTGTGAGAAAACATCCAGGTGTAACTCATTCCTTAGTAATCATCAGAAAATCCATACTGGAGAGAAACCTTATCAATGTGGGGAATGTGGGATATCATTTGGCCAAAGTTCAGCCCTTATTCAACATCGAAGGATTCATACAGGAAAGAAACCCTTTAAATGTAATACTTGTGGGAAAACATTTAGACAAAGCTCCTCACGTATTGCACACCAGAGAATTCATACAGGGGAGAAACCCTATGAGTGCAACACATGTGAGAAATGTTTCAACCACAGGTCATCCCCTTACTAATCAGTATAAAATCCATATGGAGGAAGAACCCTAGAAAGTAGATTTGCATGTGTAAAAGCCTTAAACCAAAGCTCATCAGAGAATACATACTTCAAGGGTGATGTAATAAATGTAATGGATATTGAAAAAGCCCATAATCATTTAGTGTCCATTAGCTATCAAATCTCATGGACAAATCTTGATTATGTAATAGCTAAAAGGAAAACATTCATACCTGTCACTTTTTAAAATAACTTGAGAATTCATAAGTGGAAACACTAACTTTGGGCATTTGTAAAATAAAAAGTGTTTGATTTTCCTCTTTCCTACAGCAGTGTAGTCTAGCTATCACATGTGATCATCATAAACATCAAGTGGGTAGGGATTTCTCTGGTTTTCTCATAAAAACACCAAACTCTACTCTGGTGATAATTTTTATAATATTTTAGTAGCATATAAGTGAATGAATCAAAGAAATTATACATTTTTAATGAAAAGGACCAAAATAAAAGATTAAAATAAGCTATAAACTACCTCTCACTCTCTGGGATTTATCCTTTTCTTGTCTTAATGTCAAACTTTGCACATGGATTTCATTTAAAATAAAAAAAAGATTTCAGGGCCTGGGATTGTGGCTCAGTGGTTGAGCGCTTGCCTCTCACATGAGAGACCATGGGTTCGATCCTCAGCACCACATAAATATAAATAAACAAAATAAAGATATTGTGTCCATGTATATCTTAAAAAAATTTTTAAAAAGATTTAATTAAAAGAGAAAGAAAAATCTGGTCTCTGATTTAGTAATTACTGTGAATTGAAAATTTCCACCTAATTTTTCTTTTAAGAAAAAAAATTATTGCTTTGAAATTATTTATTATGAAGATATACCCACTAATATCTTGTGAGCTGTCACCTAGGGGTATTAAATACAAAATAGGCAACTATTTCAATTTTAAAGCTACTATGAGGTTTTTTCATTAAAAAATAAAATAAAATTTAGCCAGCCTCAGTAATTTAGCAAGGCTCTAAGCAACTCAAAAGCTCAAAAAATGTTTCTGTGGTGTGAATGCTCTTTCTCAAAATATTCTTATGTTGAAATTCTAACCTCTGAGGTTATATTAAGAAGTAGGGCCTTTGGGAAGGTGATTAAGTCATGATAGTGGAGTCCTTGTGAATGGAATTTATGCCCTAATAAGATAGTCCCAGACCTGGTGAGGTGGCCCATACTTGTAATCTCAGCAGCTTGGGAGGCTGAAAGCAGGAGGATCACCAGTTCAAAGCCAGCTTCAGCAACTTATCCAGGCCCTAAGCAACTTTGGAAAGACCTATCTTAAAATAAAGTTGTTTTTTTTTAAAGGGTTGAGTACATAGCTCAGTGGTTAAGCACCCCTGGGTTCAATCAACAATACCAAAAAAATATAACCCTGGTGTAACTTCCTCTGTCCTTTAATCAGAGGATGCCTGCTGAGAGCCATTGCCAAGTAAGAATGATACATGGCATGACCCAGGTCATTTGCAGTGACATTGCATGTAAGGTGACCTTGCTCAAGGACCAGGGCAGATCCAGGTTTAGGGTGTGTCCTGTTGGGATTAGGGAGTATCCCGCTCCTTGGGTTTAGGGCGGTTCCAGGTTTAAGGTGTACCCTGCTGGGAATAGGGCATATCCTGCTGCTGCAGGCACTTCCACTCCTTGAGTTGCCCTTGAGTTCTCTTGGGATTCAGAGAGTTTTTTGGCATACAGAGCCCAGTGGAGGTGTGGATTTCCCCAGAACGTGCTTGTAGGGTGCCGGTGTGAGTTTGGGAATAAAGAGTTGCTGTTTGAATCTGCAAGGCTGTGAGTGGCTTGTGATTTTGTGCCCAGCCAGACTGCAGCAGATGCCATCTTTGAACCAGATGACCCTCATCAGAAACTGACTAGCACCTTAATCCTGGACTTCCCAGCCTCAACTGTGAGAAGTTTCTATTGTTTAAAGTTACCCAGTCTTGGATATTTTGTTATAGCAGCCCAAATAGACTGTCATATTATTTTATAAATTATTTTATAAACTTGGTGTTTTTCCCTCCAAATGCTAGTGATCAAACCTAGGGCCTCCTGCATACTAGGCAAGCACTATATACTACTGAGCTACACCCCAAAACCCAGTATTTTTTTTAATCCCTGCTTCGAGATGTGTAGTGTATTACACATTGCAAATTTTAAGAAGAAAGGCACAGACCTTCCTTCAAGAAGCCATGGAATAGGGGAAGAGAAAGGAGTTGAGGGACTATCAAAGGAATAGGGAAATGTGTCACTGTATATAACTGCTTGTTTTATCAGACAGAACAGTTTAATTATGACAATATGTTGCAGTGCAAGAATGTTGTAAAGTTTTGCACCAGATGAAAAAAGAGCTGTAGGGGGCCTGGAGATATCAAAGAAAGCTTTGCAGAGGCAATGAGGCCTGAGCCAAATTTTGGAATGATAAAAACTCTTGCAAAGTGAGATAAGCATTTCAAATAAGTAAACTACATGTGCAAGAGTACAGGTGAGTAATATGGCACATTAGGAAACGTGTGTAGAGCTAGTGAGCAGAAGAATAAAAGATATTAAAGCCTGAGGAGAAGGCAGAGGCCACATAACAAAAGGCCTCATTTGCCATGGTAAGGAACTTGTGTTTTATCCTAAAATTAATATTCAGCCAAATGTGTGGGGCATGCCTGGAATCCCAGTGACTCTGGAGGCAGAGACAGGAGGATCACAGGTTCAAAGCCAGCCTCAGTAATTTAGCTAGGCTCTAAGCAACTTAGCAAGACCGTGTCTCAAATTTTTAAAAAGAGATGAAGATGTGGCTCAGTGGTAAAGCCCTTCTGGGTTCAATCCCAGTAGTAAAAATAAATAAATAAAATTATATTACTATCAAGCAAGGAAATTTGTTCAGCAACAATATATAGAGGATCAATTTAGGAGGAGGTTAAAGAAACCTAGATAGACTGATGCCTAGAAAATTAGACTATTGTGATTCAAGTGATAAATGAATGAGAATACAAATTCAAGCAAGTGCTGCATGGATGAAGAATAGGAGACAAATTATCCTTTATTAGAATAAACAGGGTTATCCCAGGCAAATAGGAGAGGGTGTTGAGTGACAAGAAAGCTAATCTGGCCCACAGATAAGGCTGCCAGACAGATGTCCTATATTTAATGATTACATCTTGAATCCTGCACTGTCAGGACACCCTAAATGTATTCAGAAATTTTCTTCCAATTAGTAAAAAATCAGCAGTTAGAGCTATTTTTCTGCCTCTGTAATTGTCATTTAAATCACCTAAGTAGCAACACAAGCTGAAATCACCTCTACCAAGTGATCTGAGCAATTATGGTGTCTTCTGTATGTTTGGCTAAGGAAAGATGAACGAGAACTGAGAGTTGAAAATACTTGCTTTCCATCTTAAAGAAAGGATAAGAATATTGTTTTGGCCAAAGTCCCAAGTTGTAAACAAGTAATTAATAATAATTAGATGTCCAAACAGCACACATGCTCTAAAACCAGGGCCAGACTTATTCCAGTGGACCTCCTTCTGAAAGTTAGGAAGTTAATGCCAACCTCTAGCTTCTGAAAGACCATCATCAGTTTCATGCTTCTACTCAACAATCAGAAAGGACCTCACTTCAGAAACCATGTTCCTGAAAGGACACCAGTCAATACCCTATTCTAGTGACCACATTAACACAGTTGAAAATCGGTCTGTTTATAAACGCTCCTGCTTCTAAAAATCCACCAATCCTGGATACTGAACTTTAGGAACCTTGGATAAGATCAGATTTGGCTTTCTTCAGAGAGACTGTTCTTGCAAGTGCAGCTCTCCTGTGCAGGAACACGTGAAGCTCAACTTTTCTGCATATCAAGTTTAATTTATGGTTGAGTTTGCAAGTCTGCAACCATTTCAACAGTTCAACTTACTGTTAATTTACTGTTAGCCTCATGAATGAGACTACTAAACTCAGTATTTTAAATTCTTGCAATGATTGTTATAATCTATTTTACATATTTTGGTAAAAACACTTAACTTTACATCTACCCTATTATCTATTTTTATTTGTGTATATTTGGATCTCAAATTCAAGTGCAAATTTTTTATTAATTTTAAAAACTTTGGGTTTTTGTTGAATGAAGGGAAAATCCTTTGAAGCTCTTCAATATGCAGTTGTTTATTTAGAATCAAAAACAATGGCTAGTCAGATGTATACTCCAGCATACACTAATAGCTAAGCTAAGAGGTATATGATTTCCTCAATTTGTCCTGTAGAAATGGATAATGTAACAAATTTCCTGATTTAAAAAATTCAGATGAAAATAAAATAATCACAGCAGAAGTTGTAATGACCTTCCACACTATATTTCATCTCCTCAATCTTTCCAGGACAAATGACCAGCTGAACACACCAAAGGTATTCTCTCTGATTTTGAAATTGCAAACAAATTTTCAAGTGCTAGAAAAAAAAATCTGCAATAATAAAATGTAATAGCTCTTCTTACTATTATTGAGATTATTAAAGATTTAAAATGCCTCATCTTTTTTATTTTATTTTTTTTTACAAATAGCTCCATAAGGGGAAAAATAAGAGGAAAATTTTCTCTGAGTGATGCTTTACTCCTGAAAAATCTTGCTTGGTAGGCTATTTTATTCCTTCCAGATGAGACCTCAGAAGCAATACAAAATTTTTTCAGAAACATATTTAATTGAGTTAAGTGAAGTAAAATTGTACCACTTTGGTTGAGGACAAATTTAGGTAGATGCATAAAAGTGCAAATAATTTTTAGTCAAAATTAAAGCAAAGTATAAAAGATTCTGTGAAAAGTGTTGGCTGTCCTTCCTGGATTCTGCATTTCTGCATAATGCTAAACAGACACCTGTTAGCCTCCTATTAACACTGGTCCAATCATCTGGAATTTGTTTCCTTAATTCAGCATTTAAACTGAGCAGTTAAAAGGATTTTTGTTATTTTGTTGGCATTCAGAATTTCTTGATTCAAAACTTATTGGGACTTAGAGTTTCAGCCCTGATATGTAAACATCTTGGAAGTCATCACTCCTCCTTACAACAGAAAAAGTTGGTCAAACTGAAAATCAATAATAGTTTCTTTCTGTTACAGGAATGGGACCTTCTAAAAAACTGAAGCCACATGAAGACACCCCCACTGGATATGTCAAGAGCTTTGTAATGTTTTGAACAACTAATAAAAAAAAGACACCAGCACTTGGAAGCACTGACTCTTGTGATCAAATTATAAAGATTTTAGACATGTTGCTCAGAGTAACAGGCAATGAGTTTATTAGGACTAGGAAAGAGGACACCCTCAAGGGAAAGGGGGACAGTGTGCCTCTCCTGCACTTAAGTTTTATTTGTGATTCCACAGAAATTTCCAGAGAGTCCCGCCAAAGTCCACCTCTTGACTTTTGACTGACAACAGATTGACATCAGACTTTCAAGTCCCCACTGCCATGACAACTCTAGGTCACCTTGGCCCATGCTGACAGTTCTAACTTGGATATTTAACCATAAATTCTTAAAGCCAGGAAGGGCTGTGGGTAAATTGTGACATTATTTCAGGCCTGCATTTCTCCTGCAGATAACAGATAGTTTGCTGAGGAATGTGACATAACTGTCCACTTAAGCCAGGCAGAGCTTCAAGTAAATTGCTTCTTGGAAAAAAAAGCATGTGGGGGTCAACACAGTGGGCCAATTTTATAGAATTATTCCCTTATACTCATGTTCCCATCACTGGCATCCATGTGTCCCCAATCATTTCTATGTTTCTGAGAACTGAGGTCACAACACTGTAATCTGTTGATAAAGGCATACGCAGAAATAGCTGAAATCTTTTTGTTTGGAACTGAAACTACTGGAGCCTTAAACTGGTGGGAAAACTTAAATGGTAATTTTGATGAATTGCCAGATGTTGAGTATGTAACAGATTGAAAGTGTGAGAACCTGCTGGGGCCCACAGTCTTATGGGATTCCACCATACTTCCATTGCAAACTAGATTGAATTCCACTTGGTTCCAGGAATCCAACTATATTCACATAGTGATGATCTGAGAAATATCAGCTCTGCAGTGGGTGAGTAACTGTTGTGACACACAACAGACACTAGTATGGCAATATGTAAATCAATGGAAGTGTAACTGATGTGATTCTGCAATCTGTATACAGGGTAAAAATGAGAGTTCAAAACCCACTGAATCAAAGTGTGAATTATGATATATCAAGAACTATGTAATGTTTTGAACAACCAACAAAATAAAAAGAAGAAATACACCCAGTCTTCACCACCAGGTGGGTGGGGGGGTGGGGAAGAGAACTACAGTCCAGCAGGGGGAGAGTTTGCCAGATTCTTAGGCTAACTGGGGGAAGGACATTTCTTCCATTTTTCTCCCTCTAACCTTCAAGGACAGATTTGGGGATGTTGCAACCAAGAAAGAAAGGCAAGGAGGCAAAAAGCTGTGCCATCAGAGGGACACCTGAGCAAGTCCCAGCCACTACATGAGCACACTGACACTCAGACTTAATTGGAAGGTGTAGAATGCACTCCACAACTTTCACTCATACAAATAGTCCAGTATAACACTAGATTACACAGAAAGAGCCACAAGACGCAGACCCTCCTTGTGGAAAAGTAGTTAAAGTTAAAGTGAAGACAAAAACAAAATGCCAGAGGAATTTGAAGTCTCTTGCACCTATGGCTAGCCAATTCTCAGCCTACTAAACATGAAGCTAGCAGCATATTAGAAGGATTGTACAGCATGATCAAGGGAATTTACCCCAGAAATACAAATCATTGATTGATTTTCCACATATGAAAATCTATGAAATATAACAGAGCAAAGGGAGAAAAACATGTTTATCTCAATGCAGAAAAAGCATTTCACAAACTCCAACAGACTTCCATGATAAAGGAACTGAACTAACTAGGAATAGAAGGGAACTTCCTTAACATGGTTGAGGACTCTTATGTAAAACACACAACTAACATCATACTCCAAACTTCTCCTCAAAGATCCTGAATATGACAAGTGTTCATTTTTTGCCACTTCTACTCAACATTGTACTGAAAGTTCTACCCAGAGCAGTTAATCAAGAAAAAAGAAAAGCCATCCAAACTAGGGAAAATTAAAAAAAAAAAGAAAGAAAGAGAAAGAAGAAATAAAACTATATTTGTGATATGACTTTACATATAGAAAGCCCTAAGTATTCCTAAGAATCAAATAGAGCTCATAAGTGAGTTTAGCAATTTTGTAGGATACAAGATCAACATGCAAAAAAAATTATTTCTATATACTAGTAATAATCAACCTGAATAGGAAATTAATGAAATTTCTTATACAATAGCATCAAAAAGAACAAAATACTTAGGAATAAATTTAATCAGTAAGGTGCAAGACTTCTACTCTAGCAATCAAAACAATGTGGTTTGATGCATAAAGCTAAATATGTAGATCTATAGAGAGCCCCGAAATAAACCTACACATATAGAATCAATTGTTTTAATCTCTTCAATTAATTTACTGAGTTAACTGAATACACTAAAGAATGAATCTGGATCCCTTATGCATCAAAATTAACTTTGAGTGAAACAAAACTTGAATGTGAGTGCTAACACTAAAAAATCTTAGAAGGAAACATAGCCAAAGATTTGCATGACTTGAATTAGATGAATTTCCTAGGTATACCATAAATCAGACTTCATCAAAATTGAAATCTTTTGTGTATTAAAAGACACTGAGAATAAAATACAATCCAAAGAAAATGGCAAGTATTTGCAAGTTTTATATCTTCTAAGTGCCTCCCATCAGAAACATATAAAGAAATCTACAACAAAACACCAGTTTATTTAAAAATAAGCAAAGAACTTCAATGAACATTTCTCCAAAGAAGATATACTAAGAACCAATAACCATATGAACAGATTTTCAATATTATTAGTCATAAAAGAAATGCAAATAAGAGCCACAATGAGATATCACATCATACCCATTAGGATGTCCATTATTAAAAAAAAAAAAACAGTAAATAACAAGTGTTAGTGAAGATATGGAGAAAGTAGAATTCTTATACATGCTAATGGAAACAAAAATGGTGCAGTCTGCATCACATATGACGCAACAATTCTTCTCCTAGGTCTATACCCATTTGATTGAAAACAAATGCCCACACAAAACCTGTACACAAATGTCCACAGCAGCACTATTCACAAATGCCAAAAGATGTAAGCTACCCACATGTCCATCACTTGATGAGTGGATAAACAAAGTGTGGAATAGCTATACAATTGAATATTATTCAACAATCAAAAGGAATAAAATATTAACACATGTTATGACTCAGAACCTTGTAAAGATTTTGTCAAGTGAGAAAAGCCAAACACAAAAGGCCACATGTTATCTGATTCAATTTATGTACCATCTTCTGAATAGGTAGATGAGGGTTTGTGGGAACAGAGGAACAGGGAGAGATTACATAAGGGCGCAAGATTTTCTTTTGAGGATAATGAAAATGTTCTAGAGCTAGACAGTGGTAATGGTTTTTCAACATTGCAAATGTGGTAAATGACACTTAATTGTAAACTTAAATTTACTAAAATGGTGAATTTATGTCACCTGTACTTTACTAAAATAGTGATGATAAAAGGGCATAGTAATTAGTAGGTATTCAACATATAGAAGTAATAATAATAAAGGTGATAATTCCATTTCTTATTTGAAAATTCTCTTTTAGTTTTAAAAAAAACAAAATAAATTAATCATTTTTGGTCTTGGCATCATGCAGGCAGAACTCTCAAAAGGAACATTGTCTAGACATGCACTTATCTATAATAGTAGCCACTTTTCATTTATGGTTTTTATATTTGCAATTTTAAATCAAAATTTAGTTTTTTACTTGCACTAATAACAGTTCAAATTTCAATATCTGGTGGCTACCATTTTGAGTAAAGCAGATAGAAAAGGCACTTCCCTCACTGTGGGAAGTTGTATCAAACATTCCTGGTCTAGACCCAGAGATTCTCTCTAAGAGTAAATCCCTCCTAAAGCAAATGTCTCAAGTCAAGCAGAATTTCCCAGTGCTGGCAAACAGGCAGCAGCAGTCTCCTGTTTCCTTCTCACCACATCAATTGGCTTCTGGGTTAGTCAAATTTTCCTTGTGTAACCAAAATACTGACAAACCAACTTAGAGGAGGAAAAGTATGTTTGGGGCTCATAGTTTCAGAGGTTCAATCTACAGGCAGCTAACTCCAAACTCCATCACTTTGGGCCCAAGATGAGGTAGAACAACATAGCAGAAGGGCAGCAGTGAAAAAAAGTTATTCACCTCCTGGTGGACAGGAAGCAGAATGAGAAAGGCAAAAGAGAAGCAGGGAAGATGCAGCTTTTGAGGTATAGCCCCAGTGACCCACCTCCTATAGCCAGGCCTCATCTGCCTACAGTACCCACTCAGTTAGTCCATTAAAAGGTGGAATGACTGGTTAGGTTACAGCTCTCACAGTCTAATCATTTCACCTCTAACTCTTCTTGCCTTAGTGCAAGAGCTTTTGGGAGACATGTTTGTGTTGAGAGCCACAGCCAAAGGGGCCCCAGCAAACTTCCAGCTACCAGCAAGCTTCAGACTGCCCCAGCAACATCTAGCTGATTGGCTCCTCTGCGGTGATGTTCATTGGGCTGTTTCCCTGCCCTTCAGACTGCCAGCTGATGATAACATCTAGCTGATTGGCTCCTCTGCGGTGATGTTCATTGGGCTGTTTCCCTGCCCTTCAGACTGCCAGCTGATGATTGGCTCACAGCTGCCCCAGCAACATCTAGCTGATTGGCTCCTCCATGGAGCTGCTCATTGGGTGACTTCTTTGGCTCTGCCCACGCAACCCAGCCAATCGGCCTCAAGAGGAGGAGGATTGTGGGAGGAAAAGGCTGGTGTTGGGGAGAGAGGCTTGTGGAAGCCGGTGGTGGCAGTTGGGCTCTGAGGGTTTTTCCCTGGAGCTGTTTCGTTTGGCGTTTGTAGTTCTAAAAATAAAGTTAGTT
This sequence comes from Ictidomys tridecemlineatus, assembly GCF_052094955.1. Taxonomy (NCBI): domain Eukaryota; kingdom Metazoa; phylum Chordata; class Mammalia; order Rodentia; family Sciuridae; genus Ictidomys; species Ictidomys tridecemlineatus. The sequence goes on from NC_135477.1 coordinate 162,221,366, forward strand.
TCTTTTTGACAAGTGGCTCCTGATTTGTGCCAAGCCAGACTTCGGCATTTGGTGGCTCGCACGGGGAGCAACTGAGGGTAAGTAAACTGCTCGCCCCTGAGGGCAGGGCGAGAGGATGGGTAGCCATTCTAAGTTTACTCTTTTGTTTTGCTTCGTTTTTGTTTTAACTTGCCTGTCCCTGGAGATGAGTGAGAGGGAAGAAAAACCACTCACATCTGAGGAAAAACTATTTGCGTTTGAGGAACAGATAGGGAGAAAGGACGGATGGACATGTCAGGAGGATAGAAAGGCTGTTATAATGATTTTGTGTGGTTCCCTTTTTATTGGATTCTGTCTCGGTTTTGTTTGGCGTCATCTTGTTGGGTTGTATTATAGTAGAAATACGGGATCAGCAATTAGTAAAAAACAAACCGAAAGAGTGTTAAGTAAATTGTTAGAGGAAGGAAGCTTCCCAGTAAAACCAAGAGCAGTCAGGGCATACGTTGATGTAATACAATAATATAGCCCATGGCTTTTTAAGGAGGAGTTGTTAGATATATCACAATGGAACCATCATGGTGAAGATTTAAAAAGAATAGAAAAGAACTACCCAGGGACTCTGCCAGTTGGCACATTGTCATTGTGGACGTTGGTATCTAGTTTGCTTAGTCCAAAGCCTTCAGTTCAGACAGAGGTAGAGGAAGAAGAAGACATATTGATTCAAGTAGAAGAGGAAGTCTCTCAAGTTAGTCAGACAGAGGAAAAGATTCAAGTAAAAGCTCGAGCTAGTCAGAAAGAGGAAAAGATTCAAGTAAAAGAGAAGGTCTTTCGAGATAGTGAGACAGAGGAAGGAAGTTTAGAGCAGAAAAATCTATCAGGGGAAAAGTTAAAACAGGTGACTGCTAATAAGACCCTTTTATTAGAGAGCGTAAGTGTCCAACCAACAGCACCGCCTCTACAGGAGACTGCTACTAACAGCACTCTATCACCAGAGGGCATAAGTGTCCAATCAACAGCACCACCTCCATATGCTAAGAGACTCCCAACCCCCGCAGTTGATAGTTTGGATCCTGAGGCAGGATCTCAAGTATGCCCTGTATTTGAGGTAGGAGGGCAGCGAACTTACCAGGGTTTAAATTTCAAATCAGTGAAGGAGCTAAAAGAGGCTGTAACAACCTATGGTCCTCAAGCACCCTTCACTGTAAGCTTGGTCGAATCCATTACCAACTTAAGCATGACGCCAGCAGATTGGGCTAGTTTGTGTAAAGCTGTGCTAAATGGAGGACAATACCTGTTATGGAAGGTTGCCAATGAGGAATTTTGCAAGGAGACGGCTAGTCGAAATGCAGCAGCTGGTTATCCTCAGAGAAATCTAGATATGTTGTTAGGAAAGGGACCTTATGAGGATCGGCAGCAACAACTTGCATATGATCCTGGTGTATATTTACAAATTGCTGTAGATGCAGTTAGGGCATGGAAGACTTTACAAGAACCTGGAGGTTTACAAGGTCAATTATCTAAGATAATACAAGGAGCTAATGAACCTTACGCTGAATTTGTAGATAGGCTTATTCAAACAGCTACCAAAGTTTTTGGGAATACAGAACAAGCAATGCCATTTATAAAACAACTGGCTTATGACCAAGCGAATCGTTGGTGTAGAGATATCATTAGACCATGGAAACATGAAGATTTAAACACATATATTAAATTATGTAGAGACATTAATGAACAAGGGCAAATTGTGGCAGCTGCAGTAAAACAAGCTTTAGATGCCAGAGACATTAATGAACAAGGGCAAATTGTGGCAGCTGCAGTAAAACAGGCTTTAGATGCCAGAGACATTAATGAACAAGGGCAAATTGTGGCAGCTGCAGTAAAACAGGTTTTAGATGCCAGAGACATTAATGAACAAGGGCAAATTGTGGCAGCTGCAGTAAAACAGGCTTTAGATGCCAGGCCAAGAACATGCTACAATTGTCAACAAACAGGACATTTTAAAAGGAATTGCCCCATAGGAGGAAGGTTTAACAAAACTAGGTATCAAACAAGTAGAATACCGGGTATTTGCCCACGATGCCGTAGAGGGAGACATTGGGCTAATGAATGCCGTTCTCAAACCACCATAGAGGGTACTCCATTATATTGGGCTAATGAATACCGTCCTCAAACCACCATAGAGGGTACTCCATTATCAAAAAACGAACAAGGACAAGGTGTTTATCCACAATATCGTGGACAAAGGCATCGGGCTCCGTTGCCAAAAAATGGACAGGGGGCCCCAATGCTCCGGGGCCCCAAACCACAAATATACGGAGCACTGGAGGAACCCAGCAACCCCATCAAGGTAGTGCCCAGCACATCAGATCCCTCATCAGACAAACCAGAGGGAGCGCAGGGTTGGACATCTGCGCCTCCACCAAATCAGTACTAACTCCAGAGATGGGAGTTCAAATCATTCCCACAGGGGTAAAAGGACCTCTTCCCAAAGGAACAGTAGGCTTATTATTGGGACGCAGCTCTTCTACTCTAAAAGGACTTTTGATAAGTCCTGGGGTAATTGATTCCAATTATGAAGGTGAAATAAAAATTATAGCCAGTTCTCCAAAGGGTATATCAGTAATTTCACCAGGAGATAGAATAGCACAGTTACTAATAATACCAAGCCTACATGATAAATTTTCCAGTCATGTTGTAGAAAGAGGTTCCAAGGGATTAGGCTCCACAGGTGTAGATTGGGCTATGCTTTCTTTAAATTTAGATTCTCGCCCCATGCTAAAACTAAATATTCAAGGACATGAATTTAATGGGCTACTGGATACAGGTGCAGATCTTAGCATCATCTCTCGTCAAGAATGGCCAAAACATTGGCCATTACAACAAGCCACTCAATCGCTTCGAGGCCTAGGAGTGGCGACTAATCCCGATAGAAGTGCAATGCTATTAGATTGGAAGGATCCTGAAGGATGTGAAGGAACTATACAGCCATATGTATTGGATCATCTTCCCGTAAATTTATGGGGACGAGATGTCTTAGATCAATTAGGTTTGACATTAACAAATAATATCAATCAAAATGCACCCACTATTATGGCTAGACAAGGTTTTAGGAAAGGAAAAAGATTAGAAAGACAAGAACAATGTATAGCAGCACCAATACAAATAGATCAAGGAACAGACAGACATGGGTTGGATTTTCACAAAGGGCCACTGAGACAATAAAAATTACATGGAAATCAGAAAGACCAGTATGGGTTCCTCAGTGGCCCTTGACTAAAGAAAAGACACAAGTAGCCCATGATCTGGTCAAACAACAATTAGCGGAAGGACATATACAACCTTCTGTATCTCCCCATAATACTCCCATTTTTGTCATCAAAAAGAAATCTGGTAAATGGAGATTACTGCAAGATTTAAGAGCCATTAACAATGAAATGGTCATTATGGGACCTGCTCAATCGGGGATTCCTCAATTGTCTGCTTTGCCAAAAACTTGGTATGTTTTAGTTATAGATATTAAAGATTGTTTTTTTTCAATTCCAATTCATCCTGAGGATAGTCCACGTTTTGCATTTACTATCCCTGCACTAAATCATGAAGGTCCTGATCAGAGATATGAATGGAAAGTACTCCCTCAAGGGATGGCTAACAGCCCAACTATGTGTCAAATTTATGTTAACAAAGTAATCCAGCCACTTAGAAATCAAAATTCTGAACTACAAATATTTCACTATATGGATGATGTGTTATTGGCACACAAAGCTAAAAACACATTGCTAGAATGTTATGCCACACTTACAAACTTATTAAAAAATTATAATCTAGAGATAGCAATAGATAAAGTACAATTAAATTTCCCAATTAATTATTTAGGAGTTCTATTATCCTCAACCATGGTCCGTCCACCAAAAATTCAAATACGAGTTGATCAACTCAAATCACTTAATGACTTTCAAAAGTTATTAGGAGACATAAATTGGATAAGGCCTTATCTAGGTATTCCAACAGGAGAATTGGGACCTTTATTTGATATCCTAAAAGGTCCATCAGATCCAAATTCACCCCGAATGTTAACGCCTGAAGCAAGAAAGGCATTAAAAATCATTGAAACATATATGGAAAATATGCATTTGGATAGAATTGATATAAGTTTGCCTTTATTATTTATTGTACTACCAACAAAAAATATTCCTACAGGAGTATTTTGGCAAGAAGGTCCATTATTATGGATACATTTATCTTATTCTCCTAACACTATTCTTACTAGGTATCCTGAGGCTGTAGGACAATTAATACTCAAAGGAATAAAAACAGCAAAGGCAGTGTTTGGAATTTCTCCCCATAAAATTATTACTCCATATACTATGAATCAAATTGATGAATTAGCTAATGAGTTAAATACTTGGGCAATAATAATGTGCAAATCTAATGTTTCATTTGATAACCACTTACCATCTAATCCTTTATTGTCTTTTTGGTCATTGCATCCTGTAATTTTTCCAAAAATGACAAGAAAAACACCTATCATGAATGCTCCAAATATATTCACTGATGGGTCAAATAATGGTACAGCAGCAATAGTTACACCTGATCAAACTTTTACATTTTTAGTACCCAAACAATCAGCTCAAAAGGTAGAGCTTAATGCAGTATTACAAACTTTTGTGATGTTTAAAGATTCTGTATTTAATTTATTTTCTGATAGCCAGTATATAGTTAATGCTATAGTATCCCTTGAAGATGCTGGTAGAATTTCCCCTTCTTCTACTGTTTTCTCTTTGTTTTCCACTATACAAAGTTTAATCTGGGACAGAAAAGATCCATTCTTTATAGGACATATCAGGGCACATACAGGATTGCCTGGAGCCCTTAGTTTGGGCAATGATTTAGCAGATAAAACTACACATGACATACATATTTTCTCTGTACTAGAAGAAGCTATAAATTTTCATGAAAGATTCCATGTCAATGCTAATACTTTACAAAAGCGTTTTAAAATAACTAAGGAACAAGCTAGACAAATAATAAAACAATGTCAAAATTGTGTGACCTTTTTACCACAAGTTAATCTTGGAGTCAATCCTAGAGGATTGATGCCTAACCATATTTGGCAGATGGACGTCACACACTTGCCAGAATTTGGAAAATTAAAATATTTGCATGTTACAGTTGATACTTCTTCTGGATTTTTGATGGGCTCCCTTCATGCCGGCGAAAAAACTAAAGATGTTATAGCTCATTGCTTACAAAATTTTGCCACTGTGGGCATTCCAAAACAGTTAAAAACAGATAATGCCCCTGGTTATACGTCTACTTCTTTTAAACAATTTTGCTCATCATTTGGCATTACTCATATAACAGGAATCCCATACAATCCACAGGGTCAAGGCATAGTTGAAAGAGCTCATCAAACTATTAAAATGTACTTATTAAAGCAAAAAGATGGAATTGGGAAGGGGTATATATTCCCCAAAGATAAACTTAAAATAACGCTTTTTACTCTAAACTTTTTAAATTTGGATTCATCAGGACTTAGTGCTGCAGAAAGGCATATGTGTCCAAAAAATGTACATAAGCCCAAGGTACTTTGGAAAGATATTCTAACAGGACAATGGAAAGGTCCTGACCCAGTAATTGTCTGGAATCGGGGGTCTGTTTGTGTGTTTCCACAGGAAGAACAGCAGCCGATTTGGATTCCAGAGAGATTAACCAAGGTTCTGACCCAGAACAGCAGCCGATTTGGATTCCAGAGAGATTAACCAAGGTTCTGACCCAGTGATTGTCTGGAGTCGGGGGCCTGTTTGTGTGTTTCCACAGGGAGAACAGCAGCTGATTTGGATTCCGGAGAGATTAACTAAAATCCTGACCCAGTGATTGTCTGGAGTCGGGGGTCTGTTTTTGTGTTTCCACAGAGAGAACAGCAGCCGATTTGGATTCCAGAGAGATTAACTAAAGCGATTTCTACAGACCAAAAAGAAGATGATTTAGCTCAAATCCATAATAGCTGATATCCAAAACTCCAATTTGGCTATCCTTACATCTGCGACAGAACCAGGATGCTTTTTTCAATATCTATTTTATTATTGCCCTTTCCCATATCATGAAGTTCTATTTTATTTTTTTGAGCTCATACAGACCTAGGTTAATGTTTTGCTGATCAGTTCTATTTTTTTTTGACTATAGAGTTTTTAAACATTGCAATAGAGATTTTACCTGTAAAAAGTTATAAGGCCTTTACTATTGTGTTATGTGTTGTATGTATTATATTATGTGTGCACACTTGTGTTTTGTGTTATATGTTTGAATGTACGTATGTCCAATGTACGTATTTCTATATATCATATATGATGAGCGCTCATGAAAAGATGGATCCAAATATTTTTTTTTTTATTCACGTGATTTAAATGGTTTAATTTAAATTGGGTAAATAACTGTTAAGAATTGTTTTAATATGTAAACAAAAAAGGAGGTTAACAGATCTGTTTGTTTACTCTCACCTTTCGTTTTCATTATATTTAATAATTCTCTTCACTATAATGTAAATTGTTAAGAAAATTGTTTTCTTTTAGTGCCTTCTGAAATGTTACCTAATTTTTTCTTTAGCCATTATTGCCAGAATTTCTATCTTCAGATGAAGATAATATAAATTGTTAAGAAAATTGTTTTCTTTTAGTGTCTTCTGGAATGTTACCTAATTTTTTCTTTAGTCATTATTGCCAGAATTCCTATCTTCATCCCTGTGCCGGTGAAGACAAAGATAAAACTAATCTACAGTTTCTGCAATAGCCATCACTGAACTGCTTACAGAACTTACACTGAACTGCTTACAGAACTATGTGTCACTTGTATGCATTGTGAACTATCTGTTGGTGCAGCGACTTGTGTAGTGTTGGGATATTTTTGCTGATGATATCATCGGTGGTACAATTTTCCCAAAAGGAGCCGTCAATTGACTTGGTATATCTTCCTCCCTTCTGCTTGTCATGATCATTCAGCTAAAATTTGGGGGTCAACAGAGGTGAGGCAAAGAACCTCACCCCCCCCCCCCCCGCTGAGACCTCTCCACAGGTGTGGCTGTACTGGACCGGTAGTCAATGACGGGTAAGATCCAATTACAATGGTACCAACCTAAGACAGGAGGCTGACGCCCTGAGGTCAGCTCATCCGAAGACGGGTAAGGACCATATGTATTGGACAACCTAAGGCAGGCACGGTCCATAAGCCACATGCTTGTTGTTTAAACAGAGAGGGGGAGATGTTGAGAGCCACAGCCAAAGGGGCCCCAGCAAACTTCCAGCTGCCAGCAAGCTTCAGACTGCCCCAGCAACATCTAGCTGATTGGCTCCTCTGCGGTGATGTTCATTGGGCTGTTTCCCTGCCCTTCAGACTGCCAGCTGATGATAACATCTAGCTGATTGGCTCCTCTGCGGTGATGTTCATTGGGCTGTTTCCCTGCCCTTCAGACTGCCAGCTGATGATTGGCTCACAGCTGCCCCAGCAACATCTAGCTGATTGGCTCCTCCACGGAGCTGCTCATTGGGTGACTTCTTTGGCTCTGCCCACGCAACCCAGCCAATCGGCCTCAAGAGGAGGAGGATTGTGGGAGGAAAAGGCTGGTGTTGGGGAGAGAGGCTTGTGGAAGCCGGTGGTGGCAGTTGGGCTCTGAGGGTTTTTCCCTGGAGCTGTTTCGTTTGGCGTTTGTAGTTCTAAAAATAAAGTTAGTTTCTTTTTGACAAGTGGCTCCTGATTTGTGCCAAGCCAGACTTCGGCATGTTTTATTCAAAACATAAGAGCTTCACAGTTCCTAATGATTTACCTAATGTACCAAGTACAGCGTGACCCCTTTCCTTTCCCAAACCAAATACAATGAAAAAAATTAAATGAGATGAACAGCATCTCTCTCAAACCCAGATACTAATAGAGGGAAGCCAAGAATCAGGGAGGGGGTTCAGCTTCCCAGGTGACTTAAGATCACTGTTCTAGTTCATTTGATGTGGCTTTAACAGAATACCACAGACTACATAGTTAACAAAGAAATGTATTTCTGACAGTTCTAGGGACTAGGAAGTATGGGGACCACATGCAGAGATGGCCTTCTTGCCATGTCAGAGCATGGCTGAAGGAATCACATGGAAATAAAACACACAAGAAAGAGGAAGGGATGGCTGAATTCACCTTTATAGTAAAGCCACTCTCTAAACAATGAACTCACTGCAATGATAACAACATTAACTCATTAGTGAGGGCCGCTCTCTGCATGACCTAGTCTTCTCTTAAAGGTCTCACCTCTCAACATGGTTGCACTAACAATTAAGTTCTCGACACATGAACTTTGGTAAACATGTTCAAACCATAGCATCTGCCATTATTTTCTCTCCAGACTCTCACATATTCTTAGTTCTCAGAGGATCATTTACCATCTTGGAGCAACTTTTAATTTCAGAAACCACAGGCTGTAAATCCTACTGCCTTCAGCATCTTGTAGCTTTGATATAACATTACTGAGTCTCCATTTCTCCCTTGTGAAGTGAAGTAAATGATGAAATTTCTACTACCTAACTCCTCTTGAAAGTTACCTAAATAAAAGAGACAAATGGCAGCTGCTGTGTCTCTTACAACACTTTTGTGTACATTTTCAGGGAAAAAAAAAATTGACTTCTCTCAACAGAACCCATATTCATAAGCCTTTCTCTCAAATTTTTATTACTTAAAACATATTTTTGCTGGGTGCAGTGGCACATACCAGTAACCTGTGATGTTTGGGAACTTGGGAGGCTGAGGCAGGAGGATCCCAAGTTCAAAGCCAGCCTCAACAACTTAGTGAGACCCTGTCTCAAAATAAAAATTTTTAAAAGGGATGGGGATGTGGCTCAGTGGTAAAGTGCCTCTGGGGTCAATTTCTGGTACCAAAAATAAAGAAAGGATAAAACACATATTTTTCACTTTTTATACATAATCAAAATATGACAAAATGAAGGGACTTGTTCTTCCATGGAGTTGAGAGTTCTGTGAGAAATAGGTGGCCATAGGCCACTAGAGGGCCCCCATTCACTAGGGCCTATCTGTAAAATGAATTCAGAAGGAATCACTGAGCTCCAGAGGCAGAGACAAAGCCAGGCAAGGTGTCACATGCCTGCAATCCCAGCAACTGGAGAGGCTGAGGCAGAAGATTGCAAATTTGAGGCCAGCCTCAGAAACTTAGCAAGGTCCTAAATAGTTGCATGATACCCTGTCTCAAAATAATAAAAGAAATGAGATATAGCTCAGTGGTAAAGTATACCTGGGTTCAATCTCCAGTACCAAATAATAATAATAATAATAATAATAATAATAATAATAATAATAATAATAATAATAATGGAGGAGACCAAGTTTGTGTATGAAATTCCAAGCAGCACAAGGTGGGTAAGGACCTTCTGAAGACAGATCAGTCATATGCAGGCATGAGTTGGGGTATATTTGGCCATGATTTGAGTATTTACATAAGCCTGCTACCAAGAAAGGGCTTGCTGCTCAATGCACAAAGAAGTCAACACTGTTAACACTGGTTCTTGAAAGAAGAGCTTCATTGAAGGATAACAGTAAGAACATCCAACCCTGATCAACCAATAGCCCCAGTAAGGGGAACTAGGGAGCTGATTGGTCATTACCAGGAGTCTTGGTGGAGTAACTTGCAACCAGCAGGTGGGTCCAGGTACAACTGATGGATAATTCTGGTCCATCCTACAACTGTTAATGGCACCCCTTACCTCTTAAGTTCACAGGCCCTGTTCTTTTTTCTCAAGTTCAACTAATCAGGAACTTTGCCAGGCCCTCAAGGTCATTTTAGTTCAGGTCCTAGGGTTCTGTGCCTGTATCCTATAAATTTTGAGAATGTGTTTAGAAACAAGGAAGTTACTATTTTGCAACTCAGTTTCAGGCCTAGTGTGTCACTAGAAAAGATCCAAGGTGTTCCCAGAGAGGGGGTTCTCAGCTCAGGATGAGTGGGGTCCTTGACAAACATCACAGAAAGGAACTTAAGGACATGTCAGCTAGAGGAAAAGACAAAAATTTATTTAGGAAGGAAGAGACACATTCAAGGGAGGATGTGGGCTGCTTGAGGGTAAGCAGTAGCTCCTTAGTCTGGGGTGTTCATATTTATAAAGGGACAGTAATTAGGAGGTGGGCTAGAGGTGAAGTCAGGGTGAAGTTAGATAATCTCGTGCCAGCTTTTCCTGCACTTGCATGTTGTCTTCACATCCTAGTACTCTTTGTGGACAAGGACAAATGCTTATTTGCTTACAGGTTGATTGTTTTGCCTTCTAGTGATTCATGGGCACTTCTCTTTTCAGATTCAGTGTATTTTTTTTTCTCTGTATTTCCAGATCCCCACCTCAAGTGACCCTTTTTCTCTTGAGTCTATGTCTGACAGGGATCAGGGCTCTAGGTACCCAAATGTTCCCAAGCCTAAACTAAGCTATATTCTGAAGTACACCCCAGTGCTCTAGGCACACCAGGGACTTGAGACACAGTCCCATTGGAGTTCCTATCCATTCACCAGGGGTATGTATAATGGAACCTCATGCACAAACCATCAAACATTTCCAGTTCTCCATCTGCCACAAGACACTAGGGAAAACTCTGTACAGCACACCAGGAGTCTGAATGGAACACCATGGTGCATATCCCCATGATGACCACAAAGTGAACAACATCTCTAACCCCACCTACCTCCAGAATCCAGCTAAGATTGTTGGATTGTTCCCAGGTGACAAAGCCAAGTCAGGAAGACACACTGGGAATGAGTGACAATCTGGGGCTCTGCCCATCAGAGGAACAGAGTTGGCAAATGAATTTCTGGTGGAACAGCATTTCCCGAGCAAAAAACTATGGCAGAATGTCCAGAAGGCCCACTGCCAAAGAGGTCTGTTTCCTTCATTAGGTCCCACCTCCCAACACTCCTGTATTAGGGATTAAGTTTCCAACACAGGCTTTTGGGGAAACACATTTAAACAAAAGAAGGCAGGAGGGATGCTCACCTTCCTGGGTAATGGAGTCTGCAGTCCTTTTCTCCCTGCTCCCTTCTTCATTCTTAGTGCTTGGAGGCTCATTGACTATCATGGGACTCAGGGATGACATCTGATCTTTGAATCCTGCCTTCACCTTTTTTAAACTAGTGGTCCTTTTTTTTTTAACATTGCTGGGCCTCCCTTTTTGGTTGACAACATTTTAGTGGAAGCTTCTACTTTCAGTCTCTTTGATCACAATAACACAAATACATGGCAGAGTCTCTGTTTCTCTTACATAACTATACATTTCCAAGAAGATATTTTTCAGTAGCAATGAATTTGTCTGTGCAGATCCTATTTTTGTAAGATTCCCTCTTGCACAATTTGTATTGTCAGTTACATAGACACACCTATCACCTTATTTTTCACTTTTCTAACAAGGTCTAAGAAAAGTCAAAATAATAAGGATTTCAGTCCTTTGTCCAATATTGTTTTCCCAGAGAGATTATGAGCTCTGTGAGAATCTAATTTCCTGACTGTCCCATTAGGGCCCCCATTTACCAGCACCCACTATGGGAAAAAAATCTTTGAGGTGGTTGGTACCCTCAGAGTTAATGTTTGAAATTCAAGCACATGGATAGGGCTCTGCCAGGCTCTGGGGCAGGGGGTCACTTGGAGATAAAGATTCTCAGAACCCTGATCCTTATTCCATTGAAAAGACAAGGCTTTATCACAGTTCTTTGCACAGATGACCCCTTCCCTAAAACCTACATAATAAAGATAACAATCAGAATTGAACTGAGATAGGAATTTGAAATTACAGGAAAAAAAGATATACTGAGTCTCAAAAGAAAAGTGCTCATGAATCAGGAATGCAGAAAATTTTACCCATGAACTGTTGGAATGCAGAATAGGCAATTCAACCAGTAACCTTGGCTGTGTCCTTGCTGGCAAAAAAAAAAATCACATGATGTAAGCACTAGGAAAACTGGCCCCAAAGTTCATCACTTTGCTCTGAGTCCACTTCTAGCAGAGCCCCCTGGGCTACTATCCCTTCTACAAATATTAACATCCAGACCAAGAGTACTTCTCACTCTTCCCACATCTACCCTTAATGTGTCTCTGCCTTTCTAAATAAATCTGTCTCTGCCTCTAACTGATGTGTCCTTAAATTCCTTTCTGTGATGCTTGTCAAGGACCCCACTTGTCCAGAGTTGAGGTCCCACTCTCTTGGAACACCTCCATCCTCCTTCAGTAACAGAACGCTGGAAGTAGGAGAGTCCAGTTCCTATTTCTGATGCTACTACTGCCTCCAGAAGCTCTCCAGATGGCTCCCTGACTGGTTCCAACACCTACATCAGGCCAAACTAGGAGGAAATGTAGACTTCCCTCCATTCTATGCCAGATGTGTCTTGGAGAAAACTCATATATACCAATGACCAGAAAAAAACATGGGAAGTAATTTGAAATTTGTGCCAAGTAATTTACAATGTTTTATTGGTATGTTACAGAGTCCAGATGTGTTTTAAGAAAACTGAAGTAAGCCAAACCTGAAGTAAACTGAAGGATGCCTAGTAGACCTGCTTCTCAGATCTACAGTATGCCCTATCCATCCAGGTACATGATGAGAGATTTGAAGGATGACACATCAAAGTCAGATGTCAAGAATTAAGTGCAAAAGAGATTTCTAACTGATGGAACACAGCCACTCAGCATGCTGGGGAAAGTCACATCCATCAGTGACATGCTGCCCCAACCATGCTTACTACAAAAGGAATTGGCCCCACATTTGCTCCTTCTTGGTGAAAGAAGAGTGTAAAGGAGGAGAGAAAAGGAGCATTCCATATAAAAAATGAGCAGCCTACAGATCCAGATAGCCACCTCTGGGCTAGTCATACTATTGAAGACCAATATGGAATCAATGACTCTGGAGTATATAAACTTCTCAAGTGGGCTGCAATAAGACTTTACCTGGACCCTTCAGTGGACAAGATCATCACCATAGTGGATATTGGTGCTGGGTAATACCATCATTGGGACAGATTTAAGAAGTCATTTGGAGAGATCTGGATGATCCTTATTGTACTCAGGTAGCAGTCACCCAGTTTGGCCTGGGGCCAGCTGCAGAAAATAACTCTTTAATAAGCTGATTGTCAATGGCGAACAAAATGGGAAAGAGGAAAAAAAAATAGAAGGATGGAATCATAATCTCGGGGATCAAGCTAGAGCCTGTTCTAGGACTGACAAGGTGTATTTCTTCTCCTCCTACAGCAGCGGCAGCAGTGGCCTCTGAAAAGTACTACCTCTTCCCATGTAGTCCCCCAGCTGTAGCGACCATTACCTCACTGCCACTCCCAGTGTGTGGGTCACCATGTTCCACCCAGTGAGAGCACCCTCTCCTTTCATGAGGGCTCCAGGATCAATCCACTATCTTTCTCAGGACCCACTGAGGATGGAAGCTCATGCCAAAAGACACAGCAGCACAGTATCACCACCCTAGGGTTCTGTGGAAGAAAGGGTCCCTGAGAAACCAATAGCTGAGGCAAGCATGGTGGTACATGTCTGGAATCCTGTGTCTTAGCAGAAGGATTGCCAGTTCAAGGCCAACCTCAGCAATTTGGCAAGGCCGTATGTAACTAAATGAACCTCTGTCTCAAACTAAAAAATATAAAGGGATGGGGATGTGGCTCAATGGCAAAGTGCCCCTGGGTTCAATTTCTAGTACCAAAAAAAAAAAAAAACCCCAAAATTACAGCAGCTGATCTTGGAAGAAACATGTTTCTTTCTTGCTTTCTTGTCTGGGTATTTTCCATTGTCATCAAATGTGCAAATATGGGCAGTCAGAGAACAACAGCCAGTTTTTCCTGTGTGTATTCCAAGGATCAGTACCTCAGATAAGCTGCCATGAAGTCTGCTGGTTATGCTGTTACATTCCTAAGAAAACCTAGTGCCTGTTCCTCTTACTTCTATGGGAAACAAGCAGCTACCAAAATGGAATGTCCAGCAGAATCATCATCCTAATTCTATGTTTGCCGCAGTCTGGCTGGGCACAATTCAGGAGCCACTTGTCAAAAGAAACAAACTTTATTTTTATAACCACACACGCCAAACAAAACAGCTCCTCAGGAAAAACCTTCAGAGCCCAACTGCCACCACTGCTTCCCACAAGCCTCTCCACCTCCCCCACTCCTCCTGCTCTTGAGGCCGATTGGCTGGGTCGCATGGGCGGAGCCAAAAAAGTCCCCCAATGAGCAGCTCTGTGGTCTGAAAGGGCAGGGAAACAGCCCGATGAGCATCACCGCAGAGGAGCCAATCAGTTGGCAGCTAGAAGTTGCTGGGGCCACTGTGAGCCAATCATCAGCTGGCAGTTGGAAGTTTGCTGGCAGCTGGAAGTTTGCTGGGGCCCCTTCAGTTGTGGCTCTAACATATGTTCAATTTGTATTTGTCATTTTTTTTGGTGGGGAGAATCAACCTGCAGGGAAAAAATTGACCATATTTATGTTTATTGAGTATATCTCATTTTATCACATAAAATTAAAGATGGCCCATACTAATTATGGTAGTGGCACAAAAGTGTGTCTTAACTCTTGAAGTCATATCCTCAGAAAAACAAATAGAAACCAACCACCCAGCGCAGCCCAGTTCTTTTTTTTCCTCTCTTTTACCTTGTTCATTACTAAAGGAATCTAATGGATAGTTTTATTTCTCTATGCCATCACCAAAAGACAGAAATTGCTTTCTATTTCTATCAGTTGGAGTTGTATGTAATTGAAGAAATCTGGTGTTTGGGATGAAACTTTTTTCCTCCAGTACTGGAAATTGAACTACCACTGAACTATATCCCTAGCCCTTTTTAATTTGAGACAGGGTCTCACAATGTTGCTGAGGATGGTCTCAAACTTAAAATCCTCCTGCCTCAGTTTCCTGAGTAGCTGGGATTACAAGCATGCATCATTACAGTATTGGGATGAAAATATTTAAAAGAACATCCTGAGGGGCTGGGGTTGTGACTCAGCGGTAGTGCACTCACCTGGCATGCGTGAGGTCCTGTGTTCAATCCTCAGTACCACATAAAAATAAGTAAATAAAATAAAGGTATGAAGAAAAAAAAGAACATCCTGTACTACATTTTAACAAACAGAAATGAAATGCACTGCATTGTGTTTGAATAGAAGTCTTGGGGTTAGAACTGGAACTTTTATCTTCTATTTTTACTGTTGGGTGTCTGCAGCATCTCATTATCATTACTTAAGTCTGGGCAGGGAACTATCTCATTTTAGAATGTTTGAATGTAACAGAACTATAAAAAGAAAAGGAAGATTGATGTTGTGGTATGTTTTTTAATAACTAAAATAGGTCAATTTTCAACAAGATAAAAGAGCTGGCAACAAGTTGTCCAGATGCTGAGAAGCCTGTAAGGACTTCCACAGGAGTAGTCATGAGGCCAGCCAGAGGCCCCAGAATTAGTATTGACCTTGTCTTTCTGAGAAGCTTTGGACCCTGGCCTGGACTAAGAGGAATATGTCTCCCCAAGCATGTCTCTTCCATGTCTTCCTTCATGGTCCTCAAGTAACTATATCAGATGGCCCTGCACACTGTGCCCTGAATAGGGTAGAAAATTGGGGACAGACCCATGGTCCCTACTTCACAAGAATGGAAAGAACTGAACACTGCTCCTCCACTGCTCATGTGTAGACCAATGGTCTTGAGGGACTAAGCTACTGACCCTGTTTGGGGCAAATTTGGCCCTTGAGAAGGGCAAGCCCTGAGGCAGGGGTGCAATGAGAGATTCCAGGTGACCTAACCCAGTTTTGAAGTTGTCTGTTCTTGTCGTCTCTTCCCTGTGCACCCAGAATCCCCCACTTCCCAACACCATGTAGGTCAGGCCCTTCCACCCTCTGCCACAGATGAACCATATTGAGGATGCCGAAGACTAGGAGGGGTCCTGGGAATCTTGGATCTTCCATAGTCATCCCCACACTTGTTTCCTGTCCTTCTTACTGACCCCACTACCTATGGGTCTGAAGCAGCAGTGGTTGACTTCTCCGGACTCTAAACCAGGTCCTAGACTTAAAGACAATTTGAACTTTGATTAACACTTCTCTTAAGAGGGTAGTGGGGTATTGTTAAACTATGACACAAAGACAAGACCATTGACTCCAATTTAAATCAAATTAAAGCAAGCTTGTAATTACGACCAGCCGGGGCTGTCTCTCCTGAAAACCATGGGAAGAGAAGAGCACTGCAGCTCTCTAGTAGTGCAGCTTTATAGCACAGAAAGTTGCAAAAAGAGCAGGTGTCTTGAGAACTTACAGATAATAGGATTTTGACAAGCATTACACAAAGACAGGTAATTGGTTAGTGATCCAGCAATTAGGGAGTAAATTTAGATCCCAACATCAGAATTTATGAGGCACCACTGGAGTTTCAGAGAAGGTCTTTATCTGGCCAGGGAAAGCCAGAATTTATGAGGCACCACTAAAGTTTCAGAGAGAGTTGTTATCTGGTCAGGGAAAGCCAGGCATGGGTGAGTTCAAGGCATGGGCAGGCATTCCAAGCAAGTTCAGAAATCACAGTAATTTATAGTACAGTCAAAATTAACTTTTCATGCCTTTTGGATGAGATGGCTCCTAATCATGAGAGGGAATTAGGGTGGGTTTATCAGTATCACTGTTGGACACATGGGACAAAGAGTCCTTTAGCATGCCTGCAAGAATTGTACGCAAAAAATTAAAAAAAAAAAATAAGAGAGCTCATGAATAATGGCATAATTTGGTGTGAACATACTTTGTATAACAGAGTTACAAAAAATGTGCTGTGAATAGATAATTATGAATGTAATGCACTCCACTATTGTCATGTGTCAAGAAATAAATTTTAAAAAGAAAGAAAAAAAAAGAATGCCTGCTGTAGTTGAGATCAGACTCACCTTATTTCAGATATCCAATCAACATTAATTTAGCTGGGTATGATGGTACATGCCTGAAACCTCAGTGACTCTTGAGGCTGAGGCAGGAGGACTGCAAATTCAAGGGCAGCCTCAGCAATTTAGGTAGGCCCTAATCAATTTACCAAGACCTCTCAAAATTAAAAGTAAAAAAGGCTGGGGATGTTGCTCATTGATTCAGCACCCCTGGGTCCAATCCCAGTTCCAAAAACTAACAACAACAACAACAACAATCTGGTTTTGTTTCTACCCAAAATGATTCAGTAGAAGCAATTAAAGTCTCAAATTCCTATGTCAATCAACACCCAAGTGTATATCCGGAGTGGGTCTGATTCAATCAGGCGGATTTTATTTAAATTCTCTTCCTTTGTAGGGGATGATACCAGTACTGAGAGATAACAAAAGATGTACCCAAGATCACAGGGCAAGCTGTTTGGACTCAAACGAGAATGTTAATCCCATTACTTCAAAACTAGAAATGACTGAAATGATCTTCTGTAGTCTTTTTTTCCCCTAAGGACTGGGGATTGAACCCAGGGGCAGCCTATATTTTGAGATAGGGTCTCACTAACTTGCTGAGGCTGGCCTTGAACTTACAAACACCACTACCCCTACCTGACCTCTGCCCAGAAGATGGAATTACAGGCATGTGCCACAGCACCCAGTTCTTACCTAGTCTTGATTAGTCCCAAAGGATTTACCTCCTACTATCATCACATTAGTGGGCAATGCTTCAATGTATAAATTTGGGGAGGACACAAGCATTTTGGTTGTGACACCCATTAATCCTCAATTACTTTTCTCTAGTTTTCTCTCCATCCAGATCTTGAATTCCATAATTTTGGTTGCATAGATTTAATGAATATTATTTGTTGCTGTTTAAAAGAAAGTAAATAATTAAAATAAATTAAATATTTTTTTAAAAAATGGTAATTTTTCTATCTGTTTAAGTTTCTTCTAAGGCTGGGAGCATACCTCAGTGGTAGAGTGCTTGCCTAGCAGTCACAGGCCCTGGGTTCAATCCACAGCACTGTCCCCCCAACCCCCCACCCCCTGCAAACAAAGACGTTTCCTCTCATAATCTTGAAAATACAAGCTGCTCTAAAACATGATGAAATCCACTCTCCTTTACAGACTTATATTGCACCATTGGGCTTGAAAACAACAGACCTGGCTCCGCCTTCAGAGAGGGACAGCAATGGGAGAGCCCTGGGTTATCACTTATAGAACCATATCTCCTTAGGTTCTTTAGTATTCTAGTTCAAAGCTGTTAGAAGATGTCTTTAGAAAGTCTGACCCTTTAAATTATGCAGACCCTTGCCCCTAGGTTCCCTCTGCACATCAGCACCACAGAGGTGACATATGAATATGCCCCATGACTCTTCTTGCTCCTCATAACTGAGGGACAAAATAATGGCACTGAGGGACAAAATAATGGCCCTGAGGGACCTTGTCCTGGCCTTATGCAGAGTGGACACAGCCTCTCCAACAAGGCCAAAATTCAGAGATCAGAACATGATGTCCTCATGGAATGTGTCTCCTCTGTCCCTCGCCTTCAGCATGGTAAGGGTCAGCCTTGTCTGTGTGGAGGGAATTGCTGTGTGCTTTTGTCTCCTTGATGATTCTCTCCAGCCTCTTACCTGCTATTTCAGATTCTCCTGGCACCACTTAGGTAAGAGAAATCATGGAGTCTCTCCCAACATTTCTTTCTTATTTGTTCCAATCTCCTTTGTTACATAATATTTAGTCCCTCTTAAATTAATTTTCCTTTTGTCACTGGGGAACCTCAAAAGACTACACTTTTATTTGCAAATAAAATAATTTGTTGGCAACTACCTCTGGCTCACCCACTTATTTCTAACCTGTAGAGATCTTCTTTGGCATCAGAATATCAGTATCACCTTACACTTTTATTACTCCCACTATTTTTCTCCCCAGTATTCTACACCAATGCCATTATCATTTCAAAAAATAAGCCTCATATAATAATAATTTAATTTTTAATTATTAATTTTTGTGCCAGGCATTGAACCAGGGGTGCTCAGCCACTGAGCCACATCCCCAGCCATTTTTAATATTTTATTTATGTTAGGTGCAGGACAGGCTGAGTAAGCTGTCTGCAGGGCATGCCTAACAAAGTTAGCTGCAGGATGACCTGGCCACTCAAACCCTTTGTCTGATTCTTTATCACCTCTTTGCTTCAAGCCCAAATGCCCAAGCCCTTGCTCAAGGCTGAGCGCTTTGCCCCCCTGCTCAAGGCTGAGCATGTAGCCTGCTGCTCAAGGCTGAGCACTTACCAGCCTTGTGTGCCAACAAGGCAGCTTGCAAACCCAGAGACCCTGTTAGATTTAGGCAGCATAGTAGAAGGGCTATAAAAGCCTTCCCCAGCTGCCCACCTCCCACTTATTTTCTTCTTTCTTTCCTCTTTGTTGCACTGCTGCAATAAAGATCTCTTGGTTGCTCCTAGTGTTGTGGTCACTTTTCTTTCATTTGGTGCTAAAACCCGGGAGAGGGTTAAAACCCACTTTCAGGTCCCTCTTCCTTCAGAAGTGCCACTCACCAGATGACCTGAGCCCATTTTCTCGATCGCCAGAACTACATCCACCACGGCCTTTGATTGGTGAGTTTCCCCTTCCTGGAGTCCTAAACCCAATGGTGGTGTCAGGAGGATTTGACCTTTGATTGTCCGGCAAACCTCTTTGCCCACCTGCGGGGAGTAAAACACCCCACCACAGCCTTTAAGGTTACGGTGGCCCTCAGGGACGCCTTCATAGGGCAGAATAGACTCCTGGGTTCAAAATTATTCCCTTCCCTTCCCAGCTGGTAATTTACCAGCATAGGCTTTGTAGGTCTCCCTCAAAGAACTGTGTGTCCCCTCCAGGGACACACAACAGAGAACTGAACATAACACCCCACCCATACCTTCACGGTGTGGTGGCTCTCCTAAAGTCCTAGTACTCACCTTTAAGACTCGGCTGCCAGAGAAAACCTTAACCTCCTCTTCCTCCCTCTTCCCCTGTCTCTCTCTTTCCCCTCTTTCCAGCCCTGGGAGTATCTGGCCTCTCTAGGAGGGGTCCTGAAAAGCCTTGGCCAAGGTCTCCCATGGCTCCAGCTCTGGCTAGGATGAGAGCTTCGACTGTCAGGAATCGGTGATAACCAATCTCTGCATCTTGAACCTGCCACTAAGGCACTCCTGGTTTTTGGCTCTAGCGGGGACACCCCTTTTGCCAATAAATCAGTTTCCTCTTCTCTCTTATACTATCTTTGCGTCTCCTTCCTTCTCTCTTATACTATCTTTGCGTCTCCTTCCTTCTCCCCTATATTATGTTTGTGTCCTCTTCCCTCCCCCTAACACTATGTTTGTGACGTGGGTAATGTGTCCTCTCTGCCAGTTGACTCTCCCCTACAATGCCTCTTGGATAACCTCAAAACCCTCTCCTTGACACCAGACATCAAACCCAGAAAATTGATCAAATATAGCACCCAAGTCTGGCTCACTTATCCCTTAGACAACCAAAGCAGATGGCCCCCTTTTGGGTCCTTGGATCCCTCCATTCTAAGGTATCTCTATAATTACTGTGAGCATTCAAAAAAATGGGTAAAGATCGCTTATGTCCAGGCTTTCTTCTTGCTCCTTTCCAATCCTGCTCTCTGCACCTCTTGCAAACCTCTACAAATTCTTCTAGCCTACAAACCAACCCTCCCACCACTGATCCCCAACTTTCTCCTTCTCTGGACTCATCTACTACTTTTGACCCTGCTGATGAACCTCCACCCTCTCACCCAGCTCCAATAGATTCTCACCCTCAACCTTCTGCTCCAGACTCTCCACTGTCACCCTCACCTCAGCAAACTGACTTCTCCCCTCCACTCACTAGATCAAAAACCGAAACCAATGCCCTTCCTCAAATAATTGCCCCCATGCATGAGGTAGCAGGTGCTGAAGGCATTATCTGAGTACATGTCCCCTTTTCTATGGCTGACCTCTCCCAAATTGAAAACCAACTAGGCTCATATACTACCAATCCAGTTGTATATACCAAAGAATTCCAATATTTAACACAGGCCTATATCCTCACCTCCCATGATGTCTATATGATCCTCTCCAATACTGGCACACCCCATTGGGCCCCAAGCAGTCCCAGACCAAAATCCCCTCTGGAACTACAACACCAATAACGGCATCACAAACCGAGATTATTTCACCACTTGTGTTCTGGCAGGCCTAAAAAGGGCAGCCCAAAAAGCAGTTAACTTTGAGAAACTTCAGGAAATTATCCAAGATAAACATGAGAACCATCAGCCTTTCTGGACTGCCTAACTAAGGCTCTCCTGCAATCCACTAATTTGGATCCAGAAACCTCTGATGGCCGACGGTTACTAATGACTTATTTCTTTGCCCATAGTTTTCCTGATATTCGGATCAAACTTAAAAAATTAGAACAAGGCCCTCTCACTCCCCAGACCGAGATTCTTGCTACTGCTTTTAAGGTCTATCATAACTGAGATGAAAAGGCTAAACGCCTAAAGTGCCAAATGCTGGCTCAGGCCCTTTGTGGGCCCTCTCAAAACTCATCTCCCATGTGGAAAGACCAGCCCCTGAAACCAGCACCCCCTGGGGCTTGCTTTAAGTGTGGACAAGAAGGACATTGGAGCAGAGTCTGCCCCAATCCAAGGTCGCCTACCAGACCCTGCCCAAAATGTTCCATGATGGGCCACTGGACTTCAGGCTGTCCTTGTACCCAAAGGGGTGCACGGCCAGGCCCTAGCTGCCCCCATAACCTCGTGGGACTGGCCACTGATGATTGATTGGGCCTCAAGACTCCTGTCCCAACAAGTCCAATCACCATGCAGGAACCCAGGGTCCAAGTGATGGTTGATGTCACAAAATTTTCTTTTTAATAGACACTAAAGCAACATTCTCAGACTTAACAGGAGTTTTGAAGATCCTTTCTTCCTTCTCAGTCCCCTATTGTTGTGGTAAGTGGACAAACAATGTATCCCAAACCTACCCCACTTCTACCCTGCTTATTTTCAGGCCACCCATTCTCACACTCCTTCCGTTTGATGTACCAATGTCCCATTTCCCTTTTGGGCACAGATTTTCTATCTAAATTTTAGGCTATTATTTCCTTTCTACGGTTTTCACCATCCTCCCTCCCCTCAATTATAGCCATGGCTGCCCTACAGGCTATACCAGATCATGCCCTTCCACTTCCACAAGATCAAGTAAACCAATTACCCTGGGACACAGAGACTCCATCCCTGGCTCAATGTCCCCCAGGGGAGGTTCACTTAAAAAATACCTATCACATTCCAAATAAGCCTCAGTTATCCTCTCCCATGGTCCAGTCAAAAGGGACAACAACCCATCATTTTCAGTCTTCTCAAAAAGGGCTTTCTTAGGCCCACACGTTCACCTTATAACACTCCCATTCTTTTTTTTTTATTGGTTGTTCACAACATTACAAAGCTCTTGACATATCATATTTCATACATTAGATTGAAGTGGGTTATGAACTCCCAATTTTACCCCAAATGCAGATTGCAGAATCATGTCGGTTATACATCCACAATTTTACATAATGCCCAATTAGTAATTGTTGTATTCTGCTACCTTTCCTATCCCCTACTATCCCCCCTCCCCTCCCCTCCCCTCCATTCTTCTCTCTCTACTCCATCTATTGTAATTCATTACTCTCCTTGTTTATTTTCCCATTCCCCTCACAACCTCTTATATGTAATTTTGTATAGCAATGAGGGTCTCCCTTCATTTCCATGCAATTTCCCTTTTCTCTCCCTTTCCCTCCCATCTCATGACTCTGTTAAATGTTAGTCTTTTTTTCCTGCTCTTCCTCCTTGCTCTGTTCATAGTTGCTCTCATTATATCAAAGAAGACATTTGGTATTTGTTTTTTAGGGATTGACTAGCTTCACTAAGCATAATCTGCACTAATGCCATCCATTTCCCTGCAAATTCTATGATTTTGTCATTTTTTATTGCTGCATAGTACTCCATTGTGTATAGATGCCACATTTTTTTTATCCATTCATCTATTGAAGGGCATCTGGGTTGGTTCCACAGTCTAGCTATTGTGAATTGTGCTGCTATGAACATCGATATGGCAGCATCCCTGTAGCATGCTCTTTTAAGGTCTTCAGGGAATAGTCCCAGAAGGGCAATAGCAGGGTCAAGTGGTGGTTCCATTCCCAGCTTTCCCAGGAATCTCCAAACTACCTTCCAAATTGGCCGCACCAATTTGCAGTCCCACCAGCAATGTACAAGAGTACCCTTTTCTCCACATCCTCGCCAGCACTTGTTGTTGTTTGACTTCATAGTGGTTGCCAATCTTACTGGAGTGAGATGGTATCTTAGGGTGGTTTTGATTTGCATTTCTCTGACTGCTAGAGATGGTGAGCATTTTTTCATGTACTTGTTGATTGATTGTATATCCTCCTCTGAGAAGTGTCTGTTCAGATCCTTGGCCCATTTGTTGATTGGGTTATTTGTTATCTTATTGTCTAATTTTTTGAGTTCTTTGTAAACTCTGGATATTAGGGCTCTATCTGAAGTGTGAGGGGTAAAAATTTGTTCCCAGGATGTAGGCTCCCTATTTACCTCTCTTATTGTTTCTCTTGCTGAGAAAAAACTTTTTAGTTTAAGTAAGTCCCATTTGTTGATTCTTGTTATTATCTCTTGTGCTATGGGTGTCCTATTAAGGAATTTGGAGCCCGACCCCACAATATATAGATGGGAGCCAACTTTTTCTTCTATCAGACGCAGAGTCTCTGATTTGATATCAAGCTCCTTGATCCATTTAGAGTTAACTTTTGTGCATGGCGAGAGGAAGGGATTCAGTTTCATTTTTTTGCATATGGATTTCCAGTTTTCCCAACACCATTTGTTGAAGATGCTATCCTTCCTCCATTGCATGCTTTTAGCCCCTTTATCAAATATAAGATAGTTGTAACTTTGTGGATTAGTCTCTGTGTCCTCTATTCTATACCATTGGTCCACTCGCCTGTTTTGGTACCAGTACCATGCTGTTTTTGTCACTATTGCTCTGTAATATAGTTTGAAATCTGGTATCGCTATACCGCCTGATTCACACTTCCTGCTTAAAATTGCTTTTGCTATTCTGGGTCTTTTATTTTTCCATATGAATTTCATGATTGCTTTATCTATTTCTTCAAGAAATGCCATTGGGATTTTGATTGGCATTGCATTAAACCTATAGAGAACTTTTGGTAATGTTGCCATTTTGATAATGTTAGTTCTGCCTATCCATGAACAGGGTATATTTTTCCATCTTCTAAGATCTTCTACTTCTCTTTTTAGGGTTCTGTAGTTTTCATTGTATAAATCTTTCACCTCTTTTGTTAGGTTGATTCCCAAGTATTTTATTTTTTTGGAGGATATTGTGAATGGAGTGTTTTTCCTCATTTCCGTTTCAGAAGTTTTGTCACTGATATACAGAAATGCCTTTGATTTATGCTTGTTGATTTTATATCCTGCCACTTTGCTGAATTCATTTATTAGTTCTAGTAGTTTCTTTGTAGACCCTTTTGGGTCTTCTAAGTATAGAATTATGTCATCTGCAAATAGTGATAATTTAAGTTCTTCTTTTCCTATTTTTATGCCTTTAATTTCTTTCGTCTGTCTAATTGCTCTGGCCAGTGTTTCGAGAACTATATTGAATAGAAGTGGTGATAGAGGGCATCCCTGTCTTGTTCCAGATTTTAGAGGGAATGCCTTCAACTTTTGTCCATTCAGAATGATGCTAGCCTGAGGCTTAGCATAGATAGCTTTTACAATGTCAAGGTACGTTCCTGTTATCCTAGTTTTTCAAGTGTTTTGAACATAAAGGGATGCTGTACTTTGTCAAATGCTTTCTCTGCGTCTATTGAGGTGATCATATGGTTCTTATCTTTAAGTCTATTGATGTGGTGAATAACATTTATTGATTTCCGTATATTGAACCTGCCTTGCATACCAGGGATGAATCCTACTTGATCATGGCGCACAATTTTTTTGATGTGTTTTTGTATTCGATTCGCCAGAATTTTATTGAGGATTTTTGCATCTAGGTTCATTAGAGATATTGGTCTGTAGTTTTCTTTCTTTGAGGTGTCTTTGTCTGGTTTCGGAATCAGGGTGATGTTGGCCTCATAGAATGAATTTGGAAGAGCTCCCTCTTTTTCTATTTCCTGAAATAACTTGAAAAGTATTGGTATTAATTCTTCTTTAAAGGATTTGTAAAACTCCGCTGTATACCCATCCGGTCCTGGGCTTTTCTTGGTTGGTAGTCTTTTGATGGCTTCTTCAATTTCATCCATTGATATTGGTCTGTTCAAATTGTGTGTATCCTCCTGACTCAGTCTGGGCAAATCATATGACTTAAGAAATTTATCGATGTCTTCACTATCTTCTATTTTATTGGAATATAGGTTTTCAAAATAATTTCTAATTGTCTTCTGTATTTCTGTAGCATCTGTTGTGATATTGCCTTTTTCATCCCGTATGTTAGTAATTTGAATTCTCTCTCTTCTTCTCTTTGTTAGCATGGCTAAAGGTCTGTCGATCTTATTTATTTTTTCAAAGAACCAACTTTTAGTTTTGTTAATTTTTTCAATAGTTTCATTTCTTTCAATTTCATTAATTTCTGCTCTGATTTTAATTATTTCTTGCCTTCTGCTACATTTGCTGTTGTTTTGCTCTTCCTTTTCTAGGGCTTTGAGATGAAGTGTGAGTTCATTTATTTGTTGGTTTTTTCTTTTTTTGAGGAATGACCACCAGGCGATGAATTTTCCTCTTAAAACTGCTTTCATTGTGTCCCATAGATTCCGATATGTTGTGTCTGTATTTTCATTTATCTCTAAGAATTTTTTGATTTCCTCCTTTATGTCTTCTGTAACCCATTGATCATTCAGTAACATATTGTTCATTTTCCATGTGATGTAGGATTTTTCCTTCCTTCTTTTATCATTGATTTCCAGTTTCATTCCATTATGATCAGATAAAATGCATGGTATTATCTCCACACCTTTATATTTACTGAGGGTTGCCCTGTGGCATAATATATGGTCTATTTTTGAGAAGGATCCATGTGCTGCTGAGAAAAAAAGTATATCCATTTGATGATGGTTGATATATTCTATATATGTCAGTTAAGTCTAGGTTATTGATTGTGGTATTGAGTTCTATAGTTTCGTTATTCAACTTTTGTTTGGAGGATCTGTCCAATGGTGAGAGAGGTGTGTTGAAGTCACCCATAATTATTGTGTTGTGGTCTATTTGATTCTTGAACTTGAGGAGAATTTGTTTTATGAATGTCGCAGTGCCATTATTTGGTGCATAAATATTGATAATTGTTATGTCTTGTTGGTGAATGGTTCCTTTTAACAGTATAT
This sequence comes from Ictidomys tridecemlineatus, assembly GCF_052094955.1. Taxonomy (NCBI): domain Eukaryota; kingdom Metazoa; phylum Chordata; class Mammalia; order Rodentia; family Sciuridae; genus Ictidomys; species Ictidomys tridecemlineatus. The sequence continues at coordinate 162,247,690 of NC_135477.1, forward strand.
AATGTCCTTCTTTATCCCTTTTGATTAACTTAGTCTTGAAGTCGATTTTATTCGATATGAGGATGGCCACCCCTGCTTGCTTACGAGGACCGTGTGCGTTGTATATTTTTTCCCATCCTTTCACCTTCAGCCTGTGTATGTCTTTTCCAATCAGATGTGTCTCCTGGAGGCAGCATATTGTTGGATTTGTTTTTTTAATCCATGATATCAGCCTATGTCGCTTTATTGGAGAGTTTAAGCCATTAACATTCAGAGTTACTATTGATATATGGTTTGTACGTCCATCCATGTTTGATTATTTATCCTTTTTTTAAAAAAAAATTAGTTTGTTTCTCCGTGATTATTTTTCCCCTCACCCTCTGTCTTTACCGGGGCACTTCCCTCTGATGGTTTTGGTTATTGTTTTTCATTTCTTCCTCGTGTAGTGTTTTGCTCAAAATGCTTTGCAATGCTGGTTTTCTGGCTGCAAATTCTTTTAACTTTTGTTTATCATGAAAGATTTTTATTTCGTTGTCATACCTGAAGCTTAATTTTGCTGGATACAGAATTCTTGGTTGGCATCCATTGTCTTTCCGTGTTTGAAATACATTGTTCCATGACCTTCTTGCTTTCAGTGTCTGTGATCAAAAATCCGTTGTTAACCTTATTGGTTTACCCCTGAATGTAATCTGTCGTTTTTCTCTTGTAGCTTTTAATATTTTCTCTTTGTTCTGTATATTGGATATCTTCATAACAATGTGTCTTGGCGTTGGTCTACTGTGATTTTGTGTGCTCGGTATCCTGTATGCATCTTCAATTTGTATATCTGTTTCCTTTTTTATTTCTGGAAAGTTTTCTGTAATTATTTCATTCAGCAGGTTACTCATTCCCTTGGTTTGAATCTCTGTACCTTCTTCTATCCCGATGACTCGTAAGTTTGGCTTTTTTATGTTATCCCATAACTCTTGGATGTTTTTCTCGTGATTTTTTACCAGCCTTTCTGAGTTGGCTAGACTCTTTTCAAGATGAAATAATTTGTCTTCATTATCTGAAGTTCTGGCTTCTACTTGCTCCACTCTGTTAGTGATACTCTCAATTGAGTTTTTAATTTGGTTTATAGTTTCCTTCATTTCTAAGATTATGGTTTGATTATGGTTTGACTCCAGGGAGGAGTCATTTTGGTGTGATCTGCAATGGACAACTCCAAGTTTTTTAGGAAGCTGGGAGGCTTGTAGTATTTGGGTGATGTATGTGGAATTGGTTATAGAGGTACCCTTTGAGTTCAGGAGACCTCTCTTATTCCAAATTGCTGCATGAGGTAAAAGAATGTGGAAAACATATTTGGAATCAATATAAAGTGTAAGAATTTTACCTGCTGCCAATTCGCAAGCTCGAGTTGCAGCTACCAGCTCAGCCTGCTGGTTGGTGGTATTTGCAAGCAGGGGATTGGCTTCTATTACTCATTATAAGGACATTATGATATATCCAGCTTTTCTGATCCCCTCATGCATAAAGGAGCTGCCATCAGTAAACCAGGTGTAATCAGGTTGATCTAGAGATCCCTCAGTGATATTAATTGGGCATGGGAGGAAGTTTTCTAGAATTTCCATGCATTTATATATTTGAGACTGTGTTTGACCTTGAGCCTGAATGGGTAACAGAGTTGCTGGGTTGAGAGGGGCACAGGTTTGGAAGGACATGGAGGAGTCATAGAGGAAAGAGATCAAGAGAGAGAGAATTTGACAGGGAGTGAGGGTTTGCAGTCCTTTGTATGTTAGCAAGTCCTTGAGGTGATGAGGGGAGGTGACAGTGATTTGGGCTCCAAAGGTAAGCTTTTGTGATAAAGCATAGGAGGCCTCTAGGGTGCAGAGACAAGGAGCCCATCCCTGGACAGTTGGATCTAACTGTTTTGAAAGGTATGCCACCGGAGCAAAGGTGGGCCTTTGTCCCAGCACCCCAAAACCTTGCCCTTTGTTTTCATGAACATAGAGAGTAAAAGGCCTATTAACATCTGGCAGTTGTAGAGCCGGTGCTTGTAAGAGGGCCTCTGAAGGGTTCTGAAATTTGGTGCTGCTGAAAGTAACAAGGGGTTATGCTTGTTCCCTTTTGCTAGATCATATAATGGTCTGGCAAGTAATGATTAATTTGGTACCCATGCCCTAAAATAGTCTGCCAGACCCAGGAATGAGAAAATCTCCTTAGTTTTTGGTACTGGAAGGCTTTCAATAAGGCCTTTTCTGTCAGTTGTGATAGCTTTCTTCCCTGAGGAAATGTGGAACCCTAAGTAAACAACCTCCACCTTTGGTGGAGTAATCCTACATACTCCGTGAGCAACAAAATTCAGAAGGGTTTCTGTGTCAGACTTTGAGATTTCTAATGAGGGACTACAGAGGAGGAGGTCATCAATATATTGTAGGAGGGTTGAGTCGGGGCATAGAGGGAAAAAATCCTCAAGAACTCCAGTGAGGACTTGTCCAAAAATATGTGGGCTGTCTCGAAATCCCTGGGCAGGACAGTCCAGGTTAACTGTTGGGAATGTCTAGTTTCTGGATCAGTCCAGGTAAAGGCAAATATGTCTTGGGAAGAGACAGGCAGTGGAATCAAAAAGAAGACATCTTTAAGATCAATAACTGAAAAACAGGTGGAGTCTGCAGGAATGGAGGAAAGGATAGTACAGGGGTTTGGAACCAGGGAATGCATGGTCCTAGTTGAGGAATTTATTAACCTTAAGTCCTGAACCAAATGGCATGTTCCATTAGGCATTTTTACTGATAAATTTGGGGTATTGAATGGAGAGTTTATGGGATGGATGAACCCCTTTCTTAGTAAACTCTGAATGATTGGCTTTAGGCCTTTAAGACTGGCAGTTGGCAGCAGGTATTGAGCCTGGTTTGGGAAGTCGTTATGGTCTTTAAGATGCACTTCCACGGGAGAGCAATTTGCAGAGGATGGGGTTTCAGTTTCCCATACAATTGGATCTACCAATTTACAGGGGAGGGGAAAATGGGTGTTCTGGTGGTCGTTGGGGTCTCCACACCAGACACAAAGGGGTAAAGTCTCTTCTTCATTGGGGAGTAAAGCCATGATGAATATAAAAGTAGGGGAGGACAATAAAGGTAAGATTGAGGGAAGGATGATGGTTTTACCTCCTACCCTGACAATAGGCGATTCAGAGGGATAGGTAGTTCTCCAAAGTCTCTCAGAACCAAGAATGTGGCCCCAGTGTCTACCAAAAAGTTTATGGGATGCCCATCCACTTGGATAATCACCCTCAGTTTCTGCTTGGTGATTGAATAGGTTGGGACAGAAGACCCAGGGCCCCATCAATCCTTGGCTGCTAGGCCCAGTAAGTCACTGGCAGGGTGACTGACCTCAGCTCCCCTCTGGGAATTGGAGCAGTATGATCCCCAGTGGCCAGAACGTTGGCATCTGGGGCACAGTCTGGGTGGTGCCCTGGAGTTAGTGCAAGCCCTAGTCAATGTCCTTCATCACCACACTTAAAGCAGGGCCCAGTGGGTTCTCGTTGGGGGGGGTTGTTGTCTCCCCCTTTCTATAGGTTGGAAGGAGCCCTGTAATACCTGGGCCAAAATCTGGCAATTTTGGCATTTGGCTCTTTCATCTCTGTTGTGATAGACTTTGAAGGCTGTGGCCAACACCTTGGTCTGAGGAGTCAAGGGTCCCCTCTGTAATGTTTTTCAGCTTTGCCCAGATGTTGGGGTAGCTTTGTGAGAAAAAAATAGGTCATAAGAAGTTGCCTCCAATCTGGGGAGTCAGGGTCCAAATTAGTGTACTAAAGGAGAGCCTTTGTTAGTCAGTCTAGGAAGACCAAGGTGTTTTCATTTTTCTCCTGGATGACTTCCTGGAGTTTATCAAATTTAATAGTCTTTTGTGCTGCAGCTGTTAAAGCCAGGTATGAGACAGGTAATAAGATGATCCTTATGTCCCAGGTCTTGGAGGTCATTATAAACCCAATGAGGGTGTTGGTGTGGAACCGGCTGAGCCCCTAAAGAATGGTGGGCATTAGTCTGATGAACTTGGTCTGCATAGGCCCTAGCCTGGTCCCAGACCCTTCTCCTTTCCTCAGGGTGGAGAGTATTGGAAACAATCATATAGAGATCATAAAAGGTGAGGCTATAGTCTTGAGTTAAGTATTAAAACTCTTTAATATAAGAGACAGAGTTTGCAATGTAACATCCCAATTTTTTTCTACTTGAGAAAGATCAAGCATAGAAAAAGGAACATAAACCCTTAAAATCCCATCTGGCCTGGCGACCTCCCAAAGGGGGGCCACAACATGTGAAGTTTGAGGCAGGTGATGAGATTGTGGTGACTTGTGGGTCAGGTGCTGTATTAGTGCATGAATGGGTGGCTGATCGGGTGGCGGGTGGACTAAATTGAGGTGGAGGGACTGGGATAGAAGGAACAGAAGTGGGAGGAGTTTGTGCAGAAGTATTGGGAGGAAGAGCAGGAGAAGTGTCCAAAGAAGAAGCCCCAGATGTAGAAGATGGGGTAGTGGGAGGAAGTGAAAGTGGGGAAAGCAGGGCTGAGGGCCGGGGAGAGCAGAATGGAGGCGGTTCATCAGCTGGTTTGAAAGTGGAGGCGGAAGGCATAGAAGAGAAAGGAGGAGGAGAAGGTGTGGAGGCAGAGGGTGGAGAAGAGGAGGAAGGAGGTTTGAGAGCAAGAAGAAGCTGTTGAGGCTTGCATCGGGTGCAAAGATTTGGATGAGATCGAAGCAAGGAAAAACCCTCCACATAAGGAATCTCGGTCCACTTCTATGATTGCTCACAGTAATTAAAAAGATCCCGGAGTAAATTGGAATCTAGAGACCCACATGGGGGCAAAATATTTTGGTTGTCTAAGGGGTATGTAGGCCAGTCCTGGGTACAGAATTTTATGAGTCTATTCAGTTTAATATCAGGCGCCAGGCTCAGGGTTTTAAAATTATGTAAGAGGCACCGTGAGGGAGAATCCACCAGGAGGGACAAGGAATTTCCCATGCTGGAAGGGCAAGATGGGAATCAGAGAAAGAGTAAGAGAGAGGGAGAGAGAGAAAACCTGGATGGGAAAGAGCTTCCTGAAAGCTCGGGGTGAACGGAGGATCAAGTGGGCATTCCCCAAATGAGCGACCACTGCGAGGAAATACAGAGAACACTACCTGGTTGTCACCATGAAGTGCTATCTGTGAGACCCAAATAGGGCCGGGACAGTGGGCAACCTGACGTCAGGAAAGCTTTTTGAGTGGAATGAAAGAGTCAGGAACCGGAGGAATGGAGTTCCAGGAGGAACGGAGTTCCGAACTCTGGTGAGACTAGCTGTAGCAATTACACTAACCTCCATGGGAGATAAGAGTGAAGGGAACAGAGCCAAGCCGGAGGTGAGAGGGGGCACAGTCAGCCATCCATTTTGCCTGCCTGCACGTGCAGTAAGCAGAAAACCAGAGCCAAGCCCAGGGGGCCCAGCCAGCCATTAAAACTTGAAATCAACAATAAAAGAAGGAAGAAAAAATCCTATACCACTTGGAGAATGAACAATATGTTACTGAATGATCAATGGGTTACAGAAGACATCAAGGAGGAAATTTTTAAAAATTTAGAGATAAATGAAAATACAGACACAACATATCGGAATCTATGGGACACAATGAAAGCAACTCTGAGAGGAAAATTCATTGCTTGGAGTTCATTCCTGAAAAAAAGAAAAACCAACAAATAAATGATCTCATACTTCATCTCAAAACCCTAGAAAAAGAAGAGCAAAAGAACAGCAAAAGTAGTAGAAGACAAGAAATAACTAAAATCAGAGCTGAAATCAATGAAATTGAAACAAAAGAAACAATTGAAAAAATTGACAAAACTAAAAGTTGGTTCTTTGAAAAAATAATAAGACCAACAGACCCTTAGCCATGCTAACGAAGAGAAGAAGAGAGAGAACTCAAATTACTAACATACGGGATGAAAAAGGTAATATCACAACAGACACTACAGAAATACAGAAGATAATGAGAAATTATTTTGAAACCTTATACTCCAATAAAATAGAAGATAGTAAAGGCAATGATAAATTTATTAAGTCATATGATCTGCCCAGATTGAGTCAGGAGGATACACACAACTTAAACAGACGAATATCAATTCAGGAAATAGAAAAAACCATCAAAAGACTATCAACCAAGAAAAGCCCATGACAGGATGAGTATACAGCAGAGTTTAAAGAACCTTTAAAGAAGAACTAATACCAATACTTTTCAAGCTATTTCAGGAAATTGAACAAAAAGGAGCTCTTCCAAATTTATTCTACGAGGCCAACATCACTCTGATTCCTAAACCAGACAAAGACACTTCAAAGAAAGAAAACTACAGACCAATATCTCTAATGAACATAGATGCAAAAATCCTCAATAAAATTCTGGCAAATTGGATACAGAAACATATCAAAAAGATTGTGTACCTTGATCAAGTAGGATTCATCCCTGGGATGCATGGCTGGTTCAATATATGGAAATCAATAAATGTTATTCACCACATCAATAAACTTAAAGATAAGAACCATGTGATCATCTCGATAGATGCAGAAAAAGCATTAGACAAAGTACAGCATCACTTTATGTTCAAAACATTAGAAAAACTAGGGATAACAAGAACATACTTCAGCATTGTAAAATCTATTTATGAAAAGCCTCAGGGTAGCATCATTCTAAACGGAGAAAAATTGAAGGCATTCCCTCTAAAATCTGGAACAAGACAGGGATGCCCTCTCTCACCACTTTTATTCAAGATGTTCTTGAAACACTGGCCAGAGCAATTAGACAGACAAAAGAAATTAAAGGCATAAAGATAGGAAAAGAAGAACTTAAATTAGCACTATTTGTGGTGACATGATCCTATACATAGAAGACCCAAAAGGTTCTACTAATAAACTTCTAGTGCTAGTAAATGAATTTAGCAAAGTGGCAGGATATAATATCAACACACATAAATCAAAGGCATTCCTGTATATCAGTGACAAGTCCTCATAAATGGAAATGAGAACAACCACCTCATTCACAATATCCTCAAAAAATAAAATACTTGGGAATTAACAAAAGAGGTGAAAGAACTATACAAAGAAACTTACAAATCACTAAAGAGAGAAATAGAAGAAGACCTTAGAAGATGGAAAGATATACCTTATTCATGAATAGGCAGAACTGACATCATTAAAATGGCCATATTACCAAAAGTACTCTATAGGTTTAATGCAATGCCAAACGTAATCCCAATGGCATTCCTCACAGAAATAGAAAAAGCAATCATGAAATTCATCTGGAAAAATAAAAGACCTAGGATAGCAAAAGCAACTCTAAGCAGGAAGAGTGAAACTGGCAGTATAGCGATACCAGAATTTAAAATATACTACAGAGCAATAGTAACAAAACAGCATGTTACTGGTACCAAAACAGGTGGGTAGACCAATGGTACAGAATAGAGCACACAGAGACCAATCCATAAAATTACAACTACCTTATATTTGACAAAGGTGCTAAAAGCATGCAATGGAGAAAAGATAGCATCTTCAACTAATGGTGCTGGGAAAACTGGAAATCCATATGCAACAAAATGAAACTGAATCCCTTTCTCTCGCCATGCACAAAAGTTAACTCAAAATGGATCAAGGAGCTAGGGATCAAACCAGAAACTCTGTGTCTGATAGAAAAAAACATTGGCTCTAATCTCCATCTCGTGGGGTCAGGCTCCAAATTCCTTAATAGGACACCTATAGCACAAGAGTTAAGATCAAGAATCAACAAATGGGACATACTCAAACTAAAAATTTTTTCTCAGCAAGAGAAACAATAAGAGAGGTAAATAGGGAGCCTACATCCTGGGAACAAATATTTACACCTCACACTTCAGGTAGAGCTCTAATCTCCAGAGTATACAAAGTACTCAAAAAATTAAACAACAAGAAAATAAATAACCCAATCAACAAATGGGCCAAGAATCTGAACAGACACTTCTCAAAGGAGGATATACAATCAATCAACAAATACACGAAAAAATGCTCACCATCTCTAGCAATCAGAGACATGCAAATTAAAACCACTCTAAGATACCATCTCACTCTAGTAAGAATTGCAGCCATTATGAAGTCAAACAACAACAAGTGCTGGGGAGGATGTGGGGAAAAAGGGTACACTTATACATTGCTGGTGGGACTGCAAATTGGTGCAACCAATCTGGAAAGCAGTATGGAGATTCCTTGGAAAACTGGGGATGGAACCACCATTTGACCCAACTATTCCCCTTCTCAGACTATTCCCAAAAGACCTTAAAAAGCATATTACAGGGACACAGCTACATTAATGTTCATAGTAGCACAATTCACAATAGCTAGATTGTGGAACCAACTCAGATGCCCTTCAATAGATGAATGGATAAAAAAATGTGGAATTTATATACAATGGAATATTACTCAGCACTACAAATAATGAAATCATGGCATTTGCAGGGAAATGGATGGCATTAGAGCAGATTATGCTGAGTGAAGCTAGCCCATCTCTAAGCAACAAATGCTGAATATCTTCTTTGATATTAGGGGGGTGACTCAAAACAGAGCAGGGAGGAAGAGCATGAGAAGAAGATTGCCATTAAATAGGGATGAGAGATGCATGGGAATGGGAGAGAGAAGGGTAATCGCATGGAAGATGGATGGAAACCCTCATTGTTATGCAAAATTACATATAAGATGGTGTGAGGAAGAAAAAAAGAGAGAGAAAAGTGTCATAGAGTGGGTAGAGAGAGGTGATGGGAGGGGAATGGAGAGGAGGGGGGAATAGGAAGGGTAGCAGAATACAATAGACACTAATATGGCTGTAGGTATAAATGTGGCTGTAAAACCAAGGTGATACTGCAATCTGTACACGGAAAAATAAGAATTCATACCCCACTTTGAATCAAATGTATGATATGTCAAGATCATTGTAATCTTTTGAGCAACTAATAAAAAAATTTAAAAAGTGAAGGAAGACAGAGGAGTTAGAAAGAGAGAATTAATCCTATATCCCAGGTGGTCGATTCCCAGGGGTGTCCTAGTAGAGCACCCGGGGTCCACCTCAACCCTGATGGGTAGGAGTGGGGTGCATTCCCCCTCCCTAAAACACCTGGAGGAATTGCCGGACACTCAACAACCAATTCCCTCATTCTGGTGAGTTAGGGTTCAGATGCTCATGGGATAGGGGAACTCACCAGTCTGTAGGCTGGAGGTAGATGTCAGGCAGGCTATCAGAGGAGTGGACAACAACAGGAATGGTTGGGCTCAGAGTTTGGGAATGGGGTTCCACCTTGAGTGACAAGGATCCCCGTCCAGGATTTCAGCACCAAGGCAAAGAATGGTGGAAAAAGCTCTATAAACTCAACAAGCCAACACAACTGTTTACCTTTCCAAGAATTTTATTAGCAGGACCATAGCAGCCAGTCGCAAAAGAGAAGGGGGTCAAGAGAAAGAGAGGAGAGAGAGGAGGAGAGAGAGAGAGAGAGAGAGAGAGAGAGAGAGAGAGAGAGAGAGAGAGAGAGAGAGAGAGAGAGAAGGGGGAGAGTAAGAGGAGGAGAGTAAGAGAGAGGGTAAGAGAGTAAGAGTAAGAGAGTAAGAGTAAGAGAGTAAGAGAGCAAACATGAACAGGGTATTGATATTTATGGGCTTAACACAGAATGAGGAGGAGCCAGGTGAGTGAGCTGTTACTTCTTCATTGGCCAAGAGTTCTCACCACTTCAGGGATTGGAGGTGCGCCGTTCAAAGTCCACGCCATTCACAGGAATTGGAAGTGATGGTTCACGCACCATTCAGTATGTCATGGGGAAGAGAAGCCCTCCGAGCGCTATCTTTACCAACACTCCTGAGCTCCCTGAAGAGAAGCACGCCAGGCGCCATCTTAAGTAACAGAGGCAACTTCTATTCATAGAGAAAGTTGTATTAAATATCTGCATGAGGAGGTACAAGAAATCAATAATATTTAGGACAGTTTGTTTCTTTTGAAAAGAATTTAACCTGTATTTGATTAAATACAGATATTTTATAAGAAGGCTCTCAAATTTGGTCCTGTCTTGTCTCCTGCCTGCCTTGGTGACTGTTTTTCAGAGGACAGACATTTGTAGCATGATGATATTTTGATCAACAGCAATCACTATTAAAAGGGTAGTGGTCCCATAAGAGTACAATTGTGATATAAAAGTCTTCTATAGTACTTTTACTGTGCCGTTTATATTGAGGTACATGTATGTGTGGAGATGCTCAAATAGTGATTTATCCTAGTGACATTGTGTTGGTTTATACAGTATGCTGTGTGTGGGTGTGAAGCACAGGTGCAGCACAGGTGCACAGAAACCTGTGTTGCAATGGTGCAAGTGCTCCAGATGACCAAGGAATGAGCAAGTGTGCAATGCTGTATTTCTTATGAACTTGTCCCCACAGCCATCTGGCCCATGACTGCTTTCCACATTTGGCTATCCATGGGATTTCCACACAGGGCTACTGCCGTGTGCTTTGCTCTAGGTAAGAATACACTTTTATTGTTCACATTTCTAATAGGCTCATGTCTGTCTTACCTAACCATTGCCCTAAATGTTAGAAATTTGCTTTGGACCCTTAGATAGTTTAGGGACTTGACCTGAAGTTTGGCATCACATGAGTCTGCTTCAAAGGATTTCCTTCATTGTTAACAATCGCATAATAATTTCTTTATGTTTCCACTGTATGTCAAAAATACAATAAGGTCAAATTGGGAGTGAATCTAAAAGTTTGTTGTCCAGGAGACATAGCCAAGCAAAATGTGTCAAGAGCAGGAGGAAGTGCTGTGACCTTTTTTTGTGATTGTATTTTGCATGCTGAATTAGTTTCTTAGGGCCAACTGCTGTTTATACTGGCTTGTCTATAGGATATTAGCTTGATTTCACTGACTCATACTGTCAAGTATATGGCCATAAATCTTGAGTCTTGCGTTTGTGACTAAATAGAGAATTTTTTGAGAGATCAGATGACATAAATTTTGGCAATGTGGCTATGGCACTTGACTTCAGGTATGTCTAAATTATGTCCTCCACTTTGATTTTTCTTTTACACCTGCAATGATGGTATTCCTTAAATATGTTTAAATATATTTATTGAACAAATGAGCATTTGTATGTTCGTCTAGGAAAACTTTAAGAAAGAACCCAAGATGTTTTCTAATTGGAGAATAGATAGCATAAAGGAGCAAGGCCACTTTTAGGGAAATTTGAATGGCATCTGAGTAGACTAAACTGGAGGTACCAGGGATTTCCAGGTTCTTAGGATTGAATTGTTAAAGGAATGTTTTTTAAGTGTTAGTTAGTGATTGTTGAAGAATGGATTGTGTATAGGGAAGTCTAGATGGTGGTCCTCAGAATTGAGTATGTAGAATTTCCTGGGTATTCGAAAATTCCAAGCTCTTAATCCTCTCTCCCCAAGGCTAGGCCAGCCCAATTTGATAGTCACTATTGACAAGTGGCTCTTAAGCACTTGAAATAAATTGCAGGTACAAAGTTATAAATTGCAAAAAGCAAAGATGAGGGGGAAAATATAAAATATCACAATATGTTTTCTAATTGATTAAAAATCAAAACTATATTTGCATGCATTGGATTAAAATAAAATAATTTCACTTATTTTCTTTATTTTTCAAGTGTTTACCAGAACACTTATTAAAATGGCACATGGAACTCATATTCTGCTTCTCTTGGACAGTGCTGGTCTACAGTATGGGCCAAGAAGATGACATAGTTAACCAGTACCCCAAGTGATTTTGATGCAGGGACTTAGACCACTATTTGACAATGAATAGACTGCAACACATATATCAGCATATAGCATAGCAATTTGAAAGCCATTATTAAATGGATTTTGAAGAGGGTGAGTAAGAAGGGATGCATCAGAGCAAGATGCTTTGAAAGAAATTGGGCTGAAGGCAGAAGAGGTGGAGAAATAATAAGCTGTCCCCTGAGAATATGGTGCCAGTCCACACTGTGGTAGAGAAGCTGCCCAAATTCAGTCTGTTCCTGTGCTTCACTGTGGTAACACTTAAGATGCAGAACCTTTGAGGGACTTTGGCTTGACTTTGACCTCTTCTTATCTGAAGGGTGCAAACCTATCAGAATGTTTGTTTAAAGGTTTTTTTTTTTTTGGTTACTTGCCCCAAGAAAAATATTCTTAATCATAGATTTTTAACTTCCCAAGTAAACAGATAAGAGAAAACCAAGTTACATGCAGACAAAAACATTTTCTGGAGTGTGTGTGTGTGCGTGTATGTACATATGCTTAAGTATCCAATAGGAGTTGTATTCCAGGCCTGAGGAGAAATTGAAACCTGCCAAGCTAGATTAGATTATCTTGAGTGTTATTTTATTACATAAATTTAGAATGGGATTTAAGAATAGACCTGACCTTTTTACCAAGAAACACCTGAATTTTATGAAATTATGTAGTTGGTGCTATAAGTATCTGGCCATTCAACTGGTAAAGAAATATAAAAGTCATCTTCATCATGTATTTCCCTTTTTTTTCCTCTATGATGAAGTTCCTGGGATGCATTTGGGACCCTTCTCTACCCCTATATCCAAAGCACACCAACCATTTGGGAAATGGAACCCTGAAGCCTGAAGAAACCTTTGTGGCATTTAAACATCTATTTAAAACTGATTCCAAAGTGACGTTTCAAAAAATGTAAGACATTTCTAAGAATTTGTGAAACAAAACATTTTAGAGTACTCTAGCTCTATAACTATTGGTGGAACTTAATTAAACATGGATTCAGGATGGTAAAGAATATAAAATGTGGTAAACATAAATGAAAAAAAATCAATTTGGAGGCATTTCTATTTCACTTTTAAAGTAGAAAACATTTGGGAATGAGAGAAAGCAATATTTTTAGGCTTATTTATGGAAATAATTATAATTTTCAGTGCTCAGCAATTTAATTTTTTTGTTATAGTTTTAAGACAAATGATTATTTACTGTGGCAGACTTTCTAGATTCTAGAGTTACTATGGCTCTTTATAGCCAGGTATAATGTTCATTAAGATTAAAAAAAAGCACATATCTTGCTACATATCTCCAAGATGTGGTGTATAAAGGATAAACTTTTCCTACATTTAAGGCAGATGCTATCACAAGAGATTCACAATGTAGATACTCTTAAACTCTAGAATTCTGTTTCTCTTTTAGCACTCTGCAAGACTTCAAAATGGCCAACATTCTTAAAATATATCTTGATATTTGAAATACAAAAGAATCAGGATTTAAAACTTCAGAAATTATAAGATTGAAGAGTCTCTTCTGCTGATGAACCTGGCCTAATTCCATGTTAAGATTGGGAGCTATCTCATCACAAGATCATGAAAAGTTAATTTCTGCTTTACTATAAATTACTGTGATTTCTAAACTTGTTTGAAATTTCTACCCTTGCCTGACTTTCCCTGACCAGATAACAACCCTCTCTAAAATGTTAGTGGAACCTCATAAATCCTGACTCGCCCCCCCCCCCAACTGACCAGATAACCACCCTCTCTGAAATACAGCTGCACCTACCATCAGCTGGGATCTGAATTTAGAAAATCATGACACTATCTAGAAAGGAAAAATGGGCATAAGAATCTAAAGATGTCTTATATTTTTATAGTTCCTGCTTGCTAACATGTAATGCTGATAACTATCATAATACAAAAATGATGAGTCATTTGCTCATTAGCTCAGCTCATTCATGGTTTAAACTGTTCCATGAGTTAGTTTTCCCTTATTTTACCTTGCCAGCAACCAATAATTCAGTCTACAGCATTATACTACAATATTATACAATATAAAAAACATTATGTATTTGGGTTGTTGTGCTAACCTTTTTTGGGATATCACTAGACTTTTTTTGTTGTTTGTATTTTAGTTGTTAGATGATGGACACAACATGTTATTTTATTTATGTATTTATTTTCATGTGATGCTGAGGATTGAACCCAGTGCCTCACACATACTAAGTAGGTACTCTACTACTGAGTTATAGCCCCAGCCCATCATTAGACTTTTGACTTGAGTTTTCATTTGAGTTCTCAAAGGTGAAAGAATATGTCTCTTATTGAACTAAAATAATTTAAACCGCAAATTTCTTTATGCTGTGCATAGGTTGAAGTGAGGGAAGGAGAAAGCACTGGTGATTAAACTAGAGCAACTTATATTCTGGGTTTCTATGATTCTTTCAAAATGAACTTGCCTATTACATATAAATATAATGCACAAATAAGATGAAATAATAATTTAAAATTAAAAAGTGTCTCATACAGATACATGAATTTTTCCCATTTTAAAGAGGAGACTAACCAGGTTAAATAACTGAAAAATGAAGAAGACTACACTTAGTTAGACAAAAAGGTTAAAAGGAGTGGGTAGGAATAAGAAAAAGGGGGTAAGAAAAGGACAAAATGAGAATAGAGAGGGGACAGAGACAAGTGTTGTCACCATTATGTTGTTCTACAGAAAGAAATAATGCTTTACTACCTACTGTCTCATTCAATTAAAGAGAATACATAGAAAGTCAATGTCCTAGAGTTTCTTATCCTTTCTTCCTAACTTCAAAAATTTGCCATATAGTTTTCAAGATCTCAGTTTCAACCAAGTATATGTGAGGCAGCAGGGACATGGAAAAACTGAGTCCTACTTGATTTGATCAAGGTGAAGTTTATAATGTCATTGAGAGCAAGGCCAGTGGTGTTGAAAAGTAAGAGTGTTAGTAAATAAAATGTTATTGGGAGAAAGCATTAAAGGCTGGCTGAAGAAAGTCAATCACATCTAACATTGGGAGTGAGGGGAATGTTCTTAGTGACAGTTGCATTTGGTTTGGATTTTAAATGAATAGGTTTCAAGAAATGAGAATATCTAGAACACTGCTTTGCAATAAAATTGAGGAGGGGTTTAAGTGAGGAAACATGTCATTAAAAAAGTAGAAGGAAGATAGAACGGTGGACAGGGCATTACAATTTTATAAGATGGTGCCAAGAGGTTTGGGGTGTCATATGTATTGAACTTTGAAATAAAAGTTTATGGATTTTCACACCATTTGAATATAAAAGAGATCTTTGAAGTTCACTTCTAAATGTAACTGACACTCTTTTCCTACCCCCACACATAGGCACAGACAACAACTATAAACTCTAGACAAAGAAACCAGTGCATTACTACCCAAAGGCACTAAAGGATGACCAAATTAAGGTGGTAGAGGTAAAAGTTTAACACTTGAAGAAGACAATGGCACAACACAGAAAGAGTTTCTTCTTTCTTCATCTTTTAGCATGTGAACAGGTCCCTGGATGGAGGGTTGACAAGTTTTGTGGACACCTTCTGCCCACACCTCTAGGTAACACATGAAGCAGGCATTTGTGAGCAGATTTAAAACAGCTTACAATTAAAGTTAAAATAACTGAAAACTAATCCATGAAGAGAAAGTTTCTGACAAATAACCTACTGATGTCTTAAGAATTTTTTAGAATAAGTCATCAACAGAACATGTCAATGTTATCTGTGCATGCATGGGGGGTATGCATAAAATAGTTTATTCAAATAATTGGGAAGTACCTTAGAAAAACAAAGTTCAGCCAATATGGAGTTTACATTTAAATTTGTTTATTAGTGATTCTAAACTGCCCTTCTGCTGTGTGAATTCCCCTTTGAGTGCCCAAGGTTTACCAAAAAGGAGGGATGTTATCAGGTGTAGAGGAAATTTGGGAGGATCAAGAAAACCTAGTGTAAGAAAACCAAGAACCAGATGTATTCTCATCCAAGATCTAACAGACCTTTAAAGAAGAGCTACTGCCAATCCTCCTTAAATTACTTGATGAAACAGAACGGGAGAGAAACACTACCAAATTCATTCTATGAAGGCAGTATCACCCTGATACTGAAAACAAAGACATCAATGAAAGAAAACTTCAGACCAATATCCCTGAGGATGTAAAATTACTTAATAAAATATTGGCAAATGTCATTCCAAAACACATTAAGAAGATAGTACATCATGATCAAGCATCTTTCATCCTTGGGATGCAAGGTTGATTTAATATATGCAGGTCAATAAATGTAATTCACCAAATAAACATATTCAAGGACATAAAAATACATAATTAACATATGCAAAAAGCAATTTAAAAACACCAAGTACACATTAATTTTTTTTAATTTTTTGCACACATTAATTTTTAAAACACTAGAGAAACTAGAGATAGAAGGAAATAATCTCAATGTTGTAAGAGATGTGCATGACAAACCCAACCAACATACAGAATGGACAAAAATGGAAAGTGCTTTCTCTAAAAGCAGGAATTAAACACCACTCCTATTCAACCTATTCCTTGAAATTCTAGTCAGAGCAATCAGGCAAGAGACAAAAACTCAATGTATGCACATAGGAAAAAAAAGGATTAAAATGATCTGTTTGCTGATGACATGATCCTTTATTTGGAAGACCCCACAAAACTTGTAGAGTTGATAAACAAATCAACAAATAGTAAAGGAGCAGGATACAAGATCAACATATGTAAACTAATTGCTTTACTGTATCCTAATTGTGTATTTGTGAAAAGAAAATTGGGAAAATTATCTCATTATCTCATAACCTAAAAAATATAAATACTTGAGAATCAAAATAACCAAGGAGGTAAAAGACTTCAACAATGAAAACTATACAACACTAAAGAAAGAAATTGAGGAACTTAGAGGATGGAAAGACCTCTCTGTTCTTGTACAAATAGAATTAGTATTCTCAAAATGGCCATACTACCTGAAGCAATATACAGATTCAATGTAGTTCCCATGAAATGTTAATGAAATTCTTGCCATAATTAGGAAAAAAATAGTTCTAAAATTTGTTTGGACAATGAAGACACAGAGGCCAATCAAAGGAATCCTGAGGGGGGAAAAAAGTAATTCTAGAGATACCACAATATTCGATCTCATATTGTATAAGAGAACTTTAGTACAAAAATGCATTACATTGGCACTGAAACAAACCTGAAGACCATGGAATACAAGAGAAGATACAGACACAAATATGCAAAGATACAGTCAATTAATACTTGATAATGGTGCTAAAAATCTATGTTGGAGAAAAGATAGTCTTTTCAACAAGTGGTGCTCTTAAAACTGAATATGTGTAAGTAGAAAAATGAAACTTGATCCCTATCTCTTACTCTGAACAATAATCAACTTCAAATAGATAAAAGACCTAGGAAGTATACCAGAAACTCTGCAACTGCTAGGAAAAAACACAAAGTCCAACACTCCAACATATTGACAAAAGCATCAGCTTTCTAAACTCTAAAGCACAGAAATAAAACCAAGTCTCAACAAGTGGAATGGCAGCAAATGCCAAAGCTTCTGTACATCAAAGGAAATGAGAGTGAAGAGAGGGCCTATCTTGGGAAAATCCTTGCCACCTGCTCCTCATATAGGAAAATAATATCCAGAATATATAAAAATCTCAAAAACAACATGAAAAATCCCAATTATTAAATGGAAAAAAACACAACTAAACACCCATTGCTGAAAAGAAATAGAAATGACCAACACAATATATGCAAATATGTTCAAAATCCCTAGCAATCAGGGAAATTCAAATAAAAACTACATGAATATTTCATCTCAGTTCAGTCACAATGGCAATTATCAATAGTAAAACTATTAACCAACACTGGCAAAGATATGAGGAAAAGGTTCACTTATGTATGTTTCAGGAGACTGCAAGTTAGTACAAGCATTCTGGAAAACTATGGAGATCTCTCTGAAAACTGAATGAAATCTCCATATGATCCAGCCATTCCACTCCTTGGTATATAGTCAAAGAGCTAAAATCAGCACTAACAGCCACGTTAGTGTTTAGAGCAGCACAATTTGTAATGGCCAAATTATGAAACTAGCCCACATACCCAAATGACTGGGTAAAGAAAATGTGCATATGCACAATGTACTTTAACTGAATCATACAGAGAATTAAATTATGGCATTTGGTGGAAAATTCATGGAACTAGAGAACACAAATCTAAGGGAAATAAGACAGACACAGAAAGTCAAGGGACAAAATTTTTCTCTCCTGTGGATGCTAGACAAAAATAAGGGGAAAGGGGAGAACCCAATGAAAACAGAAGGTGTCTGTGGAGTAGAGGAAGGACATTGAAGGGAAGGGAGAAGAGACAAAAAAGGGGATGGACAGTAGAATGAAACTAACCAAACTCAATTATGTATATGTAGGAATAAAGCACAGTGAATTTTGTCTTTCTGTATGTCTATGATGCACTAATTTAAAAAATGTACTAATAGAAGAAAGACCATTAGAATAGAGGAAAAGGAATAAGGAGGGGAAGGAGGGAAACTAAAGGAGGAAATCTAGGGACTGAAGTGGCAGAAATTATAATCTGGATTTTATAATTATATCAAAATGACCAAATTACAGTCATTTGTAACTGTAATGCACTAAAAAAAACCTTCAAAAGAAACCTGAAGTTATCTGGAAGGGAGAGTTTATCCTAATAAACGTGAAATTCAAGTGGGATGTGGAAGAGAGTGTAAATCCAAGAAGAGACTGTTGTAGGGACAGCCGAGGCAAGGCATCAAACATAACAGGAAACAGTTTTATTTGGCTGCAGCCAGCTTCAGAGGGCACAGCTTTTGCTGTAATCAGTTAATCCCCTGAACCCCGAGTTCAGGGAATATCAGAGTTTTATACCCAACATGTAAGGGGAGGGGCTCAGAAATTCACCATCTGCAGAAGTTCACATAAAAGCAGCTTTTTCTTTCAGTGTTTTGGGCAACTTAACTTTTCAAGGACAACACCTGAGAAGGGGAGAGCTTCTTCCCTTTCTTTCCTCCCCCTTCCAGCTGTTACCATGGAGCCCAGTGGGTAATTTATCTTAAAAAGGTAGACATCTCTGTGAAGCCCAGCTCAAGGCCAGAGGACTTGTTTACACATTTCTACAAACTACTATACTGAATAAGTGTTTGTGAAAAACTAGTAAGGGGGTGTCCAGCACCTGGAGTGCTGATTTCTTCTTAAGTAAAACAGGGCAACATGAAAATAGGAAGTTTATCTACATTGAAATCTTTTGTAAAGACTCTTTTGCTGACAGTTCCAAAATCAGCCAAAGTGAAGATTTCTGGAAAAGCCCGGTTAAGACTTTTCTATGGAGAAAGGGGGTACTACTACAAGACTAAAGAATGGAGAAAGTGGAGAAGCTCAGTATTTTACACTAAAAAGCAATCTGTGCTTACAGAAAAAAAGCAAGTAATAAGAAAACTCTATGCTATTCATTGAATTTTTCCATAATGACAGGCTGAAGAGAACAGTGGGCAATTACAATTCTTTGCTCAATAAAATAAAATGAATCAATGTGATGAATAGTTAAATAAATTTCACACTGATCCTACAGTTATTTCAGAAAAAAATGATGCTTTGTATGAAAATTAAAATATGAATAAAAGAATTATGAATGTATTATGGGAGGTTTTATTTAAAATGAGCTTTGTGAATACTAACACTTAAAAGCATGAAAAACCTTTAAAATGAGTCGGGATAATTTGTCAGTTTTCTCTTTTTGGACATCTACTTATAAATTTTATCATGAAGTACACACATTTTACAATGAATTTACAATATAGTATTAAGCTACATTTTCATGAATGCTACATGAATTGTTTGGCACCCAGATTGATGAACCCAGCCTAATTCCATTTTAAGATCGGAGATGTGTCCAGTGGATCTCCTATACCACTGCAGCCACCATAGAGGGGACTCACCTGTCCAGGTGGAAGACCCCTTCCACCTGGGTGTTGGGGGAAGCTTGAATTCAGCTAAACCAGGGTAGAGAGAAATCCCCCTCCAGTCAAAATACCCCTCCTTCCTGGGTGTCAGAGGGAGCTCATACACTGCTGCAGCCAGGATAGAGGGGACTCCAGTCGGGAAACCCCTCCCACCTTGGTGTCCAGTGAAAGCTTGTATACCAATGCAGCCAAAGTAGAGCGGACTCACCCCTCCAGGCGGAAGACTCTTCCCACCTGCGTGTCAGAGGGAGCTCTTATACTGACAAAGCCATGGTAGAAGGGACTCTCCCATCCAGGCGGGAGACCTCTTCCACCTGGGTGTCCTGGGGAGCTCCTATATAGGTAAAGCTCCTATACTGCACTCCCAAGCGGGAGACCCCTCCCATTTGAGTGTCAGGGGGAATTCTTATATTACCAAAGCCAGGGTAGAGGAGACTAGCCCCTCCACGCAGCATATGCTCCCGCCTGGGTATGGGTGGGAAGCTCCTATACAGCTGCAGTCAGAGTAGCAGGGACTCGCCCCTCCAGTGGAGAGACGCCTCCCACCTGGGTGTTGGGGAGCTCCTGTACCTCTGCAGCCAGGGTAGAGATAACTTGCCCCTCCAGGCAAAAGTCCCCTCCCACCTGGGTGTCTAGGAGAGCATGTACACAGAAGCAGCCAGGGTAGAGGGGACTCTCCCCTCCAGCCAGGACACCCTTCCCATTTACTGCCACAGCCAGGGTAGAGTGGATTCACCCCTCCAAGCAGAAGACCTCTCCCACCGAGGTGTGGGGTGGGGGGACTAGTATCCTGCCCAAGATAGTGTAGAAGGAACTCGCTCCTCCATGAGGGAGACTTGGGTGTTAGGAATCCAGGGTAGAGGGTTATTGCCCCATTAGGTGGCTCACCCCTCCCAACTGGGTGCCGGGGGAATTCAAATACCACTGCAGGCAGGTCAAAGTGGACTCACCCCTCCAGGCAGGAGACCCCTCCCACCTGAGTGTCGAGGGGAGCTCATATACCGAGGCAAGGATGGTAAAGGTGCTCGCCCCTCTAGGCAAGAGACCCTATGATCTGAGTATAGGGGGGGGCTCCTATACCACAGCAGCCAGGGTGTAGTGAACTCACTCCTCCAGGCAGGAGACCCCTCCTACCTGGGTATCACTGAGAGCTTTTATACCACCTTAGCCAGGGTAGAGGGGAGTTCCCACTCCAGACAAGTGATCTCTCCCACCTGGGCATCAGGGAAAGCTCCTATACCACAGCAGCCAGAGTACCAGGGACTCGCCCCTTCAGGCCAATACCCCTCCCACCTGGGTGTCAAAGGAGCTCATTTACCACCCCAGCCAGGGGAGAGGGGACTCACCCCTCAAGGAAGGAGACACCTCCCATCTGGGTGTCCTGGGGAGCTCCAATATTACTGCAGCATGGCAGAGGGGATTCTAGCCTCCTGGTGGGAGATTTCTCCCAATTGGGTATCAGGGGAGATCCTATACCACCGCAACCAGGGTATAGGGGACTAGTCCCTCCAGGCACGAGACATAACTCACCAGTTTTCCATGGGGAGATTTTATACCGCTGCAGCCAGGGTATAGGGTACTTGCCCCTCCAGATGGGAGATCCCTCCCATTTAGGTGTCTGTTGGGGGTTCTCCTATACCTCTGCAGCCTGGGAACCAGGGACTCGCCATTCCAGGCCAGAGACCCTCCCACCTGGGTGTCTGGGCGAGCTCCTTTACAGCCACAGCCAGTGTAGAGGGAACTCATGCCTCCAGGTGGGAGACCCTTCCCACCTGGCTGTCAGGGAAAGCTAGTATACCTCTTCAGTCAGGGAAAAAGGGACTTTCCCCTTCAGTCAGGGGATCTCTCACCTGCATGTCACAGGGAGCTTGTAGACCACCTTAGCCAGGGTAGAGGTGAATTCTCACCTCCAGGTCAGAGATCCCTTCTTCCTGGGTGTCAGGGAGCTTGTATACTGCATTAGCCAGGGTGGAGGGTACTAGCTCCTCCAGGCAGGAGACCCCTCTCATCTTGCTATGGGGGAGGAGCTGGTATTCACCTGCAGCCAGGAGAGAGTGGACTCGCCCCACTAGGTGGGAGACCCCTAAACCCAGGGGAGCTCATATGCTGCAGAGGTAGGGAAAAGGGAACTCGCCACTCCAGGCGGGACACCCCACCCAACTGTGTGAAAGGGATCCGGAAAAAGATCCCAGCAGGATCAAGGACAACAGGAGGGCCAAAGAAGGGCACAGTGTGAAGTGCTAGAAGAAGGGGGTTTTGTGTGGTGTGGGTCAGGACCCAATTACAGCCAGGGTAGTGGGGACTCACTCCTCCAGAAAGGAAATCCCTCCCACCTAAGTGTTGTGGGGAGCTTATATACCACCTTAGCCAAGGTAGAGTGGACTCCCCATTTCAGGCGGGAGACCCCTCCCACCAGGGTGTCAGTGGGGAGCTCCTATACCATCAGAGCCAGGGTAGAGGGTATATGCCACTGACAAGGGAGATCCACCCACCTGAGTGATAAAGGGAGCTGGTATACACCTGCAGCCAGGGTACAGGGACTTGCCCCTACATGCTGGAGACGCCTCACATCTGGGTATTGGAGGGGGCCAGAGTAGAGGGAACTCACCCCTCCAGGATGGAGACCCCTGCTACCTGTGTGTCAGGGTGGGGGAGCTCTTATACCACTGCAGCCAGGTTAGTGGGGACTCACCCCTCAAGACAGGAAACTCCTCCCACTGGGTGTCCCTGGGAGCTTGTATACCACCTTAGCCAGGGTAGAGAAGACTCGCTCCTCCAGGCAGGAGACCCCTCCCTCCATGGTATTAGGGAGAGCTCTTATACCACAACAGCCAGGGTAGAGGGGAATCGCTCCTCCAGGCGGAAGACCCCTCCCATCTAGGTATATGGTGGGGGAGCTTGTATACAGCCCTAGCCAGGGTAGAGGAGACTCGCATCTCCAGGAAGGAGACCACTCCCACCTAGGTATTGCAGGGAGCATGTAAACCAAGTTAGCCAGGGTAGAGGGGATTGGAGGTGTTAATCTCCTCTACCTTGGCTGTGGTGGGATATGGTGAGAAAGGGGAGTAAGGGGAATGTGTGGTACAGGGAGAGGAGGGCTCATGGCTCAGATTCACTGCAGGGTGTCAGGATTGAGGAGCAGAGCCCAGGATGAAGGAGGCCAAAGCCCCCAGGCAAGGGGCACTGCTAACTTTTCCCAAAGGAAGACCACACATTCAAGTTCCATTCTCTGGCTCTGATGAGCATCCTGGGAAAGCAGGGTCAAAGAAAACAGGAGGGCCAAAGAAGAGCACAGTGTGAAGTGCTGGAAGAAAGGGGTTTTGTGGATTGTGGGTCAGGACTGCAGAAAGGAGCCCAGGCTAGAGTCCTAGAGGAAGTCCCAGGCAGAAGAGAGCAGGGAAAGGCAGGGCCCAACAGGCAGGGGCTGCGCTAGGGTTCTGAGATGCAGAGAAGACAAGGGAGCAGGGAAGCGGCCCAAGCGAGGCCCAAAATTCAAGCACAGGGAAGGATGGAGAAAGAAGGACCCCCAGAGGCTCAAGAAAGGATCCAGTCCAGTAAATGAAGAGCCAAGAGCCAGCACTGGAGCAGGGGGCTCAGGACAGTTGACAGGGCTCAAGAGGAAAGGCAGGGGATCCAGCAGGGTTTAGGCCAGTGCCACTGCCAGTTGTCAAGGTTCATGGTGCTTCCCCAAGGGCCTAGGAAGAGCAAGTAGCCCAATCCAGGGTTAGGTTTCTGTTTCCCATAAGGTGCCCTGGCCCAGATGAGGATCAAGGGCCAGGGACCAGGCCAAAGAGCCTGGCAAGGGCCAGGGGCCAGGAGGAGTGCAATGTGAGGGCACAGTGGAGGATTGCAGTGGGAGCAGAGAGGGGCAAGATCCAGGACCCAGTCAAGGAGCCCAGGTAAGGTATCTATCCCACCAAAATTTATTAGGGATCCAAAGAGCAGGAGGCCCCTACTCAAGGAAAAAGTGCTAGGGTAATGAGAGGTAGAATCAGTGCTAGGATGAGGAGAGAGAGGGCTGTGAAAAGGGCACAGAGGGGATCGAGCTTGGGGGTCAAATCAAGGGGCACCCCATTTAGATATGACAGCAAGAGACACCAGAGAAAGCAATGCAACACAAGTAATGCAGTAAGGAACTCAGGCTGGTAGCCAGGCTAGGGGACTGTAGGGCAAAGGGTCAGGGTGAGGAAGGCCTGGGATGGCTTAGGGGAAGCTTGCAAGGCTAGTGGGCAGGAGAGGTAAGGGAGCAAAACACCCAGGACAAGGTCATCACTAGGCCCAATTCCACTTCCAGTGGTCAAGTTTGGATGAAAAAGGCGGGGCAGGCATGGGGGCAGGTCTTTGTTGCCCATAGAGATCCTTCAGGGCCCAGAGGCCAGCCAATTTCACTCTTCTGCCAGAACCAAAGGAGGGCAATGAGAAGGATATATTTGGTCCAGGATCTGGGGGGGGGGAGGGTGTCAATGGGGAGCCAGCAACCATTGGAGCAGACAAGGCTTGGAAGCAGCAGGGGGAGGGCAGGATCCTGGAAATGAAAAAATTCCTCAGAATAAGGAGAACAGAGGGGAGGAAAAGGAGGGGGCCAAGTAAGGGGCATGAAATCAACAAACAGGGATAGGGTCCCCAAGAAGAGCAACCAGGGCCTCTAGCAAGAAGCCAGGCCCAACAAAGGGGAGCTAAGTGCCAGGACCCAGTCCTGGGACCTATGAAAACAGACAGGGTTGGAGAGGGGAGAAAAGGGAGCAAGGGTAGTGGGTGCCATAAGGAGAGGAGGGCTCAAGGCCCAGGTTTACTGCTGGGTGTCAAGATTGAGGAGCAGGGCCTGGGCAGAGAGAGTCCAACGTTCCAGGAAAGAAGCACAGCTACATTTTCCCAAAGGGAGCCCACAGGGCCAAATTCCCAGTTCCCTCTCCTGGACCTTGTGAGCATCCTGGGAAAGGGATCTTGAAAAGGGGCCCAGCAGAGACAGGGACAACAGGAGGGTTGAAGGAGGGTACAGTGTGAAAGGCCAAAGGAAGGGTGTTGATGGGGTGCAGGCCAGGAATCCAGAATGGAGCCCACAGTAGGGACCAACATGAATGACAAGGACAAGAAAGGACAGTGAAGGGCGAGGCTGGGCAGTTGGATGGCAGTAGGGTTCTGTGGTTCAGGAAAGCCAAGTGAGGCCCGTAGTCCAAGCCCAAGGAAGCACGGAGCATGAAGGTCTCCCAGAGGCTCAAGCCAGGAGGCAGGTCAGGGAATGGAGATCCAAGGGCCAGGTCTTGGGCAGTGGGCTCAGGACAGTGGACAAGACAATGGAGGGATGGCAGGGGATCCAGCAGTGGGCAGGCAGGCTCCTCGCCCAGGGTGACTGCCAGGTGTCAGAGTTCTGGGTTCAGGACCAAAGGCCCAGAGAGAGCAAGGGTCCCATGCAAGGGGCAGGACTTAGTATCCCATAAGGGGTCCTGGCCCAGATGAGAATCCAGGAACAGGGGTCTGGCAAAGAGGACTGTTAAGTGAACCCAGCCAAAAGGAGGGCAATGGGAGGGCACAGTGGGGGCTCTAGGTCTGTGCATGGGGGTGAAATTCCAGGACTCAAGCCAGGTGCCCAGGCAAAGGACCCAACTAACCAAGCATGGATGAGTGACCCAAGGAACAGGAAACATGGAAGCTCGAGGGTAAAGCACAAGGGGAAGGGGAAGAAGGGCTGCACAAGGACAAGGAGACAGAGAAAAGCGCAACAGGCACCTAAGGGACCATGCTGGCAGTCCCAAGCAAGGGCTTCCCAAGTCAGACCTAATAAGAAGAGACTCCATGCTACTCCAAGTGACATGAAGAACACTGTCAGGGGCTCAAGTGAGCACCAGGCCTGGGGACTGAAACAAAAAAGTCAGTATTAGGGAGGGCTGTGTTGGGGTAGGGGCAGCATGACAGGCCAGAGGGCAGGGAAGGGAAGGGAATGCTTCTCTCAGGGTTGTGTTGAAGCAAGTCCCATGTTAATTGCCCGGCCTCAAAGTTCAAGCAGCAAAGGGGACTCAGGCAAGAGGCAGAGCTGTATTTCCCATAGGGAGCTTTAAGGGCAAAGAGGCTAGCCAATTTGGCTCCTCTGCCCAGGTAAGTAGATCTTCAGAGAGGGAACTGGACAAAAGGAGGGTCAAAAGAGGTCACTCTGAGGGGATACCTGGCGTATGGAGGTTGTTGTTGGGGGGGTCAGACAGTAGCCTGGACCCATTTGTGGAACCAGGCTAAGGAGAAACAGGGAAAGTGAAGGGTCCAGGCAGTGCCAGGATACCATAGCACCAGTGGAACAGAGGGAGGCACAGGATGAGGATCTACAAAAAGAGGCCTGAAACCAAGGGAAGGGAAAGGGTTCTTAAGAATGAGTGCCAGGGGCTCAAGCAAGGAGCCATGCCAAGTAATGAAGGGCCAAGTGCTAGCACCTGAGGCAGGGTGAATGAAAATTGATATGAATAGGGAGGGAGGGAGGGGAGAAATCTGAGCAGATGGCACAGCAGGAGGAAGGCAGAAGGCAGGGTACACTGCAGGGTGTCAGGATTGAATAGCTGGGAACGGGCTGAGGGAAGCCAAAGGGCCCAAACAAGTGGCAGGGATACATTTTCTCTAAGAGAACCCACAGGACCAGGAGGCCAGGTCAAGTACCAGGCCTAATGAGCATCCTGGGAAGGGGATCAGGAAAGTGGGCCTGGGAGAGAGAGAAACAAGAGGGCCAAAGGAGGGCAGTCTCAAGGGCTGCAGGATGGGTCTGGGTGGGGTAGGTTCCAGGACCCCAGGAAGGAGCTAAGACAAGGGACCTTGAAGAGGGCCCAGGCCAGCAGAGAGCAGGGAAGAGCAGGCCTAGTAAGGCATGGCTGCACTATGGTACTGTAGTACAGTGAAGCCAAGGGGAGGAGAGAAGCGACTGGAGTGAGGGGCACTCAGACAATGTCCAGAGAAGAAAGAAACAAGAAGGGCCATCAGAGGCTCAATCAAGGAGCCAGGCAAGGAGATGGAGGGCAAAGGCCAGGGCTTGGGCAGGAGGCTTAGGACAAGACTTAGAAGGGAAGGCAGGGGATCCAGCAGGGGGCAGTCAGGCTCCAGGCCCAGGGCCACTACCAGGTGTCAGGTTTCCTGGTGGAGGACCAAGCAACCAGAGAAAGTATGTGGCCCAGGCGTGGGGTAGGGCTCTGTTTTTCAGAAGGCGCTGTGGCCCAGATTAGAATCCATGGAGAGGGACCTGGCAAAGGTGGCCGGGCAATGGAAGGGGGCCAGAAGGATGGCTATGGAGGGCATGGCCAGGGGTTGTGGTAAGTGCATGGTGGGAGAAGAGCCAGGACGGTAGCCAGGTGCTGAAGCAAGGTACCCACCTGACCAATAGGAAGAGGGACCCAAGGAGCAGAAGTCTCAGGAGCACAAGGGGAATTTGCAAGGGGATGGGGAGGATGAGCTGCACAAGGACTATGAGACAGAAGGAAGCTCAAGGGGCACCTAGGGGAGCCCTCTGGAGGGCCCAAGCTAGGGGCCTCCAGTTCATACCCTACATGAAGATATTCCACGCTATGCGAAGGAACATGAGGATAGCATCAGGGGCTCAAAGGGGCGCACAAAATGGGGAGAGGTGCACCAAGGGCCTGGGTTATGGAAGGCTGGGTTGAGGTAGGGGCAGCATGCAAGACCAGAGGGCAAAGAAAAGAATGGAGGGGATCGCTCATGGCTGGATTGGAGCAAATCCCATGTTAACTGCCAGGCCACAAGTTTCAGGCAGTGAAGGGAACACATGCTAGTGGCAGGGCTATGTTTCCCATAGGCAGCATTCAGGGCGCAGAGGTGAGCCAATTTCACTACTGTGCCCCAGGTGCGTAGATCCTGAGAGAGAGATCTGGACCAAAGGAAGAGCCAAAGAGGTTACTGTGAGGGGATACCTGGTGTACAGTAGTTTGTGTGTGTGGGGGGGAGCTACCTGAACCCATTCAAGCAGCATAGGTTAGGGAGAAGCAGGGGGTGCAGAGGGTCTGGGCAGTACCAAGATACTACAAAATGAGGGTATCAGAGGGAAGGCACAGGAGGGAATGGCAACAGGGGCCTGAAACCAAGGAACAGGGAAAGAGTCCTCAGGAAGGGTAACAAGGGTCTCAAGCAAGGAGCCAGGCCCAGTAATGGAGAGCCAAGTGCTAGCACCTGGGCCTGGGTGAATGAAAAGGAACATGGAGGGGGAGTAGTGGGATGGGAGAAAGTGGAGTGGGTGGCACAGGGGGAGAAGGGCCCGAGTCCACTGCAGGATGTCAGGGATCGGGATCAGGGCTGTGGCTGAGGGAAGCTAAAGGGCCCAAGCAAGGGGCAGGGCTACGTTTTCCCAAAGGGAGACCCCAGGGCCAAGAAGCCAGGTCAAGTCATCTGGCCCAGGTATGCATCCTGGAAGGGGATCAGGAAAGTGGGCATGGCAGAGACAGAAATAACAGGAGGACCAAAGGAGGGCACAGCCTGAAGGACTGCAGGAAGGGTGTGGGTGGGGTGGGGGCCAGGACCACAGAAAGGAGCCCAGGTAAGGGACTTAGAGGAGGGCCCAGGCCTGGGGAGAGCAGGGAATGCCGGGCCGGTAAAGCAGGGCTGCACTAGGGTACTGCAGTTCAGGAATGCCACGGGGAGAAGTGAAGCAGCACCAGCAAGGGGCCCTCAAACAATATCCAGAAAACATTGAGCAACAAGGGCCACCAGAGTCTCAAGCGACCAGCCAGGCCAAGTTAAAGAGAGCCAAGGGCCAGGGGGCTCAGGACACTGGATAAAATTTGGGAGGGAAGGTATGGGATACAGCTGGGGGCAGTCAGGTTCCAGGCCCAGGGCCACCTCCTGGTGTCAGGGTTTCTTATGGAGGACCAAGCAACTTGGGAGAGTAAGGGGCCCAAGCGGATGGCAGAGCTCTGTTTCCCATAAGACACCCTGTCTTGTATTTGAATCCAGGCCCAGGGACCTGGCAAAAGAGGCAAGACAAGAGAAGGAGGCCAGGAAGAGGAGGATGAAAGTGCACAGTGGGGGGTCGGTCGTGGTGAGTGCACTGTGTGGCAAGAGCCAAGACCCAAGACAGGCCCTCAGGCAAGGGACCCACCCAACTAATTGTGATGAGTGACCCAAGGAGCAGGATATTTGCAAGCACCAGGAAAATGCTCCAGGGGAAGGGAGATAGGAGATGCCTGTGGATGAGGAGACAGTGGGAAGCACAAGGGTCACCTAGGGGAGCCTACTGGGTCTCTAAGTAAGGGGCCCCAGGTCAGTCACAACACAAAGAGACTCCATGCTATTCCCAGAGACATGAGGAATGCAGTTAGGGCTCAGGCTAGCGTCTAGGCCTAGAGCCTGGAGCAAATAGAGTAAGGGTTAGGGAGGGCTGCATTGGGGTAGGGGCAGTATGCAAGGTGAGAGGGCAGTGGAGGGAAGGGACAAGATCACTCAGGGCTGGGTTGGAGCAAGTCCCATGTTAACTACCAGGCCTCAAGATACAGGCGGTGAAGGGGACTCAGGTCAATGTAGGGTTTTGTTTCCCATAGGGAGCATTCAGGGTACAGAGACCAGCCAAATCCGTTCCTCTGCCCCAGTGAGTAGATCCTCAGAGAGGGACTTGGACCAATGAGGGGCAAGAGGGTACTATGAGGGGACACCTGCCGTGCACAGGTTCAGGGGGGGAGTCAGTGGGCTGCAGGACCCATTTGAGGAGACTAGGCTAGAGTGAATAGGGGTAGCTTACGGTCCTTGCAGGGCCTAGATGCCGCAGCATGAGGGCAACAGGGGGGAGGCAGGGGGGAGGCACAGAAGGGGGCTGGCAAAAGGGGCCTAAAACAAAAGAATAGTGACCAGGTCCTGGAGAAGGGCAGCCAGGGGCTCAAGCAAGAAGCCCGGCCCAGTAATGGAGAGCCAAGTGCTAGCACCTGGGGCTGGGTGAATGAAAAGAAACATGGATAAGGAGGGGCAAGAGGGGAGAAAGGGGAATGGCTGGCACAGGGAGAGGAGGACTCAAGGTCCCGGTCCAGTGCTGAGTGTCATTATTTCAGGAGTAGAGCCCAGGTTGACGGAGGCAAAAGTGCCCAGACAATAAGCAGGTCTATGTTTTCCCATATGTCAAATCCTCTGATGGTCAGAGACACAAGTAAGGAGCAGGGCCCAGTAATGGAGAGCGAAGTGCTAGCACCTAGGCCTGGATGAATGAAAAGAAACATGGAATAGAAGGGGAGAAAGGGGAGCGGCTGCACAGGGGGAGAAGGGCTCAAGGCCCAGGTCCAAGGCAGGGTTTCAAGGTTCAGGAGCAAGGCCCGGGCTGAGGGAGGTGAAAGCCTCCAAGCAAGGGGCAGGGCTACATTTTCGCAAAGGTCATATCCTTTGGCCCAGGAATGCATCCTGGAAAGAGGATCAGAAAATCAGGCATGGCAGAGACAGAAAGGACAGGAGGGCAGAAGGAGAGCACAGACTGAAGGGCCGCAGGACTGGTGTGGGTGTGTTGGGAGCCAGGACTCAAGCAAGGAGCCCAAACAATGGACCAAGAGAAAACCAAGAGCCAGGGGCCAGGGCTTGGGCAGGAGGCTCAGGGAAGTAGATTATATTTGGGAAGGAAGGCAGGGAATCCAGAAGGGGGCATTCAGGTTCCAGGCCCAGAGTCACCCCCAGATTTTAGGGTTCCTCGTGCTGGACCATGACCCCAGGGAGAGCAATGGCCCCAGGCGAGGGCCAGGGCATTTTTTCCCATAAATTGCCCTGGATCAGATAAGAACTTATTGCCAGGATCCTCACAAAGGAGGCCAGGAAAAAGAAGGGGGCCAGAGGGAAGGTGAAGGGAGGGCATTCAAGGGGGTTGGAGTGAGTGCCCATAGGGGCGAGACCAAGGACTCAAGCCATGTGCCCAGGCAAGGGACCCACCCAATCAATGTTGATGGGGGACCCAAGAGCAGGAGACCAGCAAACACCAGAAAAAGGCGCAATGGGAAGAGGAGGAAGGGGCTGTGTGATGACCAGGAGAAGCCAAGGGGCACATAGGGGAGTTTGCTGGTGGGCCCAAGCTAAGGGCCCCAAGGACGGACCCAACACAAAGAGAATCCTTGCTATGCCAAGGACCATGAGGAACACAGTCAGGGGCTCAGGTGAACACACCAGTCCAGGGACTGAAGTACAAAGAGACATGGTTAGAGAGGCCTGGGTTTGTAGTAGGGGCAGCATGGAAGGCCAGGGGAAAGAAAGGGGATCGCTCAGGGCTTGTTTGGAGCAAGTCCATGTTAATTGACAGACCTCAAGTTTAAGGCAGTGAGGCGGACTCAGGCAAGGGGCAGGGCTATGTTTCCCATAGGGAACATTCAGGGCACAGAGGCGAGACAATTGGGCTCCTCTACAACAGGTGAGTAGCTCCTCAGAGAGGGACCTGGACCAAATTAGGTGGGTGGCAAAGAGGGTACTGTGAGGGGATACCTGGTGTGCAAAAGTGGGGGTGGGTGGGCTGCAGGACCCATTCCAGCAGAACAGGGAAGGGAGAAGCAGAGGGAGTGGAGGGTCCAGACAGTGCCAGCCTACCACAGCATGAGGGGATCAGAGGGGAGGCACAGGAGGGGGCAACCAACAGGGGCCTGAAGCCAAGGGAGGGGGAAGGGTCCTCAAGAAGTGGGAGAATGGCTCAGAATCTCAAGCAAAGAGCTGTGCCCAGTACTGGAGAGCCAAGTGCTAGCCCCTGGGTCTTGGTGAATGAAAAGAAACATGGAGTGGGGAGCAGCGGGAGGGGAGAAAGTGGAGTCAGTGGCACAGGGAGAGAATGGCTCAAGGCCCAGATACATTGCAAGGTGTCAGGGGTCGTCATCAGGGCCCTGACTGAGGGAGCCAAAGGGCCCAGGCAAGGGGCAGGGCTATGTTTTCCAAAGGGAGCCCCCATGGACAAGAGGCCAAATCAAGTCGCCTGGCCCCTGTGAGCATCCTGTTATGCGGAATCGGAATGTGGGCATGGCAGAGACAGAAAGGCCAGGAGGGCTGAAGCAGGGCACAGCCTGAAGGGTCGCAGGATGGGTATGGGTGATGTGGGGGCCAGGACCTCAGAAAGAAGCCCAGGCAAGGGACCTGGAAGAAGGCCCAGGCCAGGGGATAGCAGAGAACGCTTTGCCTGAAAGGAAGGGCTGCACTTGAGTACTGCAGTCCAGGAATGCCAAGGGGAGCATGGAAGTGGCCCCAACAAACAGCCCTCAGAGAATACCCAGAAAAGCAGTGTGCAAGAAGGGCCACCAGATGCTCAAGCGGTGAGCCAGCCCTGGGAAAAGAGTGCCAAGGGCTAGGCGTTGGGCAGGGGCTCTGGACAGGGGACAAGATTTGGGAGGGAAGGCAGGGGATCCAGCAGGGGGCAGTCAGGCTCCAGGCCCAGGGCCACCTCCAGGTTTCAGAGTTCCTGGTGGAGGACAAAGCACCCAGGGAGATCAAGGGGCCCAGGCGATGGGCAGAGCTCTGTTTCAGATAAGGTGCCCTGGCTAATATTTGAATCCAGGGCCAGGGACCTGGCAAGGGAGGCCAGACAAGGGAAGGGGACCAAGAGGAGGGGGATGAAAGGGCACGGTGGGGGCCATGGTGGGTGCACTGTAGTGCAAGAACCATGACCCAAGAGAAGCCCCCAGGCCAGGGACCCACCCAACCAATTGTGATGAGGGACCCAAGGAGCAGGAGACCTTTGAGCGCCAGTAAAAAAAACAATGGAAAGAGAGGTAGGGGCTGCGAAAGGACCAGGAGAAAGAGCAAAACTCAAGGGGCACCTAGGTGAGCCCGCTGGGGGGCCCAAGTAAGGGGCCTCCAGGATATACCCAAAACAAGGAGACTCCATGCTATGTCAAAGGATATGTGGAACAAGGTCAGGTGCCTAGGTGAGCCCCCAGGCCCAGAGACTGGAGCACAAAGGGTCAGGGTTAGGGAGGGATGGGTTGGGATAGGGGCAGCATTCAAGGCCAGAGGAAGGAAGGGAGGACATTGCTCATAGCTGGGTTGGAGCAAGTCCCGTGTTAACTGACAGGCCTCAAGGTACAGGGGGTGAAGGGGACTCAGATGACTGGCAGGGCTATGTTTCCCATAGGGAGCATTCAGGGTGCACAGACCAGCCAAATCCGCTCCTCTGCCCCAGGTCAGTAGATCCTCAGAGAGGGACCTAGACCAATGATAGGCAAACGAGTGTACTGTGAGAGGATACTTGGTGTGCAGAGGTTGGGGGTGTCTGTGGGCTGCAGGACTCCTTTAAGGAGCCTAGGCTAGAGCGAAGTAGGGGTAGCGGAGGCTCTGGGCAGTGCCAGGATACCACAGCATGACAGGATTGGAGGGGAGGCACAGGAGGGGGCTGACAATAGGAGCCTGAAGCCAAGGGACAGGGACAGGGACAGGGTCCTGGAGTAGTGCAGCCAAGGGCTCAAGGAAGGCCTGGGTCCAGTAATGGAGAGCCAAGTGCTAGCATCTGGGCCTGGGTGAATGAAAAAGACAGGGTTGTCTGTGGGAACTCTTATACCTCTACAGCCTGGGTAGAGAGGACTGGCACCTTGTGTTTAGGCTAGCTTGTATTCTGCCTCAGCCTGTGTACAGAGGACTCACCCCTACAGGCATGAGATCCCTTCTACCTGGTGCCTGGTGGGGTGGGGGCCTATGTACAGCTACAGCCAGGGTATCTGGGACATGTCCCTCTAGGCGTGATACCTCTTTCACCTGAGTGTCAGGGGAAGCTCATATCTAGATGCACCCAGAGTAGCAGGGAATAGCCCCTCCAGGAAAGGACCCCTCCCACCTGGGTTTGTATGGATGACTCCTATAGAGCTGCAGCCAGGGTAACAGGTACTCGCCCTTCCAGCCGGGAGACCCCTTTCACCTGGGTATCTGGGTGAACTCATATAACTCCGCTGGCAGGGTCGAGGGGACTCACCCCTCCAGGCAGGAGATGCCTCCCAACTGGGTGTTGGGGGAGCTAGTACACCGCCCCAACTATGGTAGAGGGGACTGGCGACTCCAAGCAGGAGACGCCTCCCACCTGAGTGTTGTGGGGATCTTATATACAGCTGCAGCCAGGTTATAGGTGACTCTCTTCTCCAAGTGAAGACCCCTCCAACCTGGGTGTTGAGAGGAGCTCAGATACCACCGCAGCCAGGGTAGAGGGCACTCGCCCCAACAGGCTGGAGACCCCTCCCACCTGGGTGTCAGAGGGTGCTCTTATACTGCCACAGCCAGGGTAGAGGGGACACCCCCCTCCAGGCGTGAGACACCTTCCATTTGGGCGTCCAGGGGAACTCCTATACTGCCACAGGAAGGGTAGGGTAAACTCCCCACTCCAGCAGGGAGACCCCACCCCACTGGGTGTGAATGGGG
Source organism: Ictidomys tridecemlineatus (assembly GCF_052094955.1). Lineage (NCBI taxonomy): Eukaryota > Metazoa > Chordata > Mammalia > Rodentia > Sciuridae > Ictidomys > Ictidomys tridecemlineatus. The sequence goes on from NC_135477.1 coordinate 162,281,830, forward strand.
GAGCTCATATACCTCTGTAGCCAGGATAGTGGAAACTCATCTTCCAGGGAGGAGACCCCTCCCACCTGGATGTCATGGGGAGTTTGTATAACACCTTAGCCAGGGTAGAGGGGACTGGCCCCTCCAGGCGAAAGACTCCTTTCACCTGGGTATCAGGGGAAGTCATATACCACAGCAGGCAGGGTAGAGGGTTCTTGCCCCTCCAGGCCGGAGAACTCTCCCACCAGGGTTTCAGGGGGAGCTCATAATCTGCAGCAGCCAGGGTAGAGGGGACTCGCCCCTCTATTTCGGACACCCCTCCCATATGGTATGGTGGGGGGTTGCTCATATACTGCCATATCCAGAATAGACGGAACTCGCCCCTCCAGATGGGGGACCCGTCTCACCTGAGTGTCTGTGGGAACTATACACCACCACAGCCAGGGTAGAGGGGACTCTCCCCTCCAGGCAGGAGACCCCTTCCACCTGGATGTCCTGGTGAGCTCCTATACAGTTGCAGGAAGGTTATAAGGGACTCTCTCCTCCAGGCGGGAGACTCCTCCCACCTCAGTGTCAGGGGAGCTCATATACTACAGCAGCAAGGATAGAGGGGACTCGCCCTTTCACGTGGGAGACCCCTCCAACCTGGGTGTCTGGGGGAATTGTATACTGCCATAGTCAGGTTAGAGATGACTCAGCCCTCTGTGTGAAAGACCCCTCTCACCTGGGTGTCATGTGAAGCTCATATACCCCAGCAGCCAGGGTAGAGGCGACTCCAGGCTGGAGACACCTCCCACTTGGGAATGGGGGTAACTCTTATACTGCCTTAGCCAGAGTAGAGGGGGCATGGCCCTCTAGGCCAAAGACCCCTCCCACATGGGTGTCTGGCGAGGGGGAGTTCATATACAGCTACAGCTGTGGTAGTAGTGACTCACCCTTCCAGGTGGGAGATATCTCCCTCCTGAGGGAAGGAGAGGGCATTTGTATCCCCGCAGACAGGGTTGAAGGGACTCGCTCCTTCAGGTGTGAGACCTTCACAACTGGGTGGGGGAGGAGCTTGTATACCTCTGCAGCCAGGGTAGTGGGGACTTGGACCTCGAGGCAGGAGACCCCTCCCACCTGGGTGTTTTGGGGAACTTGTATACCACCTTAGCTAGGGTAGAGGAGACTCGGCCATCCAGGCTGGAGACCCCTCCAACCAGGCTGTCTGTGGGCCAGGTAGAATGTACCTGCACCTCTTGGTGAATGTACAAAGCCACAGTAGAATGTACATACACCTCTTGGTGAAAGACACCCCCCCACCAGGGTGTCAGGGGAAACTCATACACCACTACAGATAGGGTAGAAGAAACTTGCCCCTCCATGAGGGAGACCCCTTCCACCTGGGTGTGTGGTGGGGAGATACTAAACCACCTCAGCCAGGGTAGAGGGGACTCGCCCCTTCAGGTGGGAGACCCCTCCCATCTGTGTATTGGGGAGGATCTTGTATATCACAGTAGCCAAAATAGAGGGGACTCGCCCCTCCAGGCAGAAGACCCCTCCGACCTGGGTTTCACTGATATCTGGTCCACCCCCTCAGCCAGTGTAGAGGGGACTCATCGCTCCAGGCTGTGGAGCCTTCCCATCTGGATGTTGCGGGGGCTCCTATATCACTGCAGCCAGGGAGAGGTGACTCGTCCCTCCCACCTGTGTCTAGAGGAACTAGAATACTGCAGCAGACAGAGAATAGGGGACTCGCCCTTCTAGTCAAGAGACCCCTCTAACCTGGGTGTCAGGAGGAGCTCCTATACCACCTCAGCCAGAATAGAGGGTACTCGCCCCTCCATGCTGGAGACCCCTCACACCTGGGGGTCTGGGGGAGCTTATACACTGCCAAAGCCAAGGTTGAGGGGACTCACCACTCTAGGCGGGAGACCCCTCCCACCTAGGTGTCAGGAGGAGCTCCTAACTGCTGCTGCCAGGGTAGAGTGGATTCGTCCTCCAGTGGGAAGACCCCTCCCACATGGGTGTCTTCAGCTTGAACCATGGTAGAGGGGACATGACCCTCCAGGCAAAGGACACCTCCCACCTGGGTGTCAAGGGAGCTCATTTACCCCAGCAGCCACAGTAGAAAAGAGTCACCCATCCAGGTAGCAGACCCCTCCCACCTGGAAATCAGAGGGAACTGGTGTACTACCACAAGGAGGGTAGAGGGGAATCGCCCCTCCAGACAGGAGACCCCTCCCACCTGGGTGTCCTGAGGTGATGTTGCATATACCACTCCAGCCAGGGTACCAGGGATTCACCTCTACAGGGGAAAGACCCCTCCCACCTGGGTTCGGGGGAGCTCCTATATCTTTGCAGTGAGGGTAGAGGGGAATCTCCCCTCCAGGAGAGAGTCCCCTCTCACCTGGGTGTTGGAGGAGCTCCTGTATCAGCGCAGCCAGGGTATAGGGGACTTTCCTCTTCAGTCAGGAGACCCCTCCCACCTGGTTGACAAGTGGAGCTCCAATACTGCCCAAGCCAGGGTAGAGGAACTCACGCCTATAGGCGGGAGACCCCTCCCACCAGAGTGTCTGGGGGAGAACCAATACTGTGACAGTCAGGGTAGAGTGGTTTGCCCCTACAGGTGGAAGATCTCTCCCAGCTGATTGTCCATGGAGCCCTTATAAGGCACCAGCCAAAGTAAAGGGGACTTTCCTTCCAGGCGGGAAACCCCTCCCACCTGGGTGTCAGGGGAAGCTCCAACATTGCTGCAGCCAGGGTAGAGGTGACTCGCCCCTCCAGTCACGAGAACCCTCTAACCTGGGTGTGGAGGAAGCTCCTATACCTCGCAGCCAGGGTAGAGGGGACTTGCCCATGCCGGCGAAAGATCCCTTGCACCTGTGCTTGGGGTTGGGTGAGCTTGTATATAGCATTAGCCAGGGTAGAGGGGACTTGCCCCTCCATGTGGGAGACCCGTCCCACATGGGTGTCTTGGGGAGCTTGTACAACGCTGCAGCCATGGTAGAGGGGACTTGTTGCTTCAGGCCGGAGACCCTCTCATCTGGGTATCAGGGGAGCTTGTACCCTGCCACAGGCAGGGAGAGGAGACTTGCCCCTTCAGGTGGGAGACCCCTCCCACATGGGTGTTGGGGCAAGCTTGAATACTGGCACAGCCAGGGTAGAGGGTATGCTCCCCTCCAGTCAAAACACCCCTCTAACCTGGGTATGGGGGGGGGTCCTATACCGCCTCAGCCAGAATACAGGGGACTCGCCCCTCCCTGTAGGAGACCCCTCCCACCTGGGTGTCTAGGGTGAGCTCATACACAGCCACAGCCAAGGCAGAGGGGTCTCACCACTGAAGGTGGGAGACCCCTCCTACCTTTGTGTCAGGGGAAGTTTTATACTGCTGCAGCTAGGGTAGAGTGTACTTGCCCCTCCAGGCAATAGACCCCTTTCACTGGGTATAGGGTGGAGATCTCATACCTCTGCAGCCACAATAGAGAAGACTCGCCCCTCCAGGGGGAGGCCCCTCCCACTTGAGTGTCATGGGAGCTCATATACCCCAGCAGCCATGGTAGAGGCAACTTGCCCCTCCTGGTGGAAGACCCATCCCACGTAGGGAACTTGTATACCTCCACAGCTAGGGTAGAGGGGACTAGCCCCTCTAGGCGGGAGAGCCCTCCTACCTGGGTGTTGAAGGTTGGGTCTTGTACACCACCACAGCTAGCGTAGCAGGGACTCACCACTCTAGGGGAGACACCCCTCTTACCTGGGGGTTGGGGGAACTTCTATACTTCTGCAGCTAGGGTAGTGGGAACTCACCCTTCCAGTTGGAGACCCTTTCCACCTGGTTGTGGCGGGAGCTTGAATATGGCTGCAGCCAGGGTAGAGGGGACTCGCCCCTACAGGTGGGAGACCCCTTTCACCAGGGTGTTGGGGGGAGGTCCTATACTGCCACAGCTAGGGTAGAGGAGTTTGCCCCTGCAGGCGGGAAAACCCTCCCACCTGGATGTCCAGGGAGCTCTTATAGGACACCAGCAAAAGTAGAGGGGACACGCCCCTCCAGGCAGGAGACCCCTCCCACCTGTGTGTCAAGAGGAAGTTGTATATTGCCTTAGCCAGGGGAGAGGGGAATTGCCCCTCCATGTGGGAGAACCTTCCCACCTGGGTGTCTGGGGGAGCTTATATACCGCCAAAGCCAGGGTACAGGGGACTTGTAACTCCAAGCGGGAAACCTCTCCCACCTGGTTGTCTGTATATATACTTGTATATGTACTTAGCAGCCAGGGAAGAGGGGACTTGTCCCACTAGGCTGGGGACCCCTAAACCCTGGTTGTAGGGGAGCTCATATATGGCAGAGGCAGGGAAAAGGGGACTTGCCACTCCATGTGGGAGAACCCTCCCACCCGTGTGGTGTGTGGGAAGCTCTAGTACCACTACATCCAGGGTAGTGGGGACTCACCTCTCCAGAAATAAAACCTCTCCCACCTGGGTGTCATGAAGAGCTTGTATACCACCTTAGCAAGGGTGGAGAGGACTCACCACTCCTGGTAAGAGTCCCCTCCCAACAAGGGAGGAGATCCTATACCTTTGAGGCAAGGAGAGAGGGTAAATGCCACTCCAGACGGGTGATCCATGCCACCTGGGTGTTAAAGGGAGCTCTTATAGAGCTGCAGTCAGGGTATACGGACTCGCCCCTCAAAGAGGGAGATGACTTGCACCTGGGTTTTGGAGGGGGCTAGTATACCCCAAAAGCCAGGGTAGAGGAAAATAGCCCCTCCAGGATGGAGACCCCTCCCACCAGAGTGTCAGCGTGGGGGAGCTCTTGTACCACTGCAGCCAGGGTAGTGGGGACTTGCCCCTCCAGACAGGAAACCCTTCCTACCTGGGTCTCCTTGGGAGCTTGTATACCACCTTAGCCATGGTAGAGAAGACTCGCCTCTCCAGGCAGGAGACCCCTCCCTCCATGGTGTCAGGGAGAGCTCTTGTACCACAGCAGCGAGGGTATATGTGAATAGCCCCTCCAGGAAGAAGAATCCTCCTACCTAGGTGTCTGGTGGGGGGCCTCTATACAACCCTAGCCAGGGTAGAGTGTTCTTACCCCTCCATGAAGGAGACCCTTCCCACCTGGGTTTTGCAGGGAGCTTGTATACCAAGTTAGCCAGGGTAGAGCGGACTGGAGGTGCAAATCCCCTCTACCCTGGCTGTGGTGGTATGAGCTCCCCCCTTAACCCAGGTGGGTGGGGTCTCCCACCTGGAGGGGTGAGTCACCTCTACCATGGCTGTGGCTGTTTGGAGTCACCCCCCCAATACCCAGGTATGAGGGGTCTCCCACCTATAGGGGTGAGTGCCCTCTACCCTGGCTGCAGTAGTATACGACCTTCCCCCAAAGCCCAGTTAGGAGAGATCTCCCACCTAGAGTAGGGAGTCCATCTACCCTGGCTGCTGGGCTATAGGATCTCCCCTGAAACCCAGGTGGGAGTGGCCTTCCCTCTGGAAGGGCGAGTCCCCTCTCTCCTGGATGTGGCGGTATATGGTGAGAAAGGGGAGTAAGTGGAATGGGTAGCACAGAGAGAGGATAGCTCATGGCCCAGATTCACTGCAGTGTGTCAGGATTGAGGATCAGGGCTCGGGCTGAAGGAGGCCAAAGCCCCCAGGAAAGGGGCAATGCTACCTTTTCTCAAAGGAAGACCACAAGGAAAAACATCCCAGTTCCATCCCCTGGCTTAGGTCAGCATCCTGGGAAAGGGGTCTGGAAAAGGAGCCCAGTAGGGAAAAGGACAACAGGAGGGCCAAAAGAGGGCACAGCTCGAAGTGCTGGAAGAAGGAGGTTTGTGGGGTGCAGGTCAGAACCAAGGCTAGGGTTCTAGAGGAGTGCCCAGGCTAGGGGAGTGCAAGGAAGGGTGGAGCCAGGCAGGCAGGGGCTGCACTAGGGTTGTGAGATGCAGGGGAGACAAGGGGAGTGGGGAAGCGGCCCCAGTGAGGCCCACAGTTCAATCCTAGGAAAGCACGGAGCAAGAAGGACCCTCAGAGACTCAAGTGAGGAGCCAGTCCAGGGAATGGAGAGCCAAGGTCCATCACTGATGCAGGGGGCTCAAGACAGTGGATAAGGCTGGGGAGGGAAGGCAGGGAATACACCAGTGGGGAGGCCCAGCACCACTTCCAGGTGTCAGGATTCTTGGTGCTGCCCCAAGGGCCTAGGGAGAGAAGCAGTCCAGTTGAGGATCAGGGTTCTGTTTCTCATAAGGCACCCTGGCACAGATAAGGATCAAGGGCCAGGGACCAGGCCAAAAGGCCTGGGAAGGACAGGGGCCAGGAAGAGTGCAGTGTGAGGGCACAGTGGGGGGTCGTGGTGGGTGCAGAGATGGGCAAGAGTCAGGACCCAATCAAAGAGCCCAGGTAAAGGACTGACCCCAGCAAAAGTTATCAGGGACCCAAACATCAGGAGGCCCCTTCTCCAGGAAAAAGCAGTAGGGGAAGGAGATCCATGCTATTATGAGGAGACAGAGGACTGCACAAAGGAACAGAGAGAAGCCAGCTTGGGGGCCAAATCAAGAGGCACCCAGGTTAGACACGACAGGAAGAGACAGCACAGAAAGCAACACAACCCAAGTAATGCAGTAAGGAGCTCAGGCTGGCAGACAGGCAAGGGGACTGTAGGATGAAGGGTCAGGGTGAGGAAGGGCTGGGTTGGCTTAGGGGCAGTTTTCAAGGCTAGAGGGTTGGAGAAGGAAGGGAGAGATCACCCAGGGCAAGGTCTTCACTAGGCCCAAGTCCACTGCCAGTTGTCAAGTTTGGACAGCAAAGGGGGCCCAGGCAAGAGGCAGGGCTGTGTTGCCCATAGAGATCCTTCAGGGCCCAGAGGCCAGCTAATTCTACTCCTTTGTAGATCCTCAGAGAGAGACCAGGATCAAAGGATGACAATGTGAGGGATACCTTTGGTCCGGGATTGGGGGTGTGTGGAGGGGAGCCAGCAACCATTGGAGGAGACAAGGCTAGAGAGAATCTGGTGGAGGGAAAGGTCCTGGAAATGACAAAATGCCATATTACAAGGGGAACAGAGGGGAGGAACAGGGGGCGGGCCAACAAGGGAACTGAAATCAAGGAACAAGGACAGGATACTCAAGAAGGGCAACCAGGGGCTTCAGCAAGGAGCCAGGCCCAAGAATGGGTGCCAAGTGCCAGGACCCAGACAGGGTTGGGAGGGGAGAAAGGGGAGAAGGGTAGTAAAGGGAGAAGTGGTCTCAAGACCCAGGTTCACTGCTGTCCCAGCAGGGACAGGGACAACAGGAGGGATGAAGGAGGGTACAGAGTGAAAGGCCTGGGAACTGAAGTGCAAAGGGTCAGGGTTATGTAGGGCTGGGTTGGGGTAGGGGCAGCATGAAAGGCCAGAGGGCAGGGGAGGGGAGGGAGTGGATCTCTCAGGCTTGGGTTGAAGCAAGTCACATGTTAACTGCCAGGCCTCAAAATTCAGGCAGCAAAGGGGACTCAGGCAAGAGGCAGGGCTGTATTTCCCATAGGGAGTCTTAAGGTCGCAGAGGCCAGCCAATTTGGCTCCTCTGCCCAGGTGAGTAGATCCTCAGAGAGGGACCTAGACCAAAGGAGGGTCAAAAGAGGTCACTGTGAGGGGATACCTTGTGTATGGAGGTTGTGGGGGTGGTCAAATGGCAGCCTGGACACATTTGAGGAGCCCAGGCTAGGGAGAAGCAGGAAAGTGAAAGGATCGGGCAGTGCCAGGATACCATAGCACCAGTGGAACAGAGGGCAGGCACAGGATAGGGTCTATAAAAAGAGGCCTGAAAGCAAGGGAAGGGAAAGGGTCCTCGAGAAAGGCAGCCAGGGGCTTAAGCAAGGAGCTGTGCCCAGTAATGGCGAGCCAAGTGCTAGCACCTGGGGTAGTGTGAATGAAAACAGATGTGGATGGAGAGGGGGTGGAGGTAAGAAATCGGAGCAGGTGGCACAGGGGGAGGAAGGCTGAAGGCCCAGGTCCACTGCAGGGTGTCAGGATTGGGTTTCAGAGCATAGGCTGAGAGAGGCCAAAGGACCCAGACAAGGGGCAGGGCTACATTTTCCCAAAGGGAACCCACAGGGCCACAAGGGCAGGTCATGTACCTGGCCTGATGAGCATCCTAGGAAGGGGATCAGGAAAGTGGGTCTGGGAGAGACAGAAACAATAAGAGAGACAAAGGAGGGCACAGCCTCAATGCCACAGGACTGGTTTGAGTGGGGTGAGGAGCTAAGACAAGGGACCTAGAGGAGGGTCCAGGCCAGGGCAGAGCAGGGAAAGGTGGGGTCAGGAAGGCATGGCTGCACTAGGGTACTCTAGTACAGGGAAGCCAAGGGGAAGAGAGAAGCTCCCCAGCGAGGGTCCCTCAGACAAAGCCCAGAAAAGAAAGGAACAAGAAGGGCCACCAGAGGCTCAAGCGAGGAGCCAGGCAAGGAAATGGAGTGCTAAGGGCCAGGGATTTTGCAGTGGGCTTAGGAAAGTGGACAAGACTTGAGAGGGAAGGCAGGGAACCCAACAGGGGGCAGTCAGGCTCCGGGCCCAGGAACATTATCAGGTGTCAGAGTTCCTGGTGCAGGAGCAAGCACCCAGAAAGTGTAAGTGGGCCAGGCAAGGGGCAGGGCTCTGTTTCTCATAAGGCACTCTGGCCCAAATGAGAATCCATGGAGAGGGTCCTGGCAAAGGAGTCATGGCAATGGAAGGGGGCCAGAAGCAGGGATATGGAAGGGCAAGCCCAGCAGTCATGGTGGGTGTGTGGTGGGAGGAGAGCTAGGACCGTAGACAGGTTCTCTGACAAGATACCCACCAGACCAACTTAGGGCGAGGGACCCAAGGAGCAGGAGACTCATGATCACCAGGGGAATTTGCGAGGATAAAAGGAGGATGAGCTGCACAAGAACCATGAGACAGAGGGAAGCTCAATGGGCACATAGGGGAGCCCTCTGGCAGGCCCAAACAAGGGGGCCCCAGGTCAGACCCAACATGAAGAGACTCCACACTATGTGAAGGGACATGAGGAAAGCAGTCAGGGGCTCAAGGGAGCCCACAAGTCAGAGACAGAAGCTCCAAGGATCTGGTAAAAGAAGGTTGGGATAGGGTGCAGGCAACATGCAAGGCCAGAAGGCAGGGGATAGAAGGGAGGGGATTGCTCAGGGCTGGGTTGGAGCAAGTCCCATGTTAACTGCCAGGCCTCCAGGTACCGGCAGTGAAAGGGACTCAGGTGACTGGCAGGGCTGTTTCCCATAGGGAGTATTTAGGGTGCAGAGACCAGCCAACCCTGCTCCTCTGCCCCAGGTGAGTAGATCCTACGAGAGGGACCAGGACCAATGAGGGGCAAAGAGGGTAGAGTGAGGGGATACCTCCTGGCGTGAGGAGGTTGGGGTGGGGGGTCGGTGGATGCAGGACCCATTTAAGGAGCCTAGGCTAGAGCAAAGCAGGGGTAGTGGAGGCTTCAGGCAGTGCCAGGATTTCATAGCATGAGGGGAACAGAGGGGAGGCACAGGAGGGGGCTGAAAAAAGGGGCCTGAAACCAATACAAGGTACTCAAGAAGGGAGGCCAGGCACTCAAGCAAGGATCCCGGCTCAGTAATGGAAACCCAAGTCTAGCACCTGGGCCTGGGTGAATGAAATGAAACATGGAGAGGAGCAGTGGGAGGGGAGAAAGTGGAGTCAGTGGCACAGGGGGATAACAGGTTGAGGCCCAGATTTATCTCAAGGTGACAGGGGTCGGGAGCAGGGCACGCTGAGGGTGGAAAAAGGGCTCAGGCAAGGGGCAGGGCTACATTTTCCAAAGGGATCCCCCAGCTGGAGGGCCCAAGCAAGGCCCCTAGGTCAGACCCAACACAAAGATACTCCTCGATATGCCAAGAGCCCTGAGGAATGTGGTCAGGGGCTCAGGCAAACGCCCAGGCCCAAGGACCAGAGCACAAAGGATCAGGGTTTGGCAGGCTGGGTTTTGGTAGAGGCAGCATGGAAGGTTGTAGGGAAGGGAAGGGATTGCTCAGGGCTAGGTGGGAGCAAGTCCATGTTAACTGCCAGGCCTCAAGGCTCAGGCAGTGAGGGGGACTCAGGTAAGTGCAGGGCTGTTTTTCCCATAGGGAGCATTCAGCGTACAGAGGTGAGCCAATTCCGCTCCGCTGTCCCAGGTGAGTAGATCCTCAGAGAGGGACCTGGACCAAAGGAGGGAGGGTAGAAGAGGGTACACTGAGGGGATACCTGGTGTGCAGAAGTGTGGGTGGGTTGGTTGAAGGACCCATTCCAGCAGCACAGGGTAGGGAGAAGAAGGGGGAGCGGAGGGTCTGGGCAGTGCCAGCATACCACATATGGGGATCAGAGGGGAGACACAGTAGCATCAGGCAACAGGGACCTGAAACCAAGGGACAGGGGAAGGGTCCTCATGAAAGGGGAGAATGGCTCAAGGTCTCAATCAAGGAGCCGGGCTCTGTAATGGAAAGCCAAATGCAATCATCTTGCCCTGGTGAATGAAAAGAAACATGGAGGGGCAGCAGCGGGAGGGGAGACAGTGGGGATGGTGGCACAGGGGAAGTACAGGTCAAGGCCCAGATCCACTGCAGGGTGTCAGGAGTTGGGAGCAGGGCCGCGGCTGAGGGAGGCCAAAGGGCTCAGGCAAGTGGCAGGGCTACATTTTCGAAAGGGAGCCCCCAGGGCCAAGAGGCCAAATCAAGTCACCTGGCCCAGGTGAGCATCCTGGGAAGGGGGTGAGGAAAGCTGGCATGGCACAGACAGAAAGGACAGGAGGGCCAAAGGAGGGCACAGCCTGAAGGCCGCAAGATGGGTATGGATGAGATGGGGGCCAAGACCCCAGCAAGGAGCCCTGCAAGGGACCTAGAAGAGGGCCCAGGCCAAGGGAGAGCAGAGAATGCTGGGCCGCGAAGGCAGGGCTGCACTAGGGTATTGCAGTCCAGGAATGCCAAGGAGAGCAGAGAAGCAGGCCCAGCGAGGGGCCCTCAGTCAATGCCCAGAAAAGCAGTGAGCAAGAAGGGCCACCAGAGGCTCAAGCAAGGTGCCTGGCCCAGAAATGGACAGCCAAGGGCTAGAGCTTTGGCAGGGGGTTCAGGACAGTTAATTACATTTGGGAAGGAAGGCAGGGGATCCAGCAGGGGGCAGTCAGGCTCCAGGCCCAGTGCCACTTCCAAGTTCAGGGTTCCTGGTGTTGGACCATCACCCAGGGAGAGCAAGGGGCCCAGGCAAGTGCCAGAGCATTGTTTCCCATAAGGCCCCCTGCATCAGACGAGAATGTACTGCCAGGATCCTGGCAAAGGAGGCCAGGAAAAGGAAAGGGGCCAGAAGGAGGGTGACGGGAGGGCACGCAAGGGGGTTGGGTGGGTACGCATGGGGGCGAGACCCAGGATCCAAGCTAGGCACCAAGGCAAGGGACCGACCTGTTCAATGGTGATGGGGTACCCAAGGAGCAGGAGATGTGTGAGTGCCAGAAAAAGGCTCAAGGGGATGGGGAGGAAAGGGCTGCCTTTGGAACAGGAGAAGCCAAGGGGCACTTAGGGGAGCCTGCTCTTTGGCCCAAGCAAGGAGCCCCCAGGTCAGACCCTAGATGAAGAGACTCCTTGTTATGCCAAAGGCCATGAGAAATGCGGTTAGGGGCTCAGGCAAAAGCCCAGGCCCAGAAGCTGGACACAAAGTGTCAGGTTTAGGGAGGGCTGGGTTGTGGGAGGGGCAGCATGGAAGGCCAGAGGGAAGAGAGGGGATCACTCAGGGCTGGGTTGGACCATGTCCATGTTAACTGTTACACCTCAAGTTTCAGGCAGTGAGGGGGTCCCAGGTGAGTGGCATGGCTGTGTTCCTTACAGGGAGCATTCAGGGCACAGAGGTGAGCCAATTCCGCTATTCTGCCCCAGGTGAGTAGATCCTCAGCGAGGAACCTGGACCAAAGGAGGGGGGCCAAAGAGGGTATTGTGAGGGGATACCTGGTGTGCAGAAGTGGAGGGGTGCTGGGCTGTAGGACTCATTCCAGCAGCACAGGGTAGGGAGAAGCAGGGGGACAGGAGGTTTGGGGCAATGCCAGGATACCACAGCAAGAGAGGATCAGAGGTCAGGCACAGGAGGGCTAGGCAACAGGGGTCGGAAACCAAGGGACAGGGAAAGGTTCCTCAAGAAGTGTAGCCAGGGTCTCAAGCAAGGAGCTGGGCCCAGAATGGAGAGCCATGTGTTAGCACCTGGGCCTGGGTGAATGAAATGAAACATGGTGGTAGAGTAGTGGAGGGGATAAAGTGGAGTCAGTGGCACAGGGGGAGAATGGTTCAAGGCCAAGATCCACAAAGTGTTTCAGGGCTGTGGAGCAGGGCCCTGGCTGAGGAAGTCCAAAAGTCCTAGGCAAATGGCAGGGCTATGTTTTCCAAAGGGAGCCCCCAGGTCCAAAAGGCCAAATCAAGTCTCCTGGCCCGGGTGAGCATCCTGGTAAGGGGATCAAGAAAGCGGTCATGGTAGAGACAGAAAGGACAGGATGGCCAAAGGAGGACACAGCCTGAAGGTTCGCAGCATGGGTGTGGGTGGGGTGGGGGCTGATATTCCAGCAAGGAGACCAGGCAAGGGACCTAGAAAAGGGCCCAGGCCGGGGGAGGGGGCAGGGAACGCCAGGCTGGGAAAGCAGGGATGCCACTAGAGGCTCAAGAGAAGAGGCAGGCCAGGGAACAGAGAGCCAAAGTTTAGGGCTTGTGCAGGGGGCTCAGGACAGTGGATTGCATTTGGGAAGGATCCAGCAGGGGACAGTCAGGCTGCAGGCCCAGGGCCACCTCCAGGTTTCAGGGTTCCTGGTGCTAGACCAAGCACCCACGGAGGGCAAGGGACCCAGGCGAGGGCCAGGGCTGTGTTTCCCATAGGGTGCTTTCAGGGTGCAGAGGCAAGCCAATTCCTCTCCTCTGCCCCTGTTGAGTACATCCTCAGAGAGGGACCTGGAACAAAGGATGGGGAGCCTAAGAGGGTACTGTGAGGGGATACCTGGTGTAGGGAAGTGGGGGTGGGTGGGCTGCAGGACCCATTCCAGCAGCACAGGGTAGGGAGAAGCAGGGGGAGCAATATTGGGGATCAGTGATTCTGGGGATTGGTTTGAAAACTAGAAAAATTTCTTGAGGTTTGCAAGAGGTGCAGCGAGCAGAAGTGTTTCAGAGCAAGAAGATAGCTTGGACATAGGGACTCTTTATCCATTTTTTTGAATGCTCACAGGCATTTACTGGATCCCCTGCCTTCCCTCCCAAATATTGTCCAGTGTTCTGAGACCCTTATCCAAGCCCTGGCCATTCACTCTCAGTTCCCTGGCCTGTTTCCTCGCTTTAGCCTCTGGTGTCCATTCTTCGTGATTTTCTGGGCTTAGTCTGAGGGCCCCTCACTGGGGCTGCTTCCCTGCCCCCCTTGGCTTCCCTGTACTGCAATATGCTAGTTCCACCCCACCTTCCTGGCCCTGGCTTTTCTGCTCTCTCCTGGCCTGGGCCCTCCACTAGGTCCCTTAACTGAGTTCCTTGCTGGGGTCCTGGCCCTCACCCCACTCACAGCTATCCTGCGGCCCTATACGCTGTGCCCTCCTTTGGCCCTCCTGTAGTTTCTGTCTCTGCCACGCCCACTTTATTGATCCTCTTCCTAGGATTCTCACAAGGGCCAAGGGAATTGGCCTGGCCTCTTGCCCTGTGAGCTTCCTTTGGGAAAACATAGCCCTGCCCCTTGCCTGGGAACTTTGGCCTCCCTCAGCCTGTGCACTGATCCAGAACCCTGACACTCTGCAGCGGATCTGGGCCTTCAGCCTTTCTACCCCTGTGCCACCGGCTCCTCTTTCTCCCCTCTCTCACATCTCCATTCATGTCCCTTTTCATTCATCCAACCGCAGTTTCTAGCACTTGGCTCTCCATTACTGGGCTCAGTACCTAGCTTCAGCCCCTGGCTACCCTTCTTGAGGACCCTTTCCCTTCCCTTGTTTTCAGGCCTCTTTTTACAGGCCCTGTACTGTGCCTCCCCTCTGTTCCTCTGGAGCTATGGTATCCTGGCACCGCTGGGACCCTTCACTTTCACTTCTTCTCCTTAGCCTGGGCTCCTATAATGGGTCCTGGCTGCCAACCACCCAGCCCCACAATCTCTGTATGCCAGGTATCTCCTCACAGTATCCTCTTTTGACCCTCCTTTGGTCCAGGTCCCTCTCTGAGGATGTACTCACCTGGGCAGAGGAGCCAAATTGTCTGATCTCTGCAACCTTAAGGTTCCCTAAGGTAAACTCAGCCCTGCCTCTTGCCTAAGTCCCCTTTGCGGCCTGAATCTTGAGGCCTGGCAATTAAATGTGACTTGCTCCAATCCAGCCTTGAGAGATCCCCTCCCTGCCCTCCCCTGACCTATCGCCTTGCATGCTGCCTCTACCCCAACCCAGACCTTCCTAACCCTGACCCTTTGCGCTTCAGTCCCCTGGCCTGGGTGCTCCCATGATCCCCTGTCAGTGTTCCTCAAGTCACTGGCATAGCATGGAGTCTCTTCCTGTTGGGTCTGACCTGGGAGCCCCATGCTTAGGACTGACAGTGTGTTCCCATAGGTGCCTGTTGCGCTTTCCTCTGTCTCCTTGTCCTTGTGAAGCCCTTCCTCCCTTTCCCCTCATGCTTTCCCCTGGTGCTTGCAGGTCTCCTGTTTCTTGGGTCCTACATCCATGGTCAGTCAAGTGAGTTCTTTGCCTGGGCACCTGGCTTGGGTCCTGGATTTCACTCCCCCCACGCACCCACTGAGACCCTCTGCCATGCCCTCCCATTGCCCTCCTCCTGGACGCCTTAATTTGCCAGGCCTCTTTTGCCAGGTCCCTGTCCCTGGATTCTCATCTGGGCCAAGGCGCCTTATGGGAAACTAAGTCCTGCCCTTTGCGTGGGCCCATTTCTGTTTCTGGGCCTTTGGTCCTGAAACTGGAACCCTGACACCTGGCAGTCGACCTGGGCCAGGAGCCTGCCTGCCCCCTGCCAGATCCCCTGCCATCCCTCCAAAGTCTTGTCCACTGTACTGAGCCCCCTGCCCAAGTCTGGCCCTTGGCTCTCCATTCCCTGGCCTGCCTCCTCACTTGAGCCTCTGGGGGCCCTTCTTGCTCTGTGGATCCCTGTGCTTGGACTGCATTCCTTGCTGGGCCAGTACCCTGCTCCCCTTGGCTTCCCTGAACCTCAGAGCCCTACTGCTTCCCACCTGTACGGCCCTGCCCTTCACTGCCCTTTCCTGGCCTAGGCCCTCCTGTTGGTCGCTAGCATGGGCTCCTTTTGGAATCCTGGCCCACTTCCCATCAAAACACTTCCTTTGGCCTTTCACGCTGTACCCTCCTTCATCCCTCCCGTTGTCCCTGTCCCTGCTGGACCCCTTTTCATTATCTCTTTCCCAGGATGCTCATCAGGTCCAGGGCACTAGAACTATGTGTTTGGCTCTGTGGGCTGCCTTTGGGAAAACATAGTTGTGCTCCTTGCCTGGGACTTTGGACTCTCTCTGCCTAGGCCCTGCTCCTCCATCCTGACAGATCCCTATGGGAAACAGAGCCCTGCCTCTTGCCTGGGCCCTCATTGCCACTTGAACTTAACAAATGGCAGTGAATTTGGGCCTAGTGATGATCTAAGCAATACCCTGCCTTCCCTCTCCTGCCCTCTATCCTTGCAATGCCTCCAAGCCAACCCCGTCCTTCATCAACCTGACCCTTCCTCCTACAGTCCCCTGGCCTGGCTGCCAGCCTGAGCTCCTTAATCCATTACTCGGGTTGCGTTCCTTTCTGTGGTTTCTCTTCCTGTCATTTCTGACCTGGGCACCCCTTGATTTGGCCTGCTAGCTTGTTCCTTTCTGTGTCCTTTGCACAGCCCTCTGTCTCCTCATCCTAGTGCCGATCCTACCTCTCCGTCCCTTAGTGGGTTTTCCTGGAGCAGGGGCCTCCTGATCATTAGGTCCCTAATAATTTTCTCTGGGGTCAGTCCCTTACCTGGTCTCCTTGATTGGGTCCTGGCTCTTGCCCCCCTTTGCACCCACCGCGACTCCCCACTATGTCCTCACATCGCACTCTTCCTGGCCCCTGGCCCTTGCCAGGCCCTTTGGCCTGGCCCCTGACCTGAGATCCTCATCTGGGCCAGGGCACCTTATGGGAAACAGAACCCTGACCCTTGACTGGGCTTCTTGCTCTCCCTAGGCCCTTGGGGCAGCACTAGGAACCCTGACACCTGGCAGTGGTGCTGGGTCTCAAGCCTGCTTTGCCCCTGCTTGATCCCCTGCCTTCCCTCCCCAGCCCTGACCACTGTCCTGGACCCCCTTTCCCAGTACTGGCCCTTGGCTCTCCATTCCCTCAACTGGCTCCTCTCTTGAGTCTCTAGGGGTTCTTCTTGCTCCGTGCTTCCCTGGGGTTGAACTGCAGGCATTGCTGGGGGCCCTTCCCTTCTCCCCTTGGCTTCCATGCATCTCAAAACCCTAGTGGCTCCCCTTCCTGCCTGGCCCCACCCTTCCCCCCTCTCTCCTAGCCTGGGCCCTCCTCTAGGTCCCAAGCCTGGGCTCCTTTTTGCAGTCCTGGCCCACACCCTACAAACCCCCATCTTCCAGAACTTCATGCTATGCTCTCCTTCAGCCCTCCTATTGTCCTTGTCCCTGCTGGGCTCCTTTTCCAGATCCCTTTCCCAGGATGCTCACCAGAGCCAGGAGATGGACCTGGGATGTTTGGGCCTGAAGGCTTTCTTTGGGAAAGGTAGCAGTGCCCCTTACCTGGGGGCTTTGGCCTCCTTTAGCCTTTGGCCTGCTCCTCAATCCTGACACCCTGCAATAAATCTAGGCCTTGAGCCCTCCTCTCCTTGTGCCACCTGTTCCCCTTACTCCCCTTTCTCTCCATATACTGTCGCAGCCAGGAGAGAGGGGACTCGTCCTTCCAGACAGGAGACCACCCCCACCTGGGTTTCAGGGGAATCTCCTATACCACTGCAGGCAGGGTACAGGGCACTCACCACTCTAGGCGGGAGACCCCTCACACCTGGGTGTTGGGGGGAACTCCAAACATCCACAGCTAGGGTAGAGGAGACTCGCACCTCCAGTCCCCTCTACCCTGGCTAACTTGGTATACAAGCTCCCTGAAACACCCAGGTGGGAAAGGTCTCCCATCTGGAGGGGCGATTCCCCTCTACCCTGGCTGCTGTAATATAAAAGCTCCCCCTGAAACCCTGTTGGCAGGGTCTCCTACCTGGAGGGTTGAGTCTTCTCTACCCTAGCTAAGGTGGTATACAAGTTCCTAGCTACACCCTGGTGGGAGTTTGTTTCCTGTCTGGGGGGCAAGGCACCACTACCCTGGCTGAAGTGGTATAAGAGCTACCCCACACTGACACTCAGGTGGGAAGGGTATCCAGCCTGGAGGGGCAAGTTTCCTCTACCCTGGAAGTGGAGGTATTCTAGATTCTTCCAACACCCAGGTGGGAGGTGTCACCAGCATGGAGGGGTGAGTCCCCTGTACCATGGCTGCAGCTGTATAAAAGCACCCTTTAACTGCCTGGTTGGATGGATATCCCAATTGGATTGGCATACACCCTATACCCTGGCTTCTATGGTATAAGAGCTCCCCCCTGACTCCCTGGTGGGAAGGGGTCTCTCGCCTAAAGTTGGGAGTCTTCTCTACCCCATCTAAGATGGTATACAAGCTCCCAAAGACACGCAGGTTGGAGGGGTTTCCTGTTTAGAGGGGGGAGTCCCCACTACCCTGGCTGTAGTGTTGTAAGAGCTTCCCCCCACTCTCAGGTGGGAAGGGTCTCTTGCCTGGAGTGGCAAGTCCTCTCTTCCCTGCTTCGTCCCCCATGGTGGAAGACCACTTTCACCTGGGTATCGGGGGAGCTCCTATCCCACTAGCCATGGTAGATGGGATTGACCCCTTCAGGCAAGAGACCTGTCCCACCTGATTATTGGGGGGGGGTATATTTGATCTCCTGACAACCAGTGTTTAGGGGTCTCCCGCCTAGTGGGGTGAGTCCCCTCTCTCCTAGCTGCAGCGGCATAGGAGTTCCCTTGCATAGCAAGATGGGAGGGGTCTCCTACCTGAAGGAGAGAGTACCCTCCACCCTGGGTAATGCAGTATAGAAGCTCCCAGACACCCAGGAGGGAGAGGTCTCCTGCCTGGAAGTGCGAGTCACCTCTACCCTGGCTAACTAAGGTGGTATACAAGCTCCCTGTGACACCTAGGTAGGAGGGGTCTCCCAGCTGAAGGGGTGAGTCCCGTTTTCCCTGGCTGAAGTGGTATACTAGCTTTCCCTGACACCCAGGTGGGAGGGGTCTCCTGCCTGGAGTCATGAGTTCCCTCTACACTGGCTGTGGCAGTAAAGTAACTCCCCTGACCCCCAGGTGGGAGGATCTCTGGCCTAGAGGGGCGAGTCTCCTCTACCCCTGGCTTCAGTGATATAGGAGCTCCCCCCTACACCCAGGTGGGAGGGTCTCTGGCCTAGAGGGGTGAGTCCCCTCTACTTTGGCTGTGGAGGTATATGAACTCCCCCCCCACACACACACAATCAGGTGTGATGAGACCCTTGCCTGGAGGGGCCAGTCCCATCTACCATGGCTATAGCGGGATAGGAGCTTCCCCGAAACCCAGGTGAAAGTGGTCTTCCACCAGGGGGGACGAGTCCCTGCTACCCTGCCTGCAGCTGTATAGTAGCCACCCCTGCCCCCAGGACATCCAGGTGGGAGGAGTCTCCCGCCTTGAGGGGTGAGTCCCCTCTCCCCTGGTTGTGGCGATACATGAGCTCCCTCCGACACCCAGGTGAGATGGGTCTCTCACCTGGAGGAGCGAATTCCTGGTACCCTGGCTGCTGCGGTAGAGAAGCTTTTCCTGACACCCAGGTGGGAGAGATATCCTGTCTGGAGGGGCAAGCCTGCTCTACCCTGGCTAAGGTGATATACAAGCTGCCCAGGACACCCAGGTGGGAGGGGTCTCCAGCTTGGAGTGGCAAGTTGCCAGTACTCTGGCTGTGGCGGTACAGGAACTTCCCCCTACACCAAGTTGGGAGGGGTGCGGCCCTTTGTGGTGAGTTCCCTCTACCCTGTCTACGGGGGTATTATGATAGTAGGAGCAAATGTGACTCCATTTTGTTTTATGACTTCATCCTGTAAAACAACCATGCCAAGTAGAAGAGTCATACCTGGGGCAAGATGTTCTTTTCCTTTTGCTACAGAAACCTTTAAGAACACGGAACTACCTAAAGGGGTATTGTTTCTGTAACTAGGGTAACTGGGGCTCTGTTTCTGTAACTGGGGTGAATGGGCTAACCGTGATTGGTTAGGCTTCCCTCCGCTTGACTGCACTGTCGCGCTTCTGTAACCTGGCTTGCTTGCATTGGCTAGACCCCCACCCCCCACATCCCTTTTGGGATTTTCAGGTTTATAAGGAGTGCCCTTGCAATTTTGGGGGGCTGATCAAGGGAACAGCTTTATGTTCTGGTCAGCCACCACCGGTGTGCTTCAATAAAGGCTTGATTTGATTATACGTGAGTGGTCTGGTTCAGTTTATGAAACCCTGGGATAAAGCTTTAACTATAACAGTATATGAGCTCCCCTGAAAATCAGTGTTGAGGGGTCTCCCGCCTAGTGGGGCGAGTCCCCTCTATCCAGGCTGTAGCAATAAATGAGCTCCCCCCTGCATAGCTAGATGGGAGGGGTCTCCCACCTGGAGGAGAGATTACCCTCCACTCTGGCTAAGGCAGTATAGAAGCTCCCCCTAGACCCCAGGTTGGAGGTGTCTCCTGCATGGATGGGTGAGTCCCCTCTACCCTGGATGCTGTGGTATATGACCACCCCCATTAGCAGATGGGAGAGGTCTCCCACCTAAAAGAGGCAGTACCCTTTTTTCCTGGCTCCAGTAGTATACTAGCTTTCCTTGACACCCAGGTGGGAGGGGTCTCCTGCCTGGAGGGGCGAGTCCCCTCTCTCCTGCCTGGGGCAGTACAGGATCTCTCCCAGACCATCAGGTAGGAGGGGACTCTTGCTTGGAGGGGTGAGTCGCCACTTTCATGGCTGCTGCAGGATAGGCACTCCCCCAGACACCCGGGTGAAAGTGGTGTTCTGCTGGGGGTTTCCAGTCCCTACTACCCTGCCTGCAGCTGTAGAGGAGCCATCCCCAGGACACTTAGGTGGGAGGGGTCTCCTGCCTGAAGGGGCAAGTCCCCTAAACCCTGACTACAGTCATATAGGAGCTCCCCTTGACACACAGTTGGGAGGGGTCTTCCACCTGGAGGGGCGAGTCCACTCTACCCTGGCTGTAGTGATATAGCAGCTCTCCCCCCCACCCTAGAACCCAAGTGGGAAGGGTATCCTGCTTTGAGGGGTGAGTCCCCTTTACCCTGGCTGCTACCTTATATGAGCTCCCCCCATAACCAGATGAGAGAGGTCTGCTGCCTGGAGGGAGGAGTCCCATCTACCCTGGCTGCAGGGGTATAGGAGCTCCCCCGCACACACACAGGTGGGCAGGTATCCCAACTGAAGGGGTGAGTCGTCTCAACCATGGCTGCTGTGGTAAAGGATCTTCCCCTGACACCCAGGTGGGAAGGTGTCCGGCCTGGAGAGGCAAATTCCCTTGACCCTGTTTGTAGTGGTATAGGAGCTCCCCCTACACCCAGGTGGGAGGGGTCTCCCGCCTTGAGTGGGTTGTCTCCTCTACCCTGCCTGTAGCAGTGTATAAACTCCTCTGACAGCCAGGTGGAAGCGACCTTCCACCTGGAGCAATGAGTCCCCTCTATCCTGGCTGTGGCAGTATATAAGCTCTCCCAGATACCCAGGTGGGAGGTTTCTCCTGCCTTGAGGGGCAAGTCTTCTCTACCCTGGCTAAGGCAGTATACAAGTGCCCCCGTACACACAGGTGGGAGTAGTCTTCCGCATGAAATGGTGAATCTCTTCTACCCCAGCTTTGGCAGTATACAAGCTCCCCAACACCAGGTGGGAGGGGTATCCCACCTGAAAGGGCGAGTCCCCTCTACTTTAGCTCTTGACATATAAAAGTTCCCAGTACACCCAGGTGGGAGAGGTCTTCCATCTTCAGGGGCATGTTCCCTCTACCCTTGCTGTGGCAGTATAGGAGCTCCCCCCCCCTGACACCCAGGTGGGAGGGGTTTCCCGCTTTTAGGGGCATGTCCCCTCTACCCTGGCTGCTGCAATAATCAAGCTCCCCAGGTCACCCAGGACAGAGGGGTCTCCCACATGGAATGCCAAGTCCCCTATATCCTGGCTGTCCCTTGTTAAGTGCAGGACAGGCTTAACTAAGTTGTCTGTAGGACAGGCTGAACAAACATTAGCTGCAGGCTAACCCACACACTCAAACCCCACCTCTGTCTGGTCCTGTTTGCATCAAGTCTGAATACTCAACCCCATTCAAGGCTGATCATTTTACCCCCACCTGTCTGGTGCAACAGAAACCCACATTGGACCCCTGCCCCATTTGCCTAAAGGCAGAAGATGACACCCTTAGCAACTACAGTGTGATCCATTCATTGTCCACCTACAAGGCAGCTTGCAGACCCAGAGACTCCATTAGAATTTGGCTATAAAAACTCCTTCCTACTGGAGGCCCTTCTCTTGCTCTCCCTATCTACATCTCTTGCTTTCGAACTCTCTTGTTCTCTCTTTCTTCTCTCGCCCTCTCTCTTTCTCCTTCTCTCTCTTTTTCTCCTCTTTGGCACTGCCGCAATAAACCAGTGGTCACTCCAAGTGTTGTGGTCACTTTCCTTTCACCCCTGACACCCTGGTGGGAGGGGTCTCCTTCCAGGAAGGGTAAGTCCTTTCTACCCTGGCTGTAGTGGTATATGAGCTCCTGCTGACAGCCAGGTTGGAAGGGTCTGCCGTCTGGATGGGCGAGTCTCCTCTACATTGGCTAGGGTGGTATACAAGTTCCCCTCGACAATAAAGTGGGAGGGATATCCTGCCAGGAGGGGTAAGTCCCCACTACCCTGACTGCAGTGGTATATGAGCTAACCACCCACACCCAGGAGGGAGGGTTTCCGCCTGAAGGGTCGAGTTCCCTTAACCCTGGCTGCTGGAGTATAAGAGCGCCCTCCTATCCCCAGGAAGGAGAGGACTCCTGCCTGGAGAGGCGAGTCACTGCAACCCCAGCTGCAGCTGCATAAGAACCCCCCTCAACAGACACCCTGGTGGGAAGGGTCTCCCACCTGGAGGGGTGAGTTTCCTCTACCCAGGCTAAGGCAGTAGAGGAGTTACCCCCATTCCAAGGTGGGTGGTGTCTCTCTACCCTGGCTGCTGGGGTATATGAGCTCCACCTGACTTCCAAGTGGGATGGGTCTACTGCCTGGAGGGGCAAGGCCCCTCTACCCTGGCTGCAGTGGTTAAGTAGCTTCCCCTGATACCCAGTTGGGAGGTGTCTCCTGTCTAGAGGGTTGACTCTCCTCTACCTAGGCTGAGGGGTATAACAACTCACCCAGACACCCAGTTGGGAGGGGTCTCTTGCTTGCAGGGGCAAGTCCCCTCTATTCTGGCTGCTTTGGTATTCGAGATCCCCCCCCTTACCCAGATGGGAGAAGTATTCTGACTGGAAGGGCGAGTCCTCTCTACTTTAGCTCTTGACATGTAAGAGATCCCAGTACACCCAGGTGGGAGGGGTCTTCCCCCCCGCAGGGGCGTGTTTTCTCTTTCCTGGCTGTGGCACTATAGGAGTTCCCCCAGACACCCAGGAGAGAGGGGTCTCCAGATTGGAGCGCCGAGTCCCCTCTATCCTTGCTGCAGAGGTATAGGAGCTCACCCAGATACCCACGTGGGAGAGGTCTTCCGACTAGAAGGGCAAGTCTGGCTGCAGCCATATAGGTACAGGAACTTCTCCTGACACCCAGGTGGGAGGCATCTCACACCTAGAGGTGTGAGTCCTCTCTATTCTGGTGTAGGAGCACCCGGGACACCCAGATGGAAGGGGTCTTACTCCTAGAGAGGTGAGTCCCCTCTACCCTGGCTGCAACAGTATAAGAGTTCCCCCTGAAGTCCAGGTGGGAGGGGTCTCCCACCTGGAGGGTCAAGTCCCTTCTACCCTGGCTGCTGCGGTATAGGAGTTCCCCTGACATACAGGTGGGAAGGGCCTCTCGACTAGAGAAGCGAGTTTCCTCTACCATGGCTGCTGAGGTATAAGATCTCCCCCAGACACCTGGAGGACCGAGTACCCTCTACCCTGGCTGTGGCGGTATGATATGTCCCCCCAACATACCTAGATGGGAGGGATGCCAGCCTGAAAGGGCAACGCCCCTCTACCCTGGCTGTGGAGGTATATGAGATCCCTGTGACACACTGGTGGAAAGGGTCTCCCGAGTGGAGCTGCAAGTCCCCTCTACCCTGGCTGAGGCAGTATTCGAGCTCTACCAATACTTAGGTGAGAGGGGTCTCCCACCTGAAGGGGAAAGTACTCTCTACTATGGCTGCAGTGGTATAAGAACTTCCCCAGGCACCCAGGTATGAGGGAGTCTCCTTCCTCGAGGGGCGATTCCCACTACCCTGGGTGCAGGGATATAGGAACTCCACCCCCCACACCCAGGTCGGGGGGGTCTCCCACCTGGAGGGGTGAATCTTCCCTAACCTACAGTATAGAAGTTCCCCTGACAACCAGGTGTGATGAGTCTCCAGCCTGGACAATAGAGTCCCCTCAACCTATCTTTGGCTGTATAGGTGCTCCCCTGGACACCCAAGTGGAAGGGGTCTCATGCCTGGAGGGGCAAGTCCCCTCTCCCCTGGCCGTGGCGATATACAAGCTCCCCTGACACCCAGGTAGGAGGGGTATCTGCCCTGGAAGGGCATGTCCCCCTCTACTTTAACTCTTGCCATATAAGAGGTTCCAGTACACCCAGGTGGGAGGGGTCTCCTGATTGGAGGGGCGAGTCCCCTCTACCCTGGATGCTGAGATATAGGATCTCATCCAGACACCCAAGTGGGAGGGGTCTTGGACTGGAAGGGCAAGTCCAATCTACCCTGGCTGCAGCGGTATAGGAACTCCCCCTGACACACAGGTGAAAGGGATCTCCTGCCTAGAGATGTGAATCCCTTCTACCCTGGCTGCTGTGGAATAGGAGCTCCCCTGGCACCCAATTAGGCGGAGTCTCCCACCAGGAGGCTAGAATCCCCTCTAACCTGATGCAGTGGTATTGGTGCTCCCCAGGACACCCAGGTGGAAGGGTTCTCCCATCTGGAGGGTAGAGTTTCCTCTACACCACCTTCGGCGGTATAGGAGTTGCCCCAATACCCCAGTGGAAGGGGTCTCCCGCCTGACACATAGGTAGGAGTGGTCTCTCTCATGGACAGGCGAGTCCCCTCTATCCTGTCTTCAGCCGTGTACAAATTCACCCCCACACCCAGCTGGAAAGTGTATCTTGCCTGGAAAGGCTAGAGTAGACTCTACTTTGGCTGGTGCCATATAAGTGCTCCCAGGACACCCAGGTGGGAGAGGTCTCCCGCTTACAGGGGTGAGTCCCTGTACCCTGGCTAAGGAAGAATACAAGTTCCCCTGATTACCCAGGTGTGGGGGGTCTTCCACCTGGAGAGGTGAGGCCCCTCTACCCTGGCTTAAGTGGCATAGGAGCTCCCACCTACACCCAGGCTGGAGGAGTCTTCCACCTCAAGTGGTGAGTTTCCTCTACCCTGCCTGTGGCAGTATATAAACTCTCCTGACAACCAGGTTGAAGGGATCTTCCGCCTGGAGGGTCCAGTCCCCTCTCCCCTGGCTCTGGTGATATAGGAGCTCCCTCCCCAAACCCAGGTTATGGGGTAACCTGACTGGATGGGCAAGTCTCCTCTTCACTGGCTGTGGCAGTATAAGAGCTCCCCCTGACACCTAGGTTGGATGGTACACCCTCCTGAAGGGGAAGGTACTCTCTACCATGGCTGTGGTGGTATAAGAGCTTCCCCTCACACCCAGGTGGGAGAGGTCTCCTACATGGAGGGGTGAGACTGGGTGCAGGCATATACTAGCTCTACCCAGAACACCCAGGGGGGAGGGGCTTCCTGCCCAGAGGGGTGAGTTCTCTCTACCCTGGCTGCTGTGGCATAGGAGGTCCCCTGACACACAGGTCGGAAGGGTCTCCCGACTGGAACAGTGAGTCCCCTCTACCTGGCTGAAAGTATACAAGCTCCCACAGACACCGAGGTGGAAAGGGTCTCCAGCATGGAGGGGCGAGTCCCCTGTATCCTGGCTGTGGTGGTATATGACTCCACCTACATCCTGGTGGATGGGGTCTCCAGCCTAGTTGTGCGAGTCCCCTGTACCCTGGCTTTGGCTGTATACAAGCTCCTCTGACACCCAGGTTGGAGAGGTATCCTGCCTGGAAGTGCAATTTACCTCTACTTTAGCTCCTGCCATGTAAGAGGTTCCAGTACATCCAGGTGGGAGGGGTCTTCCACCTGCAGGGGCATGTTAGCTCTACCCTAGCTTTGGCAGCAAGGAGCTCCCCATGACACCAAGTGGGAGGGATCGCCCGATTGGAGGGGCGAGTCCTCTCTACCTTGGCTGCTGGAGGTATAGGAGCTCACCCAGACACCCAGGTGGGAGGGGTCTCAGGACTGGAAGGGAAAATCTACCCTGGCTGCAGCCATATAGGAGCTCCCCGTGATATTCAGGTGAAAGGAGTCTCCCACCTAGAGGTGTGAGTCCCCTCTACCCTGGCTGCTGTGGTATAGGAGCTGTCCTGAAAACCAATTGGGAAAAGTCTCCCGCCATGTTAGAGTCTGTAAACAAGTCAGGATGGTGTCTGGTAAAATGCCAGAGGGAGTGATTTGTGAAGTTAAGCCAGTGAGCCATTAAGTGTGGAGTTTTCTTATTGGTTGACTGTTGTATCTAGTTTATGTTAATTAGATAAGCTGTGTGAAATGTATAAATACCTCTGTTGTCCTATAATAAACGGCTCCTACTCCTGCTGTATCAATGTACACAAGTTGTTTGTCCCCCCCCCCCTTGTTATTTTGCTGTAGCTGGACTGTGGCAGATGGTGGCCTGTACGGGAAGCCCCGGGAAACTCGGGGGTAAGTGACAAAAAAAGCTGCCCGTCCATAGATAGGACGGGAGCAAATCTGCTCATCCCTAGGCAGATAGGGCGAGAGGAAAAATGGCCATTTTGAGAAAATGGAGAGGATTGATACAGTATGTTTGTGTCTTGTTTTGTCTAAGTATATTGTATTGTCTTTGTGATGAAAATATGGAAGGGGTGAGAAGTAAATTGATAAGGGAAAGAGGCACCCCAGTGGAACCAAGAATAGTTAGGGCATGTGTTGATAGAAGCCCAGTAACTCTAGTCAGAAAGAAGAAAAAAGTACAGAAGAGGAAGGATTATCAAGAAAGAAATTGCAAAAGGCTACTATTAAATACATTTTGTTACCGGAGGGTGCATGAATCGGTGCTAAGGCGGCTGCCACATGCGAAAGCCGGTCATGGCGCAGCAAAGACTTTCCAAATAGCAGCAGCCGGCTCTTCCCCGCCCCCAACCCGGGGGAGTGGGACACCACTGCGAGAGCCCAAATCCAGACCTGACCCAGAGGCACGGTCTCACAGGCTCTTGCTCCCTGTGCCCAGTGGCAGTTTGAGTCCGGGACACTCCCCGGACTCTCCCTGGGGCCATTTGGGGCTGTCTGGGATGCTGCAGGTGGAAGACTGGCCCACATCCCTGAAGTTTGATCATTTCCAAGGCCAGTAACTACAATGTTCTCCCACACCTGGAAGCTAATGAGTAATGAACACTATTAAGGCTTATTTCAAATATAAAAAACCTTGAGATCATGTACTAAATTGTTCAGAAGGTTGTTTTCTTAGTGGAATACTAAAGGATTTTCTTTAGCATCATTGCCAGAGTTTCTGCCTTCATCCCAGTGCCGGTGAGGATGAGGATGGAAGAGTTTCCAGTGTTGCTGAGAACTGGACTAGACTTTGGATTAAGCTAGCTGCCTGCAGAACTTACCTGGACTGTGATTCAAGCTAGCTGCCTGCAGAATTTACCTGGACTGTGATTTACCTAGACTGTGAGTTAATCTATTGAGACACTGCTTTACCTGGATTGAGACAACAAATTGTAATCTACAACAAATTGTAACTCGGTATCTTTGCTAACGGTGTCATTGCTGGTATAATTTTTCCAAGGGCTTCTTGTATGAAGCCGTCAATTGGCTTGGTATTGTGGCATTTGGTATCCTCCCCTTTTGCTTATAGCAGATTATTTATGGTGTTTATGTAAAAACCACTATGGTTGTTATTTACATTAAACAAAAGGGGGAAATGTTAGAGTCTGTAAACAAGTCAGGATGGCGCCTGGCATTTTGCCAGAGAAATGTTAGAGTCTTGTAAACAAGTCTGGTTGGCGCCTGGCAAAATGCCAGAGGGAGTGGTTTGTGAAGTTATGCCATTAAGTGTGGAGATTTCTTATTGGTTGACTGCTGTATCTAGTTTATGTTAATTAGATATGCTGTGTGAAATGTATAAATACCTCTGTTGTCCTACAATAAGGCTCCTACTACTGCTGTATCAATGTACACAAGTTGTTCGTCACCACCCCACCCCCCGTTTATTTTGCTGCAGCCGGACTGCGGCACCGCCAGAAGGCTAGAAACCCCTCTAACCTTCTGCAGCGGTATAGGAGCTCCCCAGAACACCCAAATGGGAGGGGTCTCCCGCCAAAAGGGGCAAGTCCCCTCTTCGCTGGCTGTGGCGGTATAGGAGCTCCCCCCTGACACCTGGTGGCAGGGGTCTCCTGCCTCAATGTGTGAATCCCCTCTAAGCTGGCTAAGGCTGTATAGGAGTTACACCTTTTCCCAGGTGAGAGGTGTTTCTCTCCTAGATGTGCGAGTTTTCTCTACTCTGGCTGCTGGGGTATATGAGCTCCACCTGGCACCCGGTGGGTGGGGTATTCCACCTGGATGGGCGAGTCCACTCTACCCAGGCAAAGGCGGTATATTCCCTTTCCCAGTTGGGAGGTGTTTCTTGCCTCAGGTGCCAGATGCCTCTACCCTGGTTTCTGGGGCATATGAACTCCATCTGATACCCAGGTGGGAGGGGTCTTCTTCCTTGAGAGGTGAGTCCACTTTACCCTGGCTGCAGCAGTTAAGGAGCTTCCCCTGACACACAGGTGGGAGGGGTCTCCTGCCTAGAGGGGTGAATACCCTCTACTCTGTCTGAGGGGGTGTATCAGTTCTCCCAGACACCCAGGTGGGTGGGGTCTCATGCTTGGAGGGGCAAGTCCCCTCTATTCTGGCTGCTGTGGCATAAGACCTCCCCCTGCCCCTACAAGAAGGGAGGAGTCTTCTGCCTGAACGGGCTAGTACCCTCTACCCTGGCTGCAGTTGTTTACTAGCTTTCCTAGACACCCAGGTTGGATGGGTCTGAGGCCTGGAGAGGTGAGTCCCATCTACCCTGGCAGTGGCGGTAAAGGATCTTCCCCTGACACCCAGGTGGCAGGGTCTCCGGCCTGGAAAGGCGAGTTCCCTCTTCCCTAGCTGCAGTAATATAGGAGGTACCCCTACACCCATGTGGGAGGAGTCTCCCGCCTCCAGTGGGAGTCCCCTCTACCCTGCCTGCTACAGTATATATACTCCACTGACAACCAGGTGGAAGGGATCTTCCGCCTGGAGGGTAGAGTCCCCTTTCCCCTGGCTCTGAAGGTATAGGAACTCTCCCGACACCCAGGTTATGGGGTATCCTGACTGGAGAGGCGAGTCCTCTCTACACTGGCTGCAGGGGTATTGGAGCTCCTCCTGACACCCAGGTGGGAGGGGTCTCCTGCCTGGAGCAATAAGTCACCCTTACTCTGGGTGTGCCAGTATATAAGAACCCCCAGACACCAAGGTGTTGGGGGTCTCCTGCCTGGAGGGGCGAGTCCCCTTTACCCTGGCTTCGGCTGTATAGGAACTCCCCAGGAGACTCAGGTAGATGGAGTCTGCCTCCTGGATGTTGAGTCCCCTCTACCCTGGATGCAGCAGAATAAGAACTCCCCCTGAAACCCAGGTGGAAGGGGTCTCCTGCCTGGAGGAGCAAGTCCCCTGTATCCTGGCTGCTGCAGTAATCAAGCCTCCACTACATCCAGGTTGGAGAGGTTTCCCGATTGGAGGGGCGAGTCTGCTCTACCCTTACTGCAAAAGGTTAGGAGCTCACCCAGACACCCACGTGGCAAGAGTCTACCGACTGAAAGGGCAAGTCCGCTCTACCCTGGCTACAACAGTATAGGAACTACCCCTGACAGCCAAGTGGAAGGGGTGTCTTCTCTAGAGGGGTTATTCCCCTCTACCCTGCCTTGGGTATCCCAGACACCTGGATAGGAGGGGTCTCCTGCTTGATGGGGCAAGTCCCTCTATTCTGTCAACTATGGTATAGGAGCTCCATCCCCCATACCCAGATGGGAGGGATCTCCCACCTTAAGGGGCGAGTCCCCTCTACCCTGGCTGCAGTGGTTTATTAGCTTTCCCTGACACCCAGGTTGGATGGGTCTCTCGCCTGGAGGAATGAGTCCTTTCTACCCTGGATGTGGCAGTAAAGGATCTCCCCCTGACACCCAGATGGTAGGGTTTCTGGATTGGAGAGGTGAGTCCCCTCTATCCCGGCCATAGTGGTATAAGAGTTCCCCTACACCCAGGAGGCAGGGGTCGTATGCCTCAGTGGAGAGTTCTCTCTACCCTGCCTGTGGCAGTATATGAACTCCCCTGACAATCAGGTGGAAGGGATCTTCCACCTGGAGGGTCAAGTCCCCCTCTCCCCTGGCTCTGGTGGTATAGGAGCTCCCCCCAACAACCAGGTTATGGGGTCTTCCGCCTGGAGGGGTGAGTCCCCTCTACCCTGGCTAAGGCATTATAGAAGTTACTCCAATTCCCAGGTGGGAGGTGTTTCTCACCTGGAGGTGCGAGTTGCCTCTACCCTGGATGCTGGTGTATCTGAGCTCCCCCTGACACCCAGGTGGGTGGGGTCTTCTGCCTGGATGGAGGAGTCCGATCTACCCTGGCTGCAGTGGTTAATGAGCTTTGCCTGACACCCAGGTGCAAGGGGTATGGTATCCCACCTAGAAGGGTGACCTCCCTCTACCCTTCAGCAGGGGTGTACCAGCTCTCCCAGACACCAGGTTGGAGGGGTCTCCTGCTTGGAAGGGCCATTCCCCTCTATTCTGGCTACTGTGTTATAAGAGCTCCTACATACAAAATGGGAGGGATCTCCCACCTAAAAGGGCATGTTCCCTCTACCCTGGTTAAAGCAGTATAGGAGTTACCCCCATTCCCAGGTGGGAGGTGTCTCTCACCTGGAGGCATGAGTAGCCTCTACTCTGGCTGCTGGGGTATATGAACTCCTCATGACATCCAGGTGGGCAGGGTCTTCTGCCTGGAGGGGTGAGTCTCCTCTACCCTGGCTGCAGTGGCTAAGGAGCTCCCCCTGACACCCAGGTTGGAGGGGTCTCCCGCCTATATGGGTGACTTCCCTTTAATAATGCAGGGGTTTACCAGCTCTCCCAGACACCCAGGTGGGAGAGGTGTCCTGCTTGGAGGGGCGAATTCCCTCTATTCTGGCTGCTGTGCTATGCGAGCTCTCTCCCATGCCAAGATGGAAGGTGTCCCTGCCTGAAGGGGCAAGTCCCCTCTACCCTGGCTGCTACAGTAAAGGATCTCCTCTGACACCCAGGTGGGGAGGGTCTCCAAACTGGAGAGGCGAGTACTCTTTACCCTGGCTGCAGTGGTATAGGAGCTTCCCCCTACATCCAGGTGGGAAGTGTCCCCTCTACCCTGAAAGTGGGTACATACAAGCTCCTCCAGACACCCAGGTGGGAGGGGTCTCCCGCCTGTCGGGGCAAGTCTTTTCTACCCTGGCTAAGGCATTATACAAGTGCGCCCCTACTCATGGGTGGGAGTGGTCTTCCGCATGGAAGGGTGAGTCCCTTCTACCCTGATTTTGGCGGTATATAAAGTCCCCTGACACCCAGATGGGAGGGGTATCTGGCCTGGAAGGGCGAGTCTCCTCTGCTATAGCTCTTGCCATATAAGAGGTCCTAGTACACTCGGGTGGGAGGGGTCTTCCACCTGCAGGGTCATGTTCCCTCTACCCTGGCTGTGGCAGTATAGGAGCTCCCCCCAACACCTATGTGGGAGGGGTCTCCTGCCTGTGGGGGGGAGTCACCTCTACACTAGCTGCTGCATGAATCAATCCACCCCTGACACCAAAGTTGGAGGGGTATCCCGATTGGAGGGGTTAGTCCCCTCTATCCTTGCCGCGGAGGGATAGGAGCTCACCTAGACACGCGGGTGAGAGGGGTCTCCTGAATGGAAGGGCAAGTCCGCTGTACCCTGGCTAAAGCGGTGTAGGAACTCTCCCTGACATCCAGGTGGGATGGGTCTCCCGCCTAGAGGTGCAAGTCCGCTCTCCCCTGGCTTTAGCTGTATAGCAGCTCCCCAGGATACCCTGGTGAAAGGGATCTCTCTCCTGGACGGGCGTGTCCCCTCTACACTAGCTGCAGCAGGTATAAGAGCTCCCCATGAAACGCAGGTGGGAGGGGTCTCCCACCTGGAAGGGCCAGTCCCCTCTACCCTGGCTGTGGTGGTATAGGAGATACCCCTGACAGACAGGTGGGTCTTATGCCTGGAGGGAGAGACCCCTCTCCCCTGGCTGTGGCAGTATACAAGCTCTACCAGACACCCAGGTGGGAAGGTCTCCTACCTGGAGGGGCATGTCTTCTCTACCCAGGCTGAGGCATATACAAGCACCTCCCCCCTACACACAGGTGGGAGTGTTCTTCCTCATGGATAGGCAAGTCCCCTCTACCCTGACTAGGTAGGAGGTGTATCCCTCCTGGAAGTGCGAATCCCCTCTATTTTAGCTCTTGCCATATAAGAGGTCCCAGTACATTCAGGTGGGAGGGTCTCGGACCTGCAGAGGCAAGTCCCCTCTACCCTGGCTGCAGTGTTATAGGAGGTCCCCCCTACACCCTGGTGGGAGTGTACCTGGCTGAAGCGGTGTAGGAACTCCCCCTGACATCCAGGTGGGATGGGTCTACCGACTCCAATGGCGAGTCCCCTCTACCCTGCTATGGTAGTATCTGAATTCCACTGACAACCAGGTGGAAGGGATCTTCTGCCTAAAGGGTCGATTCCCCATTCCCTTGGCTCTGGCTATATAGGAGCTCCGCAAACACCCAGGATATGGGGTCGCCTGAATGGAGAGGCAATCTCTTCTACACTGGTTGCGGGACTATACAAGCTCCCCCAGACATCCAGATGGGAACCTTCTCCTTCCCGGAGCAATGGGTACCCTGTACCCTGACTATGGCTATATACAAGCTCTCCAGACACTCAGGTGGGAGGGGTATCCCACCTGGAAGGGCGAGTCCCCTCTACTTTAGCTCTTGCCATATAAAAGCTCCCAGTACTTCCAGGTTGGAGGGATCTCACGCCTGTAGGGGCGAGTCCCCTCTACCTTGGCTGTTGCAGTAATCAAGCTCCCCTGGACACCAAGGAGTCAGCAGTCTCCCTATTGGAGGGGCAAGTCCCCACTACCCTGGCTGCAGAGGTATAGGAGATCACCCAGATCCCCATGTCAGAGAGGTCTCCCTACTGGAAGGGCAAGTCCACTCTACCCTGGCTGCAATGGTATAGGAGCTTCCCCCTACATCCAGGTGGGAAGTGTCCCCTCTACCCTGAAAGTGGGTACATACAAGCTCCTAGGGGTCTCCCGCCTGGAGGGGTGAGTCCTGTCTTCCCTGGTTGTGGCAGTATAGGACCTCTCCCACGACAACCCAGTGGGAGGGTTCTCCCGCCTGTAGGGAATGTACTATCTACCATGGCTGCCTTTGTATAAGAGCTCCCTCTGACACCCAGGTGGGAGGGGTCTCCCTCATAGAGGTGGGAGTACCATGTATCCTGGCTGAGGCGATATATGAGCTCCCCCTGACACCCTGGATGGAGGGGTCTACCGTCAGAAGGGGCAAGTATTTTATTCCTTGGCTGTGGAGGTATATGAGCTCCCACTGACAGCCCAGTTGGACTGGTCTCCCCCCTGGATGGACGAGTCTCCTCTACCCTGGCTAATGTGATATATAAGTTCCCCGCAACACTCAGGAGGGAGAGTCTCCTGCCTGAAGGGGCGAGTCCACTCATCCCTGGCAGTGGTGATATAAGGGCCCCCTCGTACCCCCAGGAGAGGCAGTAGCTGCTACCCCAGCTGCACCTGTATACACCCCCCCTTTGCAAACACCCATGTGGGAGGAGTCTTCCGCCCTGGAGGGGCAAGTCCCCTCTACCCTGGCTAAGGCGATATAGGAGTTACCCCCATTCCCAGGTGGGAGGTGTCTCTCACCTGGAGGTGCGAGTCGCCTCTACACTGCTTGGGTATATGAGCTCAACCTGACACCCAAGTGGGAGGAGTCTTCCACCTGGAGGGGCTAGTCCTCTCTACCCTGGGTGCAGTGGTTAAGGAGCTTCCAATAACACCCAGGTGGGAGGGGTCTCCTGCCTAGAGGGTGACTTCCCTCTATCCTGCCTGAAAAGGTGTACCAGCTTTCCCAGACACGCAGGTGGGAGGGGTCTCCTGCTTGGAGGGGGGGGGTCTCCCCTATTCTGGCTGCTGTGGTATAGGAGCTCCCCACCCGTACCCAGATGGGATGAGTTCTACTGCCTAGAAGTGCAAGTCCCCTCTACCGTGGCTTCAGCGGTATAGGAGCTCCCCAGGACACCCAAGTGGAAGGGGTCTCCCTCCTGGAGGGGCGAGTCCTCTCTACCCTGGCTTTGGTGGTATACAAGCTCCCCTGACACCAGGTGGGAAGGGTATCCAGCTGGGAAGGGCGAGTCCCCCCTACTTTAGCTCTTGCCATATAAGAGCTCCCAGTGAACCCAGGTGGGAGGAGTCTTCCACCTTCAGGGGCATGGTTCCTCTTCCCTGGCTGTGGCAGTATAGGAGCACCCCCAACACCCAGGTTTGAAGGGTCTCCCGCCTTTTGGGGCGAGTCCCTTCTACCCTTTCTGCTACAGTAGTCAAGCTCTCATGGACACCCAGGTGGGAAGGGTCTCCTGCATGGAGGGTCTAGTCCTCTCTAGCCTGGCTATGGTGGTATGTGAGCTCCCACTGACACCATTGTGGGAGGGTTCTCCTGCCAGGAGAGGCAAGTACTTTCTAGCCTGGCTATGGTGG
Source organism: Ictidomys tridecemlineatus (assembly GCF_052094955.1). Classification (NCBI taxonomy): domain Eukaryota; kingdom Metazoa; phylum Chordata; class Mammalia; order Rodentia; family Sciuridae; genus Ictidomys; species Ictidomys tridecemlineatus. Next base: position 162,315,864 of record NC_135477.1, read on the forward strand.
TATATGAGCTCCCGCCAACAGCCAGGTTGGAGGGGTCTCCCACCTGGATGGGCGAGTCTCCTCTACCCTGGCTAAGATCCCCACGACACCCAGGTGGGAGGGGTCTCCAGCCTAGAGGGGACAGTTCCTACTACCCTGGCTGCAGCAGCATAGGAACTCCTGCCCGCCACACCCAACTGGGAAGGTCTTCTGCCTGAAGGGGCCAGTCGCCTCAACCCTGGTTGTGGGGGTATAAGAGGTCCCTCCTACCCCCAGGAGGGAGGGGTCTCCTGCCTGGAGGGGCGAGTCACTGCTACCCTAGCTGCAACTGTATAGGCACCCCTGTGGGAGGGGTTGTCTGCTTGGAAGGGCAAGTCCCCTCTACCCAGGTTAAGGTGGCATAGGAGTTATCCCCATTCTCAGGTGGGAGGTGTCTCTCCGTCTGGAGGTGCCAGTAGCCTCTATGCTGTCTTCTGGGGTATATGAGGTCTACCTGATACCCAGGTGGGAGGGGTCTTCTGCCTGGAGGGGCAAGCCCTCTCTTCCCTGTCTAAGGTGGTATAGGAGTTATAGAGACACATTCCCTTGTGGGAGGTATCTCTCGCCTGGAGGTGCAAGTCACCTCTAACATTGCTTCTGGGGTATACCAGCTCCCCCTGAGTCCCAGGTTGGAGGGGGTGACATCCCTGCCCTGGTGAGTCAATGTACCAGCTCTCCCAGACACCCTGGTGAGATGGATCTCCTGCTTGGAGGGACGAGTCCCCTCTTTTCTGGCTGCTGTGGTATACTAGCTTTCCCCCCATACCAAGATGAGAGGGGTCTCCCGACTTAAGGGTTGATTCCCCTCTACCCTGGCTGCAGTGGTATACTAGCTTTCCCTGATAGCCAGGTTGGATGGGTCTCTCACCTGGAGGGGCAAGTCCCCTCTAACCTGGGTGGGGTAGTAAAGGATGTCCCCCTGACACCCAGGTGGGTTGATATCAGGCCTGGAGATGTGAGCCCCTCTACCTTGGCTGTAATGGTATAGGAACTCCCCCTGACACCCAGGTGGGAGGGGTCTACTGCCTAGAGGGGTGAGTCACTTCTACCCTGGCTGCAATGGTGTAGGAGCTCCCCCAGACACCCAGGTGGGAGAGGTCTCCTGCATAAAAAGGAGAGTCCCCTCTACCCTGGATATGGCTGTATACAACTCTTCCCACCATACCCACATGGGAGGGGTCTCCAATATAAAGTGGTGAGTCCCCTCTACTCTGGCTGCTGCAGTATATGAGCTCCCCCTGACAGGAAAGAAGAGACTCGCCCTTCCAGACAGAAGACCAATCCTACCTGGGTTTCAGGGAAGCTCCTGTAGCCCAGCAGCCAGGGTAGAGGGGACTCTACCCTCCTCTATGCGGGAGACCCCTCCCACCTGGGTTTTGGGGGGAGCTCCTTCACAGTTGCAACCAGGGTACAGAGCACTCTTCCCTATAGGCCGGAGACCCCTCCCATCTGGGTGTTGGAGAGAGATCAAAACAGCCACATCCACGGTAGAGGTGACTTGCTCTTCCAGGTGGAGACCAAACCCACCTGGGTTTCGGGGGAGCTCATGGACCACCACAGCCAGGGTGGAGGGGATTCACACCTCCAGACCCCTCTACCCTGGCTAACTTGGTATACAAGCTCCCTGCAACACCCAGGTTGGAGGGGTCTCCTTCCTGGAGGGGGTTCTCTCCTCTACCCTGGCTAGGGCTGTATAGGATACCCCCCACCAGACACCTAGGTAGGAGGAGTCTTCAGGTGATTCCCCTCTCCTTGGATGCTTTGGTATAAGAGCTCTCCCTGACACCCTGGAGGGAGGGGTCTCCTACATGGAAGGGTGAGTCTTCTTTACCCTGGCTAAGGTGGTATACAAGCTCTCCCAGACACCCAGGTGGGAGGGGTTTCCTGTCTGGAGGGTCGAGTCCCCACTACCCTGGTGGCAATGGTATAATTACTCCCTCACCCTGACACCCTGGTGGGAGAGTTCTTCAGCCTAGAGGGGCGAGTTCCCTCTACCCTTGCTGCAGGGGTATACTAGCCCCCTCCAACACCCAAGTGGGAGGCATCTCCAGCTTAGAGGCATGAGTCCCTGTACCCTGGCTGCCACTGTATAAGAACACTCTTTAACACCCAAGTAGGATGTATCTAACACCCAAGTAGGATGTATCTCCTGCCTGGAGTGGCATATACCCTGGCTTCTAACTGTATAGGAGCCCCCCCCCCATTGGAGGGGTCTCCAGCCTGGAGTGGAGAGTCCTCTCTACCCTGGCTAAGGTGGTATACAAGGTCCCCACGACACTCAGGTGGAAGGGGTTTACTTTCTGGAGGGACGAATTCCCACTACCCTGGCTGTAGTGGTATAAGAGCTCCCCCAACACACACAGGTGGGAGGGTTCTCCTGCCTGGAGTGGCTTGTCCCCTTTTCCCTGGCTCTGCGGTATATCAGCTCCTCTGACAACCAAGGTTTAGGGGTCTCTCGCCTAGTGGGGCAAGTCCCCTCACTCTTGCTGCAGCAGTATATTAGCTCCCTCCCCCATAGTAATATAGGAGGGGTCTCCTGCCTCAAGGAACTAGTACCCTCCATCCTGGCTAATGCAGAATTCAAGCTTCTGGACACCCAGGAGGGAGGGATCTCCCGCTTAGAAGTGCGAATTCACCTCTACACTGGCTAAGGTGGTCTACAAGCTCCCTGTGACACTCAGGTGGGATGGGTCTCCCGACTGAAGGGGCATGTCCCCTTTTCCCTGGCTGAAGTGGTATACTAGCTTTCCCTGACAGCCAAGTGGGAGGAGTCTCCTGTGTGGATGCATGAGCTCCCTCTACACTTGCTATGGCAGTAAAGGAGCTCCCCCTGAATCCCAGGTGGGAGGGTCTCTGGCCTGGAGGCCGAGTCCCCTCTACCCTGGATGCGGAGGTATAGGAGGTATATGAGAACCCCCAACTGACACCTAGATGGGAGGAGTCTCCCGTCTGGAGGGGCAAGTCCCCTCTACCCTGGCTGTGGTGGTATAGGAGCTCCCATGACACCCAATTGGGAGGAATCTCCCACTAGGAGGCTAGAATCCCCTGACAGCCAGGTGGAAGAGCTCTCCCACCTGGATGCATGAGATCCCTTGCTGCAGCAGTATTGGAGCTCCCCAGAACACCCAGGTTGGAGGGGTCTCCTGCCTTGAGGGGCAAGTACCCTCTCCCCTGGCTGGGGCGGTATATGATCTCCCTTCAACACCCAGGTGGTTGGGGTCTCTACCTGGAGTGGTGAGTCCCTGGTACCCTGGCTGCTGTGGTATAGGAGCTTTCCCTGCCACCCTGGTGGGAGAGATTTCCCTTCTAGAAGGGCAAGTCGGCTCTACACTAGCTAAGATGGTATAAAAGCTCTCTGCAACATCCAGGTGGAAGGGGTCTCCCGCCTGGAGGGGCGAGTCCACTCTAACCTTCCTGCAGTGGTATATGAGCTCCCCGTGACACCCAGTTGGGAGGGGTGTACCGCCTAGAGGGTGAATCACCTCTACCATGGATTAGGGGGTGTACAAGCTACCCCCAGACACCAAAGTCTGAGGGCTCTCCCTCATGGAGGGGTGAGTCCCTTGTACCCTGGCTTGGGTGAGATATGAGCCCCCCCACACACCTACTTGGGAGAGGTCTCCTGCTTGGAGAGGTGAATCCACTCTACCCTGCCTGTGGCGGTACAGGAGCTGCCCTGAGACTCCAGTGGGAGTGGTGTACCTGCTAGAGAGGAGAGTCCCTCCTACCCTGGCTGCTGCTGTATACATGCTCTCCCAGCCACCCAGGTGGGTGGCAAGGCCCCCCTCACACTCAGGTAAGAGGGGTCTCCCACTGGAGTCGCAAGTCCCCTCTACCCTGGATGGTACTCTATAAGAGCTCCAGGAACCCCCAGGTTGGAGGGGTCTCCGGCCTAAAGAGGCAAACCCCTTTACCCTGGCTGTGGCAGTATAGGAGCTCCCCCAACACCCAGGTGGGAGGGGTCTCCCTCGTGTAGGGAGGAGTCCCCTGTACCATGACTGTGGAGTTAATCTAGCTCCCCTCAACACCCAGGTGGGAGGGATCTCCTGCTTGGAGGGATCTGTCCCCTCTACTTTGGCTGGTGCCTTGTAAGAGTTCCCTGGATAACCAGGTGGGAGGGGTCTCCCACATGCAGGGGTGAGTCCTCTCTACCCTGGCTGTAGCAGCATAAGACCTGCCCCCCCATACCGTGATGAGAGGGGCCTCCCGCCTGAAGGGGCGAGTCCCCTCTATCCTGGCTGTACTAGGAAAAAAGCTCCCCATGACACCCAGGTGAAAGTCTTCTCCCGCCTGGAGGGGCCAGTCCCTGCTACCTGGCTGCAGTTGTATATGAGCCTCCCCCCCCACACACACACCCAGGTGGTAGGGGTTTCCCGCCTGGAGGCGTGAGTCCCCTATACCCTGGCTAAGGCGGAATACAAGCTCACCTTGACACCAGTGTGGGAGAGGTCTCTTGCCAGGAGGAGCAAGTCCCCTCTACCCTGGCTGCAGAGGTATAAGAACTCCCCGTGACACTCTGGTGGGAAGGGTCACCCGCCTGGAGGGGCGAGTCTCCTCTACCATGGCTATGGAGGTAATCGAGCTCCCCTGACACCCAGGTGAGTGGGGTCTTCCGCCTGGTGTGGGGAGTCCCTTCTACCCTTGCTGCAGCAGAATACATGGTTCCCCAGACACCAATATGGTAGGGGTCCCCAGCCTAGAGGGACGAGTACCTTCTAACCTGTCTAAGGTGGTATACATGATCCCTGTTACACCCAGGTGGGAGGGGTCTGCTGCCTGGATGGGTGTCTGGCCTCTACCATGGCTGCTGAAGTATATGAGCTCCCTTGACACCCAAGTGGGGGTGTCCGTTGCCTGGAGGGTCGTGTCTCCTCTAAGATGGCTTAAGCTGTACATAAGCTCCAAAAGACACCCACGTGAGAGGGGTCTTCCCACTGGAGGATTGAGTCAACTCTACCCTGGCAGCAGCAGTATAGGAGCTCCCCCTGACACCCAGGTGGGAGGGGTCTCCAGCATGGAGGAATGAGTACCTCTATTCTGGCTGAGGTGGTTGGTATAGGAGCTCTTCCCGACATCCAGGTAAGAGGGGACTCTTAACTGGAAGGGCGAGTCCCCAGTACCCTGTCTGCTGCAGTATTCGAATTCCTCTGGACACAAAGATGGGATGGATCTCCCCCCTGGAGGGGCAAGTTACCTCTCCCTGGCTGCAGGGATATAGGAGCTCCCCCAACACCCAGGTGGGAAGGGTCCTCCACCTGGAGCAATGAGTCCCTTCTACACTGACTCAGCGGATGTACCAGCTACCCCAGAAACCCAGGCGGGAGAGTTCTCCTGCCTGGAGGGGCAAGTCCCCTCTATTCTGGCTGCTGTGTTATAGGAGATCCCCCCCATACCCAAATGGGAGAGGTCTCCAGCCTGATGGGGTGAGTCCCCTCTACCCTGGCTGCAGTAGTATACTAGCTTTCCCTGACACGCAGGTTGGATGGGGCTCTCGCCTGGAGGGGCGAGTCCCCTCTACCCTGGCTGTGGCAGTGAAGGATCTCCCTGACACCCAAGTGGGAAGGTCTCCGGCCTGAAGAGGGAAGTCCCCTCTACCCTGACTACAGTGGTATAGGAGCTCCCCTTGACACCCAGGTGGGAGGGGTCTCCCGCCTGAAGAAATGAGTCCCCTCTACCCTGGCTGTGGCAGTATACAAGCTCTCCCAGACACCCAGGTGGGACGGGTCTCCCACATGGAGGGGCAAGTTCCCACTACCCTTGCTGCAGCGGTATAGGAGTTGCCCCCCACCCCCCAAACTCAGGTGGGAGCATCTTCCCCCTGAATGGGCATGTCCTCTCAACCCTGGCTGCTAGGGTATAAGAGCTCCCTCTTACCCCCAAGAGGGAGGGGTCTCTCGCCCTGAGGGATGAGTTGTTGCTACCCCAGTTGCAGCTGTATAGGAAACTCACCTTGCCAGATACCCATGTGAGATGGGTCCTCTGCCTGAAGGGGCGAGTCCCCTCTACGCTGGCTAAGGCGATATAGGAGTTACTGCCATTATAAGGTGAAAGGTGTCTGTCACCTGGAGGTGTGAGTCACCTCTACCCTAGCTGCTGGGGTATGTGAGCTCCACGTGACGCCCAAGTGGGAGAGGTGTTCTGCCTGGAGGGGCAAGTCCCCTCTACTCTGGCTAAGGTGGTATAGGAGTTTTCCCCATTCCCAGGTTGGAGGTGTCTCTCGCCTGCTGTGCAAATCTCTTCTAACCTGGCTGCTGGGGTATATGAGCTCCATCTGACACCCAGGTGGGAGGGGTATTCGGCCTGATGGGTGAGTCCCCTCTACTTTAGCTCTTGCCATATAAGAGCTCTCAGTACACCCAGGTAAGAGGGGCTTCTACCTGGAGGGGCCTGTTGCCTTACTCTGCTGTGGCAGTATGGAGTTCCCCCATACACCCAGGTGGAAGGGGTATCCCGCTTGTAGGAGTGAGTCCCCTCTATCCTGTCTGCTACCATAATGAAGCTCTCTTGGACACCCATGTGGGAGGGGTCTCCCCTTGGAAGGGCAAGTCCACTCTACCCTTGCTGCAGTGGTAGAGGAACTCCCCCTGACACGCAGAAGGGAGGGGTCTCCCGCCTAGATATGGGAGTCCCCTCTAACCTGGCTGCTTCGGTATAGGAACTCCCCTGACACCCCATTGGGAGGAGTCTCCTGCCAGGAGGCTAGAGTCTTTTCTATCTTGCTGCAGCTATATAGGAGCTCCCCAGGACACCCAGGTGGAAGGGTCTCCCATCTGGAGGGTAGAATTTCCTCTACACCGCCTGCATTGGTATAGGACATCCCGACACCCAGGTGAGAGGGGTCAACAGCCTGAAGGAGTAGTCCACTCTTCCCTGGCTGCTGCCGTATAGGAGCTCCTGGGGAAATCAAGGTGAGAGGGGTCTCCCGCCTAAAGGGGAAAGTACCTTCTACCATGTCTGCTGTGGTATAAGAGCTTCCCCTTATACCCAGGTGGGAGGGGTCTCCTGCCTGGAGGAGTGAGTATTCAATACACTGGCTGCAGGGTATACGAGCTCCACCCCCCACACCCAGGTAGGAGGGTCTTGCTCTTGGAGGGGCGATTTGGCTTTACCTTAACTGCAGAGCTATAGGAGCTGCCCCTGACACATGGAGGTGGGAGGGTCTCCTGCCTGTAGGGTCCAGTCCCCTCAACCCTGGCTGCATGAGTATAAGAACCCCCTCCTACCCTCATGAGGGTGGGGTCTCCCACCTCGATGGGGGTGTCCCTGCTATCCCAGGTGCAGCTATATAAGAACCCCACCTCGCCAGACATCCCTGTGGGAAGGGTCTTCAGCATGGAGGGGTGAGTCTCTTCTACCATGGCTAAGGCGGTAGAGGAGTTACCCCCAATCTTAGGTGGGAGGTGTCTCTCCCCTGGAGGTTTGAGTTGCCTCTACCCTGGCTGCTGGGGTATATGTGCTCCACCTGACACCCAGGTGGGAGGGGACTTCCGCCTGGAGGGGCGATTCCACTCTACCCTGCCTGCAGCAGTATACCAGGCATGAGTCGCCTCTATCTTGGCTGCTGGGGTATATAAGCTCCACTTGACACCCTGGTGGAAGGGGTCTTATGCCCAGAGGGGCGAGTCACCTCTAACCTGGCTGTAGCATATACAGTTCCCCCAAACACGCATGAGGGAGGGGTCTCCCACATAAAGGGCAAGTCCCCTTTATCCTGGATGCTGTGGTATAGGAGCTCCCCTGACACTGAGGTTGGAGGAGTCTCCCTCCTGGAGGGCAGAGTGCCTTCTACCCTTCTTGCAACAGTATAGGAGCTCACCAGGACATCCAGGTGGAAGGGGTCTCCTACCTGGAGGGGAGACTCCCATCTACCGTGGCTTCGTGGTGTATGACCTCCCACAGACACCCAGGTGAGACGGGTCCCTCGCCTAGAGGGGCGAGTTCCGTCTATCCTGCCTGTGGCAGCATATGAGCTCCCTTGACACCCAGGTGGGAGGGGTCATCCGACTGGAAGGGCAAGTCCCCTCTATCCTGTCTGCCACAGGTAAAATAGCTCCCCCTGACACCCAGGTGGGAGGGGTCACTGGCCTAGAGGGGCAAGTCCCCTCCACTCTGGCTCTGGAGATATAGGAGCTCTCCCCCCACACTCAGGGGGGAGGGGTTTCTTGCCTTGAGGGAAGAGTCCTCTCTACAATGGTTGCAGCGGGATAAGAGCTCCCCCTGACAACCAGGTGAAAGGGGTCTCCTGCTGGCAGGGCGAGTCCCTGCTACCCTGGCTAAGGCAGAATACAAGCTCACTGTGGAACCAAGATGGGAGGGGTCTCTTGCCTGGAGAGTGTGTCCACTCTTCCTGGCTTCTGCAGTATAAGAGCTTCCTCTGATACCCAGGTGGGAGGGTCTTCCACCTGGAGAGGGAGTAGGCTCTCCCCTGGTTGCTGCTGTATAGGAGCTCCCCAAGAAACCCAGGTGGGAGGGGACTCCAGCAAGGAGGGGCCAGTCCCCTCTACCCTGGCTAGGTGGGTATTCGAGCTCTCCCCCACCATACTCACGTGGGAGGGGTCTCCAATATGGAGGTCAAGTCCCTTCTGCCCTAGCTACTGCACTATGTGAGCTCCTCCTGACACCCAGGTGGGAGGGGTCTCCCGCCTGGAGGGGCGAGTCCCCTCTACCCTGGCTAAGGCGGAATTCAAGCTTGCCCTGGCACCAAGATGGGAGGGGTCTCTCCCCTGGAGGGGCGAGTTGGCTCTCCCCTGGCTGCTGCGGTATAGGAACTCCCTGAGATACCCAGGTGGGAGTGGTCTCCTGCCTAGAGGTGCCAGTCCCTCTACCCTGGCGGCAGTGGTGTAGGAGCTCCCCCCACAACCAGTTGGGAGGGGTTCTGCGGCAAGAAGTGGCGAGTCCCCTCTACCCTGGCTAAGGTGTTATTTAAGCACCCCTTGACACCAAGTTGGGAAGGGTCTCCTCCCTGGAGGGGAGAGTCCCCACTACCCTGGCTACAGTGGTATATGAACTCCCCCACCCAGACCTAGGTGGGCGGGGTCTCCCGCCTGAAGGGGCAAGTCCCCTCTTCACTGGCTGGGACAGTATACTAGCTCCCCCTGACACCCAGGTGGGAAGAGTCTCCTGCCTGGAGTTGCGAGTTTCCCCTACCCTTCCGGTGGTGGTATAGGAGCTCCTCTGGACACCCAGGTGGAAGGGGTCTCTCCCCTGGAGGGGTGGTCCCCTCTACCCTGGGTAAGGCATTATAAGAGGTCCCCGTGACACCCAGGTGGGAGGCGTATCTTGCCTGGAGGGGCGAATCCCCTCTACCCTCGCTGTGGCAGTATAAGAGCTCCCCCTGACACTCAGGTAGGAAGGGTCCCTTGCCTAGAGCAGTGAATCCCCTCTACTCTAGCTGAGGAGGTATACAAGCTTCCTCAGACACCCAAATGGGAGGATATTCCTGACTGGAGGGGTGAGTCCCCTCTACCCTGACTCTGGTGGTATACAAGCTCACCCCAGAACCCACCTGGAGAGGCAAGTCCCCTCTACTTTAGCTGGTGCCATATAAGAGCTCCCAGGACACCCTTGTGGGAGGCATCTCCCAACTGGAGGGGCGAGTCCCCTCTACCCTGTATGGAAGGTATAAGAACTCCCCCAGACACTCAGGTGGGAGGGGTTTCCCGACTGGAGGGGCGAGTGGTATAGGGGCTCCCATAACACCCAGGTGGGAGGGGTCTCTTGCCTGGAGGGGCGAGTCCCTGCCACCCTGGCTGCAGTAGTATAGGAGCCCCACCACAACACCTGGGTGGGAGGAGTCTCCAGCCTGGCAGGGCAAGTCCCCTCTATCCTGGCTGTGGTGCTATATGAGCTCCCCTCCACCCCAGGTAGGAGGGGTCTTCACCTGGAGGGGCGAGTCCCTCTAACCTGGCTGGGGTGTTTTACAAGATCCCCAAGACACCCAGGTTGGAGAGATCTCCGGCCTGGTGGCACGAATACCATCTACCCTGGTTGGGACGGTGTACTAGCACCTCTGACGCCCAGTTGGGAGGCATCTCCTGCCTGGAGGGGTGAATCCCCTCTACCCTGTCAGCGGATGTAAAGGAGTTCAACCAGACACCCAGGAGGGAGGAGTATCCCGCCTGGAGGGGTGAGTCCCCTCCACCCTGCATGTAGAGGTATATGAGTTCCCTCAGACATCCAGGTGAAAGGGGTTTCCCGCCTGGAGGGTTGAGTTCCTGTTACCCTGGCTGCAGCTGTATAGGAGCACTCCCTACAAACCCAGGTGAGAGGGGTCTCTTGCCTGGAGGGCCAAGTCCCCTCTACACTGGCTGAGGTAGAATACAAGCTAGCCTGGACACCAAGGTGGGAGGGATCTCTCACCTGGAGGAGCCAGTCTACTCTACAGAGGCTACAGAGGTATAAGAGCTTCCACAAACAACCATGTCCCTTTTCATTCACCCAGGCCCAGATGCTAGCACTTGACTCTACATTACTGGGCCCAGCTCCTTGCTTGAGCTCCTGGCCGCCCTTCTCCAGGACCCTGTCCCTGACCCTTTGTTTCAGGCCCCTTTTAGCAGACCCTCCTGTGACTCCCCTCTATTCCCCTTAAGCTGAGGTATCCTAGCACTGCCCATACCCTCTGCTTCCCCGCTTCTTTCTAGCCTGGGCTCTTCACATGGGTCCTGGCTGCCCACTGACCTCACAAAAAATTCTGCACCTCAGGTATCACCTCAAAGCACCCTCTTTTGCCCCTCCTTTGGTCCAGGTCCCTCTCTGAGGATCTACTCACCTGGGGCAGAGGGGCAGAATTGGCTGGCCTCTATACCCTGAATGCTCCCAGTGGGAAACACAGCCCCACCATTCATCTGCGTCCCCATAGATGCCTGAACCTTCTCTCCAGTTCCCTCTCGCCTGGCATGCTGCCCCTTCCCCAACCCAGCCTTCCATAACCTTGGTCTGTTGAGCTCCAGTCCCAGGGCCTGGCTGCTCGCCTGAGCCCCTGACCGCTTTTCTCATGTCCTTTAGAGTAGCATGGAGTCTCTTTGTGTTGCGTCTGACCTGGGGGCCTCTTGCTTGTGCCCGCCAGCAGGCTCCCCTAGGTGCCCCTTACACTTTTCTCTGTCTTCTGGTCCTCGTGCAACCCCTTCATCTCCTTCCCCAAGTGAATTCCTCTGGCGCTTGTGGGTCTCTTTCTCTTTGGGTCTCTCATCCAAGAACGGTGGGGTGGGTCCCTTTCCTGGGCTGCTGGCTTGGGTCCTGGGACTCACCCCTTTGAACATCCTTCAGAACCCCCCGCCAGCCCTCTCTTCGCCCTCCTCCTGTCCCCCTTCCTAGCCAGGCCTCCTTTGCCAGGTCCCTGGCCCTGGATTCTAATCTGGGCCAGGACACCTTATGGGAAACAGAGCCCTGCCCCTTGCCTGGGCCCAATGCTCTTTCGGTGCTTGATCCTGCACCCAGAATCTTGACACCTTGCAGTGGCCCTGGGCCTGTACCTACCTGCCCCTGTTGGATCCCCTTCCTTCCCACCCAAGTCTTGTCCACTGTCCTGAGCCCACTGTCCCAGCCCCATCCCTTGGCTCTCCATTCCCTGTCGTGGCTCCTTGTTTGAGCCTCTGATGGCCCTTGTTGCCCAGAGCGTGCCTGGGTGATGACTGTGGGCCCCTTGCTTGAGCTGCTTCCCTGCTCTCCTTGGTGTTCCTTCACTGCAGTCCATGAGAGCCCCCTGACTGCCCAGCCCTGCTGTTCTCCTTGTTCTCCCCTGGCTTGGTCCCTCCTCTAGGTCCTAAACTGGGCTCCTTGCTGGAGTCCAGGCCCTACCCCACCAGCACCTGTCCTCTGGCCCTTCCCGCTGTGCCCTTCTTTCATTCCTGTCCCTGCCAAGCCCCCTTTCCTATCCCTTTCCCAGGATTCACACCCACACCAGGGGAGTGGACCTGGCATATTGGCTCTCCTGGCTCCCTAAGGGAAAAAGTAGCCCTGCCCCTTGCTGGAGCCCTTTGGCCTCCTTCAGCCCGGGTCCTGCTCCCCAACCCTAACACCTATCTGTGGACCTGGGCCTTCAGCCTTCCTCCCTGTGTGCACCAGCTCTCCTATCTCCTCTCCCTACCCTCCCCAGCCCTGCTCTGGTCCAGGTGCCTCCCTGAGGATCTACTTACCTGGGACAGAGGAGTGGAAATGGCTGGCCTCTGTGCCCTGAAGGTTCCTATGGGAAACAGAGCCCAGTCCCTCACATGGGCCCCTTTGAATGCCCAAACCCTGACCACTGGCAGTGGATGTGGCCCTTGTGCAGACCTCGCTCTGCTTGATCCCCTCCCTTCCCTCCACCTGTCCTCTCCCCTTGCATGCTGCTCCTACCCCAACCCAGACCTCCAAAACCCTGACCCTTTGTGCTTCAGTCTTCAGGCTTGGTTCCTTGCCTGGGCCCCTGACTGTGCTTGATCCTCCTGTGGCGTACTGTCACGTGGCTTTATGTGGCATCTCCTTGTGTGGTGTCGGCCACCTACCTCACTCCCCTTGGTGCCCCTTGTGCTGCCCACTCGTCAGCTGTCTCCTCATCCTCGCATTGCCCCTTCCTCCCCTTCCCTGCTTTCCCCTTGTGCGGTCACTTGCTTCTTGGGTCTCTCATCATCTTGGGTCAGGTTGGTAAATTGACTGAACTGCTTGCTTGGTTCCTGGCTCTCGCCCCTCTCCACACCCACTGTGACCTCATGTTGAGCCCACCCCCCTCACCTTCCTCCAGGCCCCCTTCCCTTGCCAGCCAAATTTGCCCAGTCCCTGGCCCTGGATTCTCATCTGTACCAGTGTGCCTTATAGGAAACAGAGCCCTGTCCCTGGCCTGGGGCCTTTGCTCCCCTGGGCCCTTGGTCCTGCCCTCAGAACCCTGAAACCTGGCAGTGGCCCTGTGCTTGGAGCCTGCCTCCACCCTGCTGAATCCCCTGCCTTCTCTCCCCACCGTTTTCTACTCACTTGAGACCCCTGCCCCAGCCCTTGGCTCTTCATTCCCTGCCCTGGCTCCTCACTTAAGCCTCTGGTGGCCCTTCTTGTTCAGTCTTTCCCTGGGCTTGGTGTGCGGGCCGCTTTCTAGAGCTGCTTTCCTGCTCCCCTTGGATTCCCTGTACTGCAGTACCCTAGTGAATCCCCACCTTACCTTCCCCGCCCTTCCCTGCTCTCCCCTGACCTGGGCCCTCCTCTAGGTTCCTAACCTGGGATCCTTTCTTGTATTCTGGCCCACAATCCACCCATACCAGACCTCTGGCCCTTCAGGCTGTGCCCTCCTTTGGCCCTTCTCTCCTCCCTGTCATTGCCAGGCCCCTTTTCCTGATCTCTTCCCTAGGATACTCACCCAGGCTAGGATACTGGACCAGGCTTCTTGGCCCTGTGGGCTTCATTTGCATAGCCATTTGCCTTCCACTTGAATAACCATTTGGCTTCCCTCAGCCCAGGCCCTGTTCCCGGGTGCTGACATCTTGCAGTGGGCCTGGGCTTGAACCTCCCTCCTTTGTGCCACCAGCTCATTCCCTTGCCTCCCTCCCCTCACCAGCCCTGTCTGTTTTCATGAACCTCTGGTCCTGGCCCTTGCACTTGGCTCTCTGTTCCTAGGCCTGGCTCTTTGCTTGAGCCCCTGACCACCCTTCTCGAGGACCCTTACTCGGGGTCCTGGGCCTTGAGTTCAGGCCCCTTACTCGGAGCCCTGATATGCCTCCCCTCTCTTTTCCTTCTGCTGTGGTATCGTGGCACTGCCTGGATCTTTCCCTCCATTGCTTCTGCCTAGACTGGGCTCCTTGATTGGGTCCTTGCTGTCCACCAACTCCCCCTGACGTCTGGATGAAAGGCATTTGCTCACAGTCCCCTCCTTTGGCCCTCCTTTTCTGCTGGTCCCTCTCTGAGGATCTACTTACATAGGGCAGACTACTGGCCTCTACGTCCTGAAATCTCCCTATGGAAAAACAGCCCTTCCCCTTGCCTGATTTCCCTCAAAGCCAGAAACCTGAAACCTGGAAGGCAAAGTGTGCTTTGCACCAGCCATGCCCTGCACCATTCCCTCCCTTCCCTCACCTGCCCTCTGGCATTCCAATGCTGCTATAAACCCAACCCAGCCTCCCTGACCCTGAACCATCAACTGAAGCCCTGACTGCATGCCTGAGTCCCATGGAATCCTGTGGCTTTTCCTGGTGTCATTCCATTTTTCGCCCACAAGTGTGCTTCTTTTAGTTTGCCCTGTGCTTCCAGCTGACTCCACCTTCTCATGTCACCCCTTTTTTCCCATCCCTTTATGTTTTAACTGGGCACACCCAGAAGCCTCCTGCTCTTTGGGTCCCTCGTTTTTGTTTGGTTGGATGAGACCCTTGCCTGGGCTCCTTGCTTGGGTCCTGGCTATGGGCCCTCTCTGCACCCACCGCAACCCTGCGCTGTGTCCTCGTGTTGCTCTCTTCCTGAGCCCCGTCCCTTGCCAGGCCCTCTTTGCCTGTTCAATGGCCCTGGATTCTCATCTGGGCCAGGGCCCCTTATGGGAACAGATCCTTGCCCCTCATCTGGGCCCCTTGCTCTCCTTTGACCCTTCGTCCTAAACAAGAAACTTGGACACTTGGCAGTGGCTCTGGGCCTCAAGCCTGCCTGTTGCTTCTCAGATTCCTTGCCTTCACTCCCCGGCCCTGTATACTGTCCTGAGTTCTCTGCCACAGCGTTGGCTCTCCACTCTGAATTCTCTGGCCTGGCTCCTCCCTGGAGGTTCCTGTGCCCCTTCTTGCTCCTATCGTCTCGTCCCTGGACTTTAACTTTGTGCCCCTCGCTTGGGCAAATTTTCTGCTGCCCTTGGCTTCCCTTCCTTGCAGAACACTAGTGCTGTCTGCCTGCCCGGTCCTACCCTTCCCTGCTCTGACTTGGCATAGGACCACATCTAGGACCCTAGCCTGGTCTCCTTGCTGGGGTCCTGGCCCCCAATCAACAACACACTTCCTCTGGCCTATTCTGCTGTGCCCTTCATTGGACCTCCTGTTGTCCTTGTCCCTGCTGTGGCCCTTTTCCTGATCCCTTTACTAGGATGCACACCAGGGCCGGGGACTTGACTGACCTTTCGGCCCTTCGAGCTTCCTTTGGGAAAATGTGGCCCTTCTCCTTTCCTGGGCTCTTTGGCTTCCATCAGCCTGAGCCCTACTCCCCAATCCTGACACCTAGCAGTGGACCTGGTCTTTGAGCCCTCTTCTCCCTGCACCACCCAATCCCATTTCTATCCTTCCTCCCCTCCCCAGCTCTGTCTGTTTTCATGAGACACCATCCTAGGTCCTGTCACTTGGCTCTCCATTTCTAGACCTTGTCTCTTACTTGAATCCCTGGCTGCCCTTCTTGAGGATCCTGTCCCTGTCCCGTGATTTCAGGCCCATATTTCCGGCCCCCTCCTGGGCATCCCCTCTGTTCCCCTTGTACTGTGGGATACTGACACTTCTTGGATCCTCCTATCCTTCTGTTTCTCCCTAGCCTGGGATCTTTGAAGGGATCCTGACTCCCCACCAACCCCACCCCCAATTCCGGATGCAAGGTATCCCCTCAAAGTGCTCTTGTTTGGCCCTCCTTTGGTCCTGGTCTATCTGTGAGGTTCTACACACCTGGGGCAGGAGAGTGGAATTGGCTGGCCTCTGGGTCCTGAAGGCTCCCTATGGGAAAACCAGCCCTGCCCCTCGCTGGGCCCCCTTCGTCTTCCAAACCTTGACACCTGGCAGTGGACTTGGGCCATCCACTGACATTGCTCTGCGCGATCATCTCCCTTAGCTCCCCTACCATTTAGCCTTGCATGATGCCCCACCCCAACCCATCCCTTCATAACCCTGACATTTCACCCTCCAGTTTCCGGACCTGGCTACTCTCCTGAGCCCTGGACCCTGTTCCTCGTGATGCATGGTATCACAAGTTGTCACTTTGCGTTTGGGATTACCTGGGGTCCCTTGCTTGTGCCGTTAAGTGCATTCCACTAGGTGCCCCTTTGCTCTGCCCTCTGTTTCTACATCCTAGCGCCAACCCTTCCTCCTCCTTCCATTCATGCTTATCCCTGAAGCGCTGGCCTCATGCTGCTTGGGTCACTAATGTTCTGTTGGTGGGATCCATCCCTCGCCGAGGATCCTAGCTTTGTTCCTGGCTCTTGCCCCTCTCCACACCCACTGCAACACCCCACCCTGCCCTCCCATCCTCCTCCTTATGGCCCTTATCCCTTGCTAGGCCCCTGTCTGGGCAGGGCACCTCATGGGAAAGAGAGCCCTGTCCCTTGGCCAGGCCTCTTGTTCTCCCTGGGCCCTTGGTCCTACTCATGAAACCTGAGTCCTGGCAATGGCCCTAGGCCTGGAGCCTGCCTCCCCACTGCCTTATGCCCTGCCTTCCCTCCTGTGCCATGTTCACGGTCCTGATCCCCGGCCCTTGTCTCTCGATTTCCTGGCCTGTCTCCTTGCTGCGCCCCTCCCCTGACTCAGGCAATGGCAAGGCCCTACTGAGGTGGATGGCGCAAGGCGTCCATCCTCTGGAGGAGCGCAGTATGTTTCTGGGAATGGGATGATTTGTTTTTGTATTCCTTTAATAAGTATGGTTTTGATTTCTCATATGACCATTAAGTATAAAGGAAAAATCATGACTTTCCCAATTAATGTAACTACTTCTAAAGCATAGATCTGTTTGCTCTAAATGCAATGATTCAGCTGTGGAGTGTAAATTGTTAATGTCTAAAGAAAAACTCCCTGTATTCCTGTCAGGGAAGTTTTTGAGAAATTAAATTAAAATCTAGAGAAGAAAAATTAATGTTAAGAAGATAGATTAGTGCTTAGTACTGGGCAACTTGTTCTTGTTCCTGTGCACAATGGTTTGTGCTCTTACTTCTGTTTGATTAAAAGTAATAACAAGTCAATCCCTTGCCGTAACCATGGCACCGGTTCCAGTCAGTAAGTCAAGAAAGAATAGTCAAGCTATAGGCCAATAGTTTGGGACATTTGTAACTATTATTAAAAGTTAACTAAGCAGAAACTGCTCAAAGCAAAACGCGAACTGAAAGTACAAATGCTTGCTTATGCATAAGCCAAGATACATTCTTCTATTCTAATTGTAGCTATGTAATATTTTGTTTTGTTTGAATAATGATTCCTGTTTTGTAACCACAAAGTATTGTAAACCTGCCAAAATGAAAAGTATATATGATCAACTTCACAAGTAAAGATTGGGATCAACACCTTCACTTTGGTGTCTGTGTTGTTTCTCCACCCCCTCTTTCGCCGACTCCTCACCATCCGTTCGTCTCCTGAGACCCCCTGTTGGAGCTGGTCTCCGACATCTCCTCACTTGAGCCTCTGGTGGCTCTTCTTGCTCTGTGTTTCCTTGGGCATGTACTAGGGGCCTGTCATTTGGGCTCCTTCCCTGCTCCCCTTGGCTTCCCTGCATGGCAGAACCCTAGTACTGATTTCCTGCCCAGCCTTGCCCTTCTCTGCTCTTTTAGGACGGGGCCCTCCTCTAGGTCACAGCCTGGTATCCTTCTGGGGTACTGGACCACACCCCATCAACAGATGTCCTCTATCACTTCCTGCTGTGCCCTCCTAGGGACCTCCTATTGTCATTGTCCCTGTGGTACCCGTTTTCCTGATCCCTTTACCAGGATGCTCACCAGGGCCAGGGGACTAGTTCTGGCCTTTGGCCCTACGGGCTCTCTTATGGAAAATGTAGCCTTTCCACTTTTTCTGGACCCTTTGCCCTCCCTCACCCGGGCCCTGCTCCCCAACCCTGAAATCCATTAGACCTGGGCCTTGAGCTCTTCTCTCTCTGTGCTACCCGTGTGCCTTTCTCCCCTCCCTCCCCTTTCTGGCCCTGTTTGCATGGGACCCCTTCCTGGGACAACACACTTGGATCTCCATTCCTGGGCCTGGCTCCTTGCTTAAGGCACCCTTCTCCATGACCCTGTCCCTTTCCCTTGATTTAAAGCTGCTTTATCGAGCCCCCTCTTGTGCATCCCCTCTGTTCTCCTTGTATTGATGTGTCACCCCTTCCTCCAAAGAAAAGCCTTAACTGGGTTTTTCCAGAATTCTTCACCATGGCTGTTTGTAGGACTGTCAGCAAAAGAGTCTCTGAAAAATAGTTCAATGTTGATTAACTTCCTATTTTCCCATTGCCATGTTTTACTTGACCACTGGCCGAGAAGATAGCAGCACTCCAGGTGCTGGGCATCCCTTACTAGTTTTTTACAAACATAACCAGTATAGTAGATTGTTCAAATGTGCAAACAAGGCCACTGGCCTTGAGCTGGGCTTCACAGAGATGTCTACATTTTTAAGATATGTTACCAACTGGGCTCCATGGTAACAACTGGCAGAGAGAGGAAAAATGGGGAAAAGAAGCTCTCCCCATCTCAGGAGTTGTCCTTGAAGAGTTAACTTGCTTAAAACAGTGAAAGAAAAAGCTGCTTTTATGTGAAATTTTTCAGACTGTGAACGTCTGAAACCTCCTATTACATGCTGGGTATAAAACTCTGAAACTGCCTGAAATCGGGGTTCAGGGGATTGATTGATTATAGCAAAAGCTGTGCCCTATGAACCTGGCTGCAGCCAAATAAAACTGTTTCCTGCTATATTCGGTGCCTTGCCTCATTTGACCCTACAACAATACTGTGCTACACCGGCATTGCCCAGACTCTCCCTTCCCACTGCTTCTCCCTAGGCTGGGCTCCATGAATAGGTCCTGGCTCCCCACCAACCACCCCAATTCTGGACATAAGGTATCCTCTCACAGTGCCCTCCTTTGGCACTCCTTTGATCCTGGTCCCTCTCTGAGAATATACACATCTGGGGCAGAGGAGTGGAATTGGCTGGCCTCTGCCCCCTCAAGGCCTAGTGCCGACTTTGCATTGCCTGATCCAATCACTCCAATCCCATGCTCTCTGGCCTTGTATGCTGCCCCTACCCCATCCCAGCCTAACCCTGACATTTTGCACTTCAATTCCAGGACCAGGCAGCTCACTTGAGCCCCTGATTGCATTCCTTATGTCACGTGGCTTCCTGTCTCTTGTTGTGAAGACAGACTTGGGCGCTCCTGGCTTAGGGCCCCTAGTGAGCTCCCCTCCTTGCCCTTTGCGCTGCCCTCTGTCTCCTTCCTCTCCATCCCCTAGTGCTTTCCCCTGCAGAGCGGGCCTCCTGCTCCTTGGGTTCCTAATCCTCTTTTGGGAGGGTGGGTCCCTTACATGGAATCCTTGCTTGGGTCCTGGTTCTTGCCCATCTCTGCACCAACTGTGACCCTGTGCCATGCCTTGTGTTTGCTGTCCTCCTGGATTTGTCCCTTGCCAGACCCACTTGGCCTGGTCCCTGGACCTTGAATCTCATCTGTGCCAGGGCATCTTGTAGAAAAAAAAGCCCTACCCTCATGTGGGCCCCTTGGTCTCCCTGGGCCCTTGGTCCTACACCTGGAACCATGACACCTGGCAGGGGCTCTGGCACATGAACCTGGCTCCCACTGACTGGATCCCAGCCTTCCCTCCCCAGCCAGGTCCATGTCCTGTACCCCTTATGCCAGCCTTGGCCCTTAGCACTCCATTGCCAGACCTGGCTCTTCACTTGAGCCTCTGGTGGCCATTCTTGCTCAGTGCTTTTCTGGGCATTGTATGAAGGACCCTTGCTGGGGACGCTTCTCTGCTCCCCTTGGCTTCCCTGTACTACAGTACGCTAGTGCAGGCCCACCTTCCCGGGCTGGTGTTCCCTACTCTGCCCTGGCCTGGGCCTTCATCTAGGTCCCTCCTTGCTGGGGTCCTGGCCCCCACACCACCCACACCCATCCTGAGGGCGTTTAGGCTGTGTCCTGCTTCAGCCCTCCTGTCCTTTCTGTCTCTGCAACCCACTCTTTCCTGATCCCCGTCCTAGGATGCTCACCAGTGCCAGGTGACTTAACCTGGCCTCTTGGCCCTAGGGGCTCCCTTTGAAAAACCATAGCCCTGCCCCTTGCCTGGGCCATTTGGGCTCCCTTAGCCTGGGCCCTGCTCCCAAAACCTGACACACTGCAGTGGACCTGGGTCTTGAGCCCTCCTCCCCCTGTGCCAGCCACTCACTTTCTCCCCTCCCACTCATCCCTATCCATGTTTCTTTTCATTCACCCAGGCCCACGTGCTATCATTTGGCTCTCCATTACTGGGCCCGGCTCCTTACTTGAGCCCCTGGCCACCAGAGATTTGACCATTGGGAAAGTGTAGCCCTGCCCTTTGCCTGGGTACTTTTGCCTCCCTCAGCATAGGCCCTACTACTGAGTCCTGACACCCTGAAACAGACCTGGGCCTTGAGCCCTCCTCCCCCTATGCCAGCTGCTCCCCTTTCTCCCCTCTTGCCCCTCCCTATCCATGTTTCCTTTCATTCACCCAGGCACAGGTGCTAGCTCTTGGCTCTCCATTACTGGGTCTCCTTCCATTTTCATGCAATTCCCCTTCTCTCTCCCATTCCCTCTCACCTCTTGTCCCTGTTTAATGGTAATCTTCTTCTCATGCTCTTCCTCCCTGCTCTGTTTTGAGTTGCCCTCATCTCAAAAAAGACATTCGGCATTTGTGTTTTAGATATTGGCTAGCTTCGCTTAGCATAATCTGCTCTAATGCCATCCATTTCCCTGCAAATGCCATGATTTTGTTATGTTTTAGTGCTGAGTAATGTTCCATTGTGTACGAATGCCACTTTTTTAAATCCATCTATTGACAGGCATCTAGGTTGGTTCCACATTCTAGCTATTGTGAATTGTGCTGTTATAAACATTGATGTAGCTATATCCTTATAGTATGCTCTTTTTAGGTCTTTGGGGAATAGTCCAAGAAGGGGAATAGCTAGGTTGAATGGTGGTTCCATTACCAGCTTTCCAAGGAATCTCCATACTGCTTTCCAGATTGGCTGCACCAATTTGCAGTCCCATCAGCAATGTATAAGTGAACCCTTTCCCCGATGTCCTCGCCAGCACTTGTTGTTGTTCGACTTCATAATGGCTGCCATTCTTACTAGAGTGAGATGGTATCTTAGAGTGGTTTTAATTTGCATTTCAATGATTGCTAGAGATGGTGAGCATTTTTTAGTGTATTTGTTGATTAACTGTATATCCTTCTCTGAGAAGTGTCTGTTCAGGTCCTTGGCCCATGTATTGATTGGGTTATTTGTTTTCTTGTTTAATTTTTTGAGTTCTTAGTATACTATGGATATTAGGGTTCTATCTGAAGTGTGAGGAGTAAAACTTTTTACTCTTATTCTGTTTTTTATTTAGAGATAGGATTTCACTGAGTTGCCTACAACTAGTCCTATGTGCTGCCAGGTTCCAGGGAGCATTGGAACATGGGTTTCTTCTGGCCTTTCCAACCTGTATGACCCCCTGCAAAATGGTCTCCATGCCAGAAATTCTCTGTGCCAGAAATTCTGCTGAATTGTTAGGCTCAGTTTATAGCTCTTGGTTGGTGTCTGCTGAATTCATGTATTGGACTTAGTCCCAAACTCATGGATCTAAGTTCCCAATCCAGTTTGGTGCTACTGTTGCATGAAGATACCATGCTGGGCTTAGACAGACCCAGCTGACTTTCATGCATTTTAATGAGCCAAATAGCCTCTAGATTAGCTCAGTACAGGCTTTCCCTCTGATCCTGGAATTTCCCATGTCAAGAATTCCCCAGAACTTTTTAATATTTTTTCTCCATTTTGTCTACTAATTTTCCTCACAATTTCCAGGAGCTCAGCTAAAATTGTCTTCTCATCTTTGTCTGATGTACTGTCAGTTTCCCAGTCTTCAAGCTTATCTGTCCACTATTGAGTATCAGTCAAGTGCTGTTTTTCACTCCCCTCAGAGAGAAATAGTTTTCTCACTGAGTTCAGAGTCATAGAGCTGTGAGAAAAGTCACTTTCCACTAATCCCAATGGAATATTGCTCAGCCATAAAGAAAAATAAAATTATAGCATTTGCTGGCAAATGGATGGAACTAGAGTATCATGGTAAGCAAAATAAGCAATCCTCACCACCCCCCCACAAGAAAAGGCCCCATATTCTCTCTGTGGATACCACACAATGAGGAGCAGGGGGATGAAAGAATATAAGTTCAATTGATTAGACAAAGGGAAATAAAGTGAAGGGAGAATGGATGGGAATAGGAAAGACAATAGAATGGATCAGACATAACACTCCTATATTCATATATGAATATAAGACCAATGAATCTCTGTATCATGTCCAATTGCAAGAATGGGATCCTAATTAGAAAAAGTTATGCTTAATGTATGTACAATATTTCAAAATACAATCTACTGTCATGTATATCTAAAAGGAACAATTTTTTAAAAATGAAAATGAATAAATAAATAAATGGAAGGACAGTAGTGCTGGACAAAGGGTCTTGGTTAAAGTCACCTGAGATTCACTCCGACCTTTAGCAGAGAAAAGGAGTCAAGAGTCTGTCTTCAGTTGTGGCAAAGACAGGAGGGAAGGAATCTCTTCCCATCCTGCAATGAAGTTGGGTGGGTGAGGACACTTCCCAAAGGATGGAGACAGGAAAGGAGAGTTGGGTGTCAGCCACAGCTTGGGAAGTCCCCAGGGACTTTGTAAGAGAAAGGGCTGAGCAAACCGTGCTCAATTCTGTGTGACGTTTTTCTTGGCCAGATGGAGTGGTGCCCTTGGGAGCTATTCTGGTTGGAGGACAGGGTGCTGCTGGAGAGGCAATTTGGGGATCTGGTCTCTAGCCCAATCTTTATAGCTCTAGCAAATATTTAATATTTTGACAAATATTTTGAATAAAGGTAATTTCCATACTCTATAGTAATTAAGGTTTTTTGGTTACAAAAACTCAACTAGTTTAGCCGTAAAGAAGGGATCTGCTAAGGAGACAGGAATGCCATGTAAGAGAAGAGTGACTGTGAATCTGGACCTCTAGGATGGCTGGGGACCACGACTGTACATGTGGGGATTCTATAAGTTCTGTCTGTGCACCTGTCATCTCCACCTCCTGGGCACCTACAGATTGATGCTGTATTGCCTGGTCTTCCATGTGCCAAGCCTCGTCCTGAAGGGAGGTGGGAGCAGTTCTTTTAGTCCCATATTCCCAAGAAAAGTACACTAATGTAAATTCTGGTGGAATGTTCTGTTCCTGGGCCTATCCATTGTGGACAGTTCACAGGATTCAGAAGCTGATGGCATAGATGAGGCTGTGAGTTATTTCAACGCCCCCAGGATCCACGTCAAATGTGTAATCTCCACTAGGAGCCCCCACTGACCTATCAGTGACAGCCTTCCCCTAGCCATTTCCCTTAGGGGAGCCTGTGACTTGTGGGACCCCTGCTGAGATGAATTTTCCCCCCATTGCTGTATCTCTTCAAGGATGGCTTTGGTAGTAACTCCGGGCAAGTTTTATGATCACACTCTTGTTGTCCTCCTCTACTGGCCCTGGTCCCTCAAATTCCTACAACTCTTCTGAATCCTGTCCAAAGATTGATGAGAGAAAGACCAGGAGAGACAGAACCAAGGGGTGGGACAGGCAGAAAAAAAAAAACAGGAGGAGGGGGAACAGTTGTTTCTTTTTTGCCAAATTAGAACTTCTTTTGTTACTGTCCAACTCCTTGGGAATCCAAAACTAAAGAAGTAACTAGCTCTGGACAGAGGTGTCAAGTAATGATAAATGATAAATGTGTTTTGGATGTTTTGACTGCATTTTTTGCTTCTTTTGGGTTGCTGCTTCCTTTGTTACTTCTTGGCTTGCATGCTTGGCACCCCCATCAGCTGAGGGTCACCTATACAGAGCACACACTGTGGACCAGGCCATCTACACACCTGGCCTTGTTTCCAGCCCTCAAGTCAGCCCCACAGGGATGGGATTATGCCAGGATCAAAAGAAGTGTTTTTCCTGTTCCTCGATACACTTGGCCAGGTCTGTGCTTGGCTGTTCCCAAGGAATCATGAGAACCTTGAAGACAGGAATTGCATCTGGTTCATTCTGGAATTTCACAAAGTGTAGTCCGGGTCTGACCCAGAGTGCAGTTTCAGTTAATATTTGTTGAGTGATTATAGTACATTGTGGAAGGAGAAGAGGAAGAGGAGTTATCACTATCTTTCTGTACTCTTCCAATTTCCTGTGATGCATGTGTCATTTAATGGACAATTATACTTAGTTTTGTTGTACTAATGGGGAGAGTTAGTGTTTATTGCAATACTCTTTGTCTCACCCAAATTACTGAAAGTCTCCCAAGTAGCTATCATCTGTTTTAGAGGGTGGGTCTCTCTGAACTCTGGAACACTTGGGCCCCTTCTAGGGGACTGTGTAAGCCCAGTGAGTACAGCCCTTGGGAAGGACTGCTCACCTCACTTTGGCAGAGCAGGACCGTCCAGAAAAGTGGTGGAGTTGGGGCTGAGGCCTGCCCCAGGGCTCCTGGGTGTTATGACCTAGAGGAGAAGCTGAATAAATTGACCCCTGGTTTCAGAGACCAATCCCACATTATCCCCACGCCTGCTTGCATGGTCAGTGGGCTCCCTGAGGGCAGGGCTCTGCTCCCCTACCCCAGCTCCTGGCACAGGGCCAGTGTGTTGGCAAATGGAAAATCAACAGGATTAGACATCAAAAATAGTTTCTGTACAAACAACATAGATAAGGAAAATGGTCTGAAAATAAAACATGATGGTAGAATTTCTTTCTGTGTTTAAGTTAATAATGCATGGTTATTCCATGAGGTGATACTTAAGTAGATTGAATGAAATCTGCTCCTTCCTATCAATATCATTGGTTCAGGGAAAACGTGTGCAGATGTGGCTACACACAGAGCCACCACATGGAAGACACCCAGATCAACCAGAGCAAGAAATGGAATTACAAAAAACACACCAAGGAGTTTCCCACAGATGCCTTTGGGGATATCCAGTTTGAGACGCTGGGGAAGAAAGGCAAGGTAAGCGTGGTCTTCTATGTAGCTAGCTAATTAGAATGCTGAGACAACTTGAGCTGCCTTGAAGTACTGCTAATTGTCTAATGGTATGGAGGAGGAGTGTCCAGAAATGGCAGCAGAATAAGATACTTTTTGCAAAAGTCACAAAGTAGCGATCAGATTATGCTCAGCTGGACTAGGTGGTCACCCAGCTGTCCCTGCACACACACTGTGGGTTTCTTTATAACACCCATGTTGGACCTCATGCCACAAAACATCAGGGAATACTTTTGTAAACTGTCCACTTAGCTTGGGTGTGAGAATACATGTGTCCTGACAAGGTGACATGCCCCTGTACCTGCTCCCTTTGTAAGCTCTCAAACAGAGTTTTGCACAGGTGTCCAATGGTTAGATGAGGTTGCTCCCTGTCTCCATGACAGCGCTGTCCTCAGACTGCTCTGGCTGGAAGCCTGGGCCTTGGAACCCTCTCTGTCCCAAGCCCTGTCCTGGTGGCCCTGAAGGCCACGGGCTCCCTCCACTGCTCTCTTCCATGGCCTGCTCCCAGGATGGCCCAGCATGGTCTCCTGCCTGTGCACAGCTCTGTCCACCCCAGCCTGGGCCCCTTGATGTGTACCCCACACTGCAGCAGGAGCGGCTACCCTGCTCTGGACACCTCCCGGCGGGGGTGGAGGCCCCGGGGTGCACTGGGTTGGGCCTCAGGGCCCACCTCGTGCCCTCCACCGCACAGCCCCCGGGTCCCGACACCATCCTGACGCTTTCCCTCCCGCACAGTACATCCGTTTGTCCTGCGACACGGACCCAGAAACCCTCTAGAGCTGCTGACCCAGCACTGGCACCTGAAAAAGCCCAACCTGATCATTTCCGTGACGGGAGGCGCGAAAAACTTCGCCCTGAAGCCGCGCATGCGCAAGATCTTCAGCCGGCTCATCTACATTGCGCAGTCCAAAGGTGCCACCGGCGGGGGACGGGTGTGGGTGTGGGTGTCGCGCAGTGTGGTGGGCTCCCAGGATGAATCCTCCGTGCAGCCTCGCGATTAACCACCGCTTTAGTACTAACAGCATTCTCAAATGGACAGACAGGGGCTTCACCAGGTAACCCTTTCTATCCCCCTTAAGGGGCTTCCTCAGGATGATTTTATTTTATTTAAATCTAAAGGTTTCATTTTATTATTTACACATATAATTTTTTACCCAGAATATTCTGGTGCACCCAAAAGGAAAATTTGATTGTCCTTTAATTTTTGAGATCAATGATACACTTTTGGAAGAAGAGAGAGTGCAAATTCTAAGTACCATGTAAGCATTTGAGATAAAACCATGGTGACTTTGTTACTTGAAATATTCAACTTAATATTATTGTCCTTCTTTTTAGCCTTATTTTGAAAATTTTCAAATCTACAGAGAATCTGCAAAAATGATCCGATGAACATCCTCACAAGCTTCTCCTAGATCCCCCAGTTGTTAACATTTCCCCATGTGTCTGTTCTTATTTCACAAATATCTACATGTTATGTTTTATTGGGGGGGCAGGATCTGAAGTAAGTTGCAGGCTGGTGGCCTTAGCCCCCAGTTCTTCAGCATGCCTCTCTCAAGAGCAGGCACCTCCCTCACCCCGGTGTGGCCTTCAAGCCCCGGACAGTCAACACTGACTGGTACTCTTATCGGATAACAACCATCCCTCACACTCCTACAGTGTCCTTTAGAGCAAAAGTTGCCTTTCGTCCATCTGCACTCCAGATCCATGGAGCTTTCAACCAATGTCTTTTCAGTTTTCCTACGTCTTGCACAGGTCCTCAGCCCTTCTCTGACCTCCATTGCATTTTGCAGAGTAAGTGCCAACGGCTCAGGGGATCGACCTTCAGTTCAGGCTTGGACAGTGTTTTCTTATAAGCAGGCTCAGTTTCTCTGAGTTCAACATTTTGCATTTTCTTTTATGAAGATAATTTGACCGACAGAACTAAGGAGTCTTATTTAGATGTGAATTTTTCTGTAATGTAGAAAAGAAATTGTGATCCCCCCATTTATTATTCTCAATTTCTTCACCAATTTGAGTGGTCACTGTGTCAGACACTTTGTTAAGGAATTAAGCAGTTTAGCTTCCTTGCTACTAAATCCTGAAAATACACACACACGCACACAACATTCATTCATTCAACAAACATTTAGTAAGTGCCAACTCTGTGCCAGAATCATTTTAGGTGCTGAGAATGTAGCAGAAGGAAACAGAAAAAAATCCCTGTCAAGGATGAGGGCCCGTTTCTCTTTAGGTTAGTGAGGTGGCCAAAGTCTTTAGGTTAGTGAAGTGGCCAATAGTCTCCTGGTCCTCCATGTTGGTCATTTAGGGGGAACGTCAGCCCTATGAGAATTAGCTGAAGGAAGTGGGTAGAAGACTTGTAAGGGCCACAGCAAAGTTATCTTAAAATATCGAAAGGACTCAGAAGGGGAAGGGACTGAGCTTGTCCCTCTTTGCTGATTAGATCCTGGAGGCAAATGGTAAACAAAATACCTTCTAACAGCCAGAGTAGAGGCTGCCTTGCAACTCCTGGGTCTTCCATTGCTAGGGCTAACCCCCAGAGGCCGGTCACTACTCTCGGTGGATTCCTGTTCGAGCCGCAGATTAGACCAGTGCATTTCCATTATGCTGAATAACATTTTGTAGGTATTTTAGGTACTTCAGTTTTGAACACACACACATGCATCCTTTTGCAAATCCCTTGCCATTGTGATTATCAAATACGGACCTGACCCATGTGCAAAATTATAATTATTACATCATTATAAAGCAAAGCAAAATTGCAGACACCAGGGCCATTCCTGGAAGATCCCACTCCAATCTCACCTGCAGGTTCTGCGAGCAGAGTAAAACTGCTATCCTTGGCAGAACCACCTAGCTCACTGGAAAGCTCAGGCCAGGCTTTTACTGCTGGTAAAGATTCCCCTGGACACTGATTGCAGATACAAACTTGCTGACCCTACGCCCCAGAGAGGCTGATGACACATATTTAGAGTGGGACCTGAATCTGTTTCCTGAAGAATGCTTCTCAGGAGCCTGGGGGACATCCCTCACCCATCCCATGGCCTGACTGCCAGGGCTGCATCCTGGTGCTCACCAGGGTCTGGGAGCACAGCCTGGAAACCTCCCCTGGTACCAGCAGAACAGTTGCTTTCCCCTTGTTGACAGGTGCTTGGATTCTCACGGGCAGCACCCATTACAGCCTGATGAAGTATATCAATGAGGTGGTGAGAGACAATACCATCAGCAGGAATTTGGAAGAGAACATTGTGGCCATTGGCATAGCAGCGTGGGGCATGGTCTCCAATCGGGACACCCTCATCCGCAACTGTGATACAGAGGTACGGGTGGGATGGGGAGGTGATGTGGGAGAGAGCTAAGGACATGGGGCTGTGGCCTGGATACCAGGGCTCTGGGGTGCCCAGGGCAGCCTTCAGAGGCCTGCCTTACATAGATGGCCTGTGGGTCTCTGGATTGCGCACAAGCATGGCATGCTTCAGGAACTCCCAGAACCGCCTGACAGTGCATGTGCTTTATTGGTTACAGTTCATTCCCAGCAACCTCATGTTAGGGTTGGCTCCTTCATTCTTCATAACCAGGACCTGAATCCACCCCAAAATACTGCAAATGCTGGTGTCATACCTTCATTGCTCGGCTACACCCACAGGCATGCAGGCCAATTACTGTGCTCCCTACTTAGTTTGGCAGTGAGAAGGCTGTGAGACCCACCTGGCTAATGTTTCCTGTGAATGTATCCAGGAGGAATCAAGGCACCTTTCAGGTTCAAAATACAAGGTGGCCGCATGGGGTCTTTATCAAGTGTGGAATTTTGCAGACAATATTTCTGGTGAGTTGAGGACCTTAAGCAATGGGTGGTCCCTGCCCAGAAGCTGTTTAGAATGTTTAGAAACCTTCATTTATTCTCTACCTTCTTCCACCTAGGGCTCTGTAAGTTCACACAGTAAATATGAGGGAGTTTCAGGATCACTGTGGTGCGCCAAGGAGAGTGGTGCGCCAAGCGTCCCATGAGGCAGTGTGGTAGAGTGGAGGAGGGTGGAGAGGAGTCTGGGTGTCGCTCCTTTCCCAGGACACAGTCTTGAGCCAGGTCCCTCTGTGACTTGTTCAAATCACAGCCTGCATGGTCACAGGGTAAATTTATCTAAATGTCTCAGTGAATGGTGGTTTCTATTATTACTAGATGCTCAATAAGCAATGGCAAAATGGCCTCACAAGTAAATGGCACCCTCAGAGGTGAGGGACTCTGGATCAGGGTTTGAAGGTGGCAGCAGGCTGGGTGGGACTGAGTGCCATCTTCTGTCAGCATCGATCGCTTGCCATGAGCAAGGAGCCACCTTAGAGTGGGTAATTATCCCCATGGTGGATACAGTACAGATGTTAATTTGCAACATCGAAAAACATCTCTGAAGTTTGTGGTTTTACCCTTGCACTAGAATGAAAAGACTTCAGGGTTTCCCTGGAGGCCGTGTAGGGGGCCCTTCTCCCTGGAGGCCATGTCGGGGGTTCTTCTCAGTCTACAAGTAAATCATGAGATGATGTGTAAGGATTTAATGGAAATGTCCATCACTCAGAAACGAATAGACAAACAACCAGCCATCTGGAAAATAAATACTGCATCAATAATTTACTTTCCAGAATATAATTTAAGGAATAAATGGAGCTGAGAAATTAGACATAATATTTAATATTGAGAAAAATTCTGAGAATGTCACATCTAGTTGTATATCAATAAATCTGAAAAATCTCATGAAAATTGATATTTTTTCTATAAAACTATAGTTTTCCAAAGTTGATTTAAGAAAGATGAGAAAATACAAGTAGAGGAATTATCCCTGAGTGATAGGTAAAGGGCAAGGAAAATTTACCTCCGATATCACGCTGAGTCGGGTGGTTTAAGCCAGTGAATGTGTTGATAGTCTAGCCATTTTCTAAATTAGTCATTGCTAATTTAGAAAATGTTTAGAGCCTTCCATTACATACAGAAGCATGGGATCTTCATAAAATTTTGGATAAAGGGCAAACCTGTGCTATCTGTATCTAGAGCATAAACTCTTCATATAATAAGTCCAGCAATCAGACTTGTAAATGTATCACTAGAGAATATAATACTTGGGCAAAGATGTTCACTGAAACATTTCTTATAAGGAAAGGGTTGGCATAAACCTAAATATCAAGCAATTCTTATTTCTAAATTTCTATTATTATATTTTTATTATCTGATAACATTTATTATTAGATGGGGAAATCTTTAGGTGGATACTTTGCAAATATGAGGGAAAAATCATGGAACTATTAAAATATATTATTTCCAAAGGTATTCTGATAGTATAGGAAGTATAATTTTTTAGTATGAAATATATTTCTACATATAAATCATATACATTGGTTACCTAGAATAATTCCTGTTATAAATATGTGTTATATCTAGAAAGAACTGAACATACTAAGCTATTGATGTGTCTATCACTGAGTCATGGAATTAAGCATGATTATAATTTCCCTCTTTCTTCCTTTATTTCATTTCTATGATAAATGTGTTGCTCTTAGAGCCGTGAGGTGCTAGCTCTGTTAATGACACTCTTTGGTGATGTCATGTGGATTCACAGCACGTCGGACGATCCGGGGGCTGGTTTCCTGGTTTCTTTCCTCTTCTCCTGGGTTGCAGTGATTGGGTCTTTCGTGTCCTTGGACCACCTGGTTGTAATAGCTTGGTGGCCACTCATCCTCTGGTTTCTACTCAAGGCTCCATGGCAGAACCCATCACCCGACGTCTAGCTGACCTAAACAATGCCACGCCTCACAAACAGGATCTCTTTCAGTACTCGCCCCCTCATCCCCAGCATCTGCTTTTCCTGAGGCAGTGCTGCACTTTAAAAATCATTGAGACACTGTGTGTGTATGCATTAAAAATATGCACAGGCATCTCCTGATTATTCTTGTTCTGCAAATTTTTCTTTCCTATTCATTGCCATGCTTTTTTCCACATAAGTTTGGGAAGAACTTTGTCAGATACAGTCATAGAACAAAACAAGAATAATAATGCACTCGCTGAGTGTGATCATGTTAAACCTTAAATTGATACTGGAAAAGTTGAAATTATTATAATACCCCTTCTTATTCCAGTAATATATGTCTTTAAGTTTTTGCAAGTCTGAGTCTTGGAAAATACTTCTGCAGATTTCTTTGTCAGGTTCTATGTTATTTCTAGGGATTTTATATTTTTATGGTTATTTAGTGTAATTTTTGAAGTAATTTTTCAGGTACATATGAAAGTATTGATTTGCTTATTGCTGTTTTGAATCAGAGACTTACTGGACTCTTCCTACTTCTAATAATTTTTCAGCAGATTCTCTGACTGTTCTGTGTTTACCACCACATTATTGTAAGTAACTTAAAAATCAAAACAACTCTTTCATTTAATTTTACCCTATGTCTTTTGCTTATCATCTTGCATTGGCTAGAATTTTCAGAGTAGTGGTAGTTATGAAATCAGGGACCACAAGAGGCATCCAGCATGCTGGTCTCATAACGAGGGGCAAGGGTTCTAGTATTTTACTGATCGACATGATTTGGCTAAGGTTCAATATGCACCTACTTAACACAGTTATAAGAATCATCTTTTATTTCTAGTTTATAATTTCTTAAATCAAGAATGAGAGCTGAGTTTGGAAGATCTTTTGTGTTTATGTGTTATGAACTCATAATTGAAGAGGCTGACTGCCTTTAATTAGCCAGTGATTTTTTTTGGGGGGGGGGCATTGTTTGTATCCTTATACATCAGAGAAATGTATGTATAAGGTCTTTGGCTTTTTCTTCTGATTCTTTTCCAGTCATGGTTTTGGAATCAGGGTGTATTCTGGAAGAGCGTAAAGGAAATGGGAATTATTTGTTCCATGAAAGTTTGTGGGGCTCCTGTTCAAACTCATGGATGTGCCCATTTTGAAAATATCATCTCACCTGTCACGGTCAGGAGTTTCCTGCTTGGAGTTTCTAACTGGACAAGAGTCACTTAGAGAAGAGATTATGCCATTGGAATTTTACTTTCTTTCTGTTTTAGCTAGGATAGAAATGATAAAAAACTAACCCATTAATTTTGTTCTGATTTCATACACATCATTAGTAGAATCAATAGCTTTGCTTTCCACATTGGGTTTCCAACTCACAGTCCATTCTTGGAGTCAAGGTCGTAACACCTTTTACTGCAGCCCTGACAACTTGAGTGGACTAGAGAGTCAGGAATGCTCTTGGCAAGGATTCTTTTCCTGTTTTTTCCTCTGGTACTATTGGGACAAAGTATCTATTTAGTTACTTTTTAAGGGTCTTTTTACTGAGCGCTTCTCAAGTGCAAAGACTTTTATCCATTTCCTAATCCCTTGACCCTGGCACAGGTACCAGTATATGGTAGATTCCAGACAGACAGTGCGCTTAACAGTATCTGCCTCTGCTTGTGTATCCAGACACGTAGACACGTGTGCACGTGTGCATGTGCACATGCTTACACAGTCACACACTCATGGGTATGTAATTTTTGAATGCTATGCACTCTAGTGAATTTATACAAAGGAGACCGGGGCAACGGACCAAGAACTGGATTGGGAATCTGATCTTTATGGTGCCACTGGTCATATATGTGACAGTGGGTAAATTGGCCCAGCCATTTCGAGCCTTTATTTTCCTCTATTTATAAGGAAGCCTGCACCACCAGATACCCACGACTCTTCTGAACCTAGGGATCTTGGAGGAGGCATCAGTGTAGTTGAGCCAAGAGATTAGCTTTACTGTGACCATAAGATGTCATCATGCATCTGGGTCAATGAATAAAATCTCAGAGACAAGTCCCCTGCACTTCCCAGGGGTGTTTTTCAGCTCAGTACATCATGGATGACTTCACGAGGGACCCTCTGTATATCCTGGACAACAATCACACCCACCTGCTGCTTGTGGACAACGGATGTCATGGACACCCCACGGTTGAAGCCAAGCTCCAGAATCAGCTGGAGAAGTACATCTCTGAGCGCACGAGTCCAGGTCAGTGCTCAGGAAGTGTGAGTCTCAATGTCCATAGTAATAGGGCGGCACCACAATCATGTCTGCCAGTTGCGGAGTGAACCTGAAGAGCCCTCCTGGGGCCTATGAAGAGCCACGAGGTCTCACAAGGGGAGGCTCTGCCCGGGTCCCTGTGAATTATGCCCTTTGACATGCTGAAGGCATGACTAGTGCTGTCTCCTCCACTCTTCTTTATCAATATAGAATGTCTGCCATCTTTTTTTCCCACTGGACAGCACTTAAGAACAAATAAAACCCATGATGGCAAATACAGTTTTAAAAGCAATGCCTTTAGTTAGGATAGAAATGATAAAAAAAACTGACCCACTTATTTAACAGTTGCATGGTTTGAATCTTGGCTCTTTCTGTGAATGCAACCACTTAAACATCAGTCTTGAGGGGACAATTCAGGGAAAGTCTTTATCTGATGTCATAAGTGACATCCACCTTCTCTTCTTGAGGACAAGGTGTTGAGATGTGTCCTGCCATGGAACCAGATTACTGGTGACTTAGTGACAGACCCTACCACAGAGACATCTTGGAGATGTTCCCACTCGTTTTCCTTTCACAATGGGATATATTTACATGTACATTAAACTCTATTGAGAGAACACCCCACTGGGCAAATGAGAATCATTATTGTAAGATAAACTTGAACCTACTCTAATTATATCAGCCAAAGCAAACAAGCACAGATTTTAGCATTTTAAATATTAGTAACAGATTGCAAAATGGCTCCAAGTCATACTATTCCTAGTTTTGTACACCTAAATTCACCCATTGTGGTCAACAAGTAGTGCCAAGGTCAAGTCCACCGGCTGAGCATCTATTGCCCACATCCTTCCCTGGGCTCACAGGGAAGAAGCTCTGAGTGCACCTGCTCCTCAGGTAAGGGAGCATTTCTACTGAGTCCAAAGTAAAGTTTACTTTTTATGTTTTGCAGATTCCAACTATGGTGGCAAGATCCCCATTGTGTGTTTTGCCCAAGGAGGTGGAAGAGAGACTTTGAAAGTGAGTCCTCGTTTAGTTTTCTAGAAGATTGGTTACCAAGCTTACTAAAAATTTGTATTTTGAGGGCTTTTGGGTTTATCCAGTCTCTCCTGACTAGTTTCTTCTGTGACTACAAGAGAGAAGTGTCTTGTACCATATGCTGTCTCCTTCTCAGCAGTGAGCTCTTGTAAGGGTTGTTATTTTTCTCTTCTGTGGTGTGAGATGATAACATGACGTATAGGTTTGTTGTGAAGAGACAGTAAAGCTGAAGGCTGTGGTATCAGAATATCCACCCACCTATGCCACCTGAGGTTTCTAGCCCTTTAGCCTCTGTGGGAGAGGTGGCCTTCTGTCTGGTGTGGGACTGCAGATCTGCTCTTGGAAGTGGATGGGCAATACAGGTGCAGGATTTTGTACTGTCCAGAAATACTATGATAACCATGGGCAATGCTATGATGGATGGGCAATGCAGGTGCAGAAAGTATGGGAAATACAGGTGCAGCATTTTGGAAAGTAGCTTGACTCAAAATCAAGACAGCAGCACTGTGTTTGCTCACCCCCCCCCCTGCACTTAGTCAAAGTCTGATAAGATATTTATCAGCAGTGAGATGCAAAAGAGTTGATTGAGAACACCCCATGAATGCCTTACAGCTTCTCAGAATCCCCAGAGCCAAGTGAGCATCTTGGATATAGAATTTGCACATGCAATAAAAACCATCTTGTCCAGCAGACTGCCTTTCTTGCTTTTAAATCTGACCCATGTTTTAGGCCCCTATTTTCTAGTGGGGACCTGTTATACACAGCAAAAGTTCAATCAGCCTTAGGAGTTCAGCTTGACAGGAATAATTACTAACTGTAGGCTTGCAAGACTGCTTCTTTGAAGTTTAAGTTCTTCTGAATTAATTGAAGCCATTAGTGATTTATTTAATTTTCTACAAGTAGGCATTGATTTGAAGGTATATATACCTCATATCTTTCCTCTTTAGCAGCCAGGTTCAGAAAACACTCTCAGACCTTTGTTTAATCAAAGACTAGGACTGGATTTGTATTCCATGTGATCAGTTTTAATGATGGCAGCACAAACAGAGTAATGGCTCATGAATTTTTAGTTATTCACTCCTTTGGCAAACATCATCTTGTATTTGTTCTGTACAGTGTAGCAAGCCCTGTTCCACATTGCAGGCTTTAGTTAGGAACTAGAAATAGATTTATTAATTGAGTCCTAAATGAATTCCTGTGTGTGAAATGTTGTATTTTGGTAAGTTTAGATGGTACAAATAAACATAGACTCAGTCACATATTGAATTGTACACTTAATTTGATCAGCTCAGATAAAGACTGTTAAACATGAAGGGCACAGTTGTTGAGAATGTTCTCTGGAGCCAGCTCGTCTGCATGACATGGGCAAGGA
The DNA here is from genome assembly GCF_052094955.1 of Ictidomys tridecemlineatus. Taxonomy (NCBI): domain Eukaryota; kingdom Metazoa; phylum Chordata; class Mammalia; order Rodentia; family Sciuridae; genus Ictidomys; species Ictidomys tridecemlineatus. The sequence goes on from NC_135477.1 coordinate 162,351,225, forward strand.
CTGTGTCTCAGTTTCTTTGTACAATGGTGTGTTGAGCCACTTTGCACTGACTTGCAAGAGCTGGCTGCTAAATATTTAGGGATTTTGTGAGTTAGTTGTTATATAGAGTTATTATTGAAAATCAAGTTATGTGAACTTAGATTTTAATAAATTTAGTGAAAAGCAAAGGTAAGAGTCAATCAAAACTCAACACTAATTCTTTTGCTGCATTTACCACTATTGTGCTCTGGAGGTTATTTCTGTGTGTTGCTTCTGCCTCCTGGAAATACTACATGTGGTCTGCTACTGATTCTGCAGTCACTGACTTGACACTGGTAGCTGAAACTTTGCCACCGTGGGAGTATTTACACCATGGGAATTGGCAAACACTACAAAATAGGGCCTACAGTTCTTTCCAAAAGCTGGTGTAAACCTTTACTGGCACACCTTTGCTTGTCTGAAGATAGAGATAACAGCACTACCTAGCTCACTGTGCTAGGTACAATCAAACCAGACGATGCTTCTAAAGGACTTAGAACACTGGCACTTATTAAGCACTGTATAAATATTTGTTTAAACATAAAATCTTTGGACTAATGCTGGTATTTGTCTAAGCGTCCACGGTGCACAAAGCAGTCTCCTTGTGTTAGCTGATTTGCTGCTCACATTGATCCACGGCAAGATGATCTCCTTTTGTTGGTTGACAAACCAGAGCTCTGTGGGCATTGCATGAGGGGAAGTTCTTATGACTTATTCAAGGCCTGCTCTGAACTTGAACCTCTGAAAGGAGCTTGACCCATACAGGAAAAGGTAACCAAAAACCTGGCCTAACTGCCAGTGTTCTAGTGACTCAGGGTATAGAAGATGAGCAGGTACTTGTCTGGTGGCATGGGGTTCGATGGACCCCATTTTGCCAACTGTCTCACTTCACCTTCACAGCCACCCATTTCAAAGAAGAGCAAACTGAGGTTCAGAGATGAAATCTTAGCCTTGGTCACACAGATGGAAAATGGTAAAATTGGGTTGGAACAAAGACATGTCTGACTGCAAAGCCTTTCCCTTTCCCATGTGCCAGCTGTGCTGGTGGTATGTCCCAAGGCTGGTGGCAGCATAACTGGCATGACCCGGGAACTTGTTAGCAGGACTCCACCTCAGACTTGCTGAGTCATCCCCAGGTGACTCCCCACGGTCTGTATTTCAGCAAGGCCCCTGGGTTTGAGAGCCACTGCTCACATCTCCAGTCTGTGACTCGTGGAAAGGGAACATGTTTAGAGTGAAATGTGAGACGCTGGGCACAGGGGACACTTGCCTTGAGGCAGAGGAAGCACAGCTGACTCGTCCCTGGGGGAGCTGCTTCCGGGCTCAGCTCAGTCGGATGCACAGGGCAGGAACTCTAAGGACCCTTGAGGGTTCCCTCTCTAGGCAACATGTGATCCTCTGAGACCAGCACTGGACAGAAACAAAAGCCATTAACGCTGCCATCGGCATGAGATATTCACCCGGATCAGGGCTCAGGCGAGAAACATAAGCAGATGAAGTGGGTGGGTGGGCAGCAGTGGGGAGCTGTGGGGACCGAGGGGACAGAGAGCACTGTCCCCAGACTGTGGCACAGCAGAAGCACTCAAATAGGGTGGGGGTGGCTGGGAGCAGCAGCTGCCACCGGACTCTAGCTGATGGGTCCCTTGTTGTCAGGGCGTCTGGTTTCCACTCCTAAATCTTGATGCTGGAAGTATAGATTTTGATGAATCTTTGAATTTTTAAATGTTGACAATGGAACCAAACTGCCATAAATCCTCTGGAGGACACGGAATGTGTCTGGGAGCTGGCTTAGTCTGCAGCCTACTGGCTTGTGGCTGAAGTCGACACTGATGACTTTTCTTAAGATTCTCAGTAAGTTTCTATGGTATTAGTTTTATCAGGAGCTCAGAAAGTGGAGATAAAGGTAACTAAAAATCAGGTCTAACTGCCATGTGTTCCAGTGACTTGGGGTATGAAACACGAGCAGATGCGGGCTTGGTGGCGTGTGGCTCCATGGACCCCATTTTTCCAAGTGTGTTTGAGAATCGGGTTGCCAGATGAAGGTTTGTGGGCATGTGTGAAGCACAGTAGGTCCCAGGGGACTGGTTGGTCCCAGGCTGCACTGGTTTGCTGATAATCTGTGTCTGCTGTAGACTCCAGAGAGAGGGTTCCGGCTACACTGCTGCCACCCACCCCTAACTGGGTGCTCCTGCTGTGCCAGACGGTGGGGTCAATTCCCGCATGTGTGAACCTCTCTCTGCTCCACACAAGCTCAAGCCCAGGTGGCATCCAATGCCCGCAGCAGGCAGTGTCACAGACTCCACCCACCATGCGCGTCCCCCAGGATTCTAAACTATAATTCAGTGATGTGTTGAGAGAGAATTAAGTTCTTCTTACTTCGCAGCTGGAAATATGATGTGGCTGGGGAGGTCGTTGCCTGTGTCCTCTTTGGGACGGAAGCTGTGAGTGCGCTTTCTGCTTCCTCCTTAGTTGGCGGACCTTCAGGAGGTCATGTTCAGGGCTCTCATAAAGGACCGGCCCAAATTTGTCCGCCTCTTTCTGGAGAACGGCTTGAACCTGCAGAAGTTCCTCACCAATGACGTCCTCACCGAGCTCTTCTCCAGCCACTTCAGCACACTCGTGTATCGGAACCTGCAGATTGCCAAGAACTCCTACAAGGACGCCCTCCTCACATTCGTCTGGAAGCTGGTTGCAAACTTCCGAAGAGGCTTCTGGAAGGAAGACAGAAATAGCCGGGATGATTTGGATGTGGAACTCCATGTATGTACTGTCTGCTTAAATTCCCCCATCTTTTGAGTTTTCTTTGAAAAACAAACAAACAAACAAACAAAAAACACCTCTATCTCTGTCTTTCCTACTCCTTCCTCATTGCCATAAGGTGGCCAACAGATTGACATAAGATTTTTTCTACTGCCTTTATTTTAGATGCTATCTGGTGAGTTTTCTGATGTTTTGCTCCACGCTCTGCTTTAAACTGGTCGCAGCTTTTCTTAATCATAAAGCTTGGTGCAGCATTCAAGGCAGTTAGAGGGGAGCAGGGGCAAATGAATGGCTGCTGGCTCACTTCTTGGTCTACCGGGCATGAGCTGGTTAAAGTACCTCCCTGCTGCCCACGTAAAGGACTGAAGAACTGCTGGGCGTAAAAGGGACAGTGACTATTTCCCAAAGGGTGTGTGGGTGTGCTCCTGGGCTGGCTTAGGTCCTCCATATGAAACAGTGAGCCCACAAATACACTTTTCCTCTTCTACAGTTGTTCTGACTGGGTCACAGCACTGAAAAAATTGACTAAAACAAGCGTCCCGTGGTCAAATGCATTTGAGAAAAAGTGTCAGTGCCCTTGACCTGGGGACTTGAGTTGCCTACTTGCATTTTTTTTCTCTTCTCTTTGTTTGTTTAAAATTTAAATTTCCATTTAAGGTACATAAGAACAACAAAAATCATGCACAATAAGGAGTTAGCATATGATGCTTCCATTTAGGTATACATGGTGTAAAGTTTAAAACAGGTTAAACATATCTATCTCCTCAAATGTTCAGCATTTCTTTATGATGGAAACTTTCAAAATAATTTTTTCTAGGTTTTTGAAATGTAAGGTACATTCTCATTATTACTGTAATTTGAATCTGAAATGTCCCCTAAAGGCCCATAGGTTAAAGGCTTGTCCCCAGCCTGTGGCACTATTGGGAGGTGGTGGAACCTTTAGGAGGTGGGGCTTAGCGAGAGGAAGTTAGGTCATTGGGAGCATGTCCTTGAAGGGGTTATGGGGACTCCAGCCCTTTCTCCTTTCTGTTTCCTAAGTGCTCTGAAATGAACAGTGTTGTTTCATAACACATTTCCTGCAATGATGTTCTACTTTGCCCCCAAACAACAGAGCCAACCAGTCGTGGATTGAAATCTCCAAAACTGTGAGCTAAAAATAAATATTTTCTCTTTTAAAGTTGTTTATCTAAGGTATTTTGTTACAGTGATTGACAGCTGACTAACAATTATTGATAGTCACCCTACTGTGCAATAGCACACCAGAACTTATTGTTTCTATTCAGTTATAACTTCTTGATCATCTTTTCCCCATCCGTTCCTCCCCACTGTTGGCATATTAAAGGCCCTGAGAAATCTTCCTACAAAGACACTTAGTAAATTGAAACTTCCTGGTTTATAGTTTTTTTTTTAATTGACCATAGGAACTTTTACTTATTTATTTTATGGTAGTTTTCCTTTATTAACAGCAATGAAAATACTTTTGGGGCATAAGTCAATTGAATGCTGTTTCTGCTGTATGAATTACCCCAAATGAGGTAAGTAAAATAATACAGGATTCAGTTGAGTAATTTTTCTTTCTTTATTTTCTTCTTTTTTGTATAGCATGAAATGGGTGCTGAAGAATAGGAGGGATTTTTAAAAGAATCAATTCTGAGTGTTACTCAAATTCAGTCAAGAGTCATATAGAATGGCTTCAAGTCCCCATGCTCAGCCAACTCTCGACCCCTTTATGGTGTGTTTCCTCATTTGAAAATAAGAAAAGCATATATCTTAAAAATATATAGTGCATGATTACTCTTTGAGTCCAGTGATTCAACCAGGAGCATCAGTGAAGTCAGTAAGCCCTGTACTATTCTGTGCTTTCAATCACAATGATTTTTAAATGATGTGATAAAATGGTGAGCTGCCTGGGGAAAATGTGATTTTTCTGCTTATATTTAAAGGAACATAATGATGATGATTTTTTGACAATAACAAAAATCTTCATTTTGACCTTTCCAACATCATGTGAGGTCTTTATGTGTCTTTTTTTGCAGAAATGTAATCCCAGTTGGGTTTTTGCACAAACTTGTAATGTCTGCTTCCCTTCCTTCTCTGTGCAGTAATGATTTGGGGGGACAAATCCATTTAGATATTAGCTTGATCAAGACCTATTTAGGGTCAATTTCCTTTAAAAATGTCATACATTTTATAATCAAGCTACATAAAAATGGTTTTTGAATCATGGTGGTTTATGGTTTTAAATAAAGTTAATGTATTGTTTACAAATAGATACATTAGAGGGCTGTTTCAATAAAATGCATTATTATTTGTTTCTTAACAAATATATACAACCAGAATTCATTGAAAGTTCCCTTTGAATAGTAAATACTCTTGGTATATTTCAGTTAAAGTTTAATTTACATATATTTAGTTTTCATACCAATTTTGAAATCTGTATCAGCATACATACAGAATGGTTAAGAACATGGGCTTTTAATGGATTTCATTTTGTATTTTGTGGTGTAACCCAGGGCTTTGAGCATGCTAGGCACATGCTCTACCACTGAGCTATTTCTATAGCCTGAACATGGGCTTTGAAATCAGGTCAACCTGCGTTCAGATCCTGACCAACTTCACTTGCTATTCCTTTGGGCTTGTGCAGATGACTTTCTCAAAGAGCCTCTATCTTCTTACCTGTGAAATGGGAGTAATAGATCCTATGGTTATTGTGAGATAATATATTTAAAGTTATATTCCTAGTGTGTGAGGGGCTTAGATTAATGCCCAGCATACACATAAATAATGCATGTAAGAAGCTTAGTCCATTACTGAACAAATGTTGCTATTATTGTTACCTTATAATCACTCACATTTTTCATTCACTGAAGAAATACTTATCAAGTGTCTGTTATGTCCCAGGCACTACTGAAATTGTTGGGGATATAAAAAAGAAGAAAGAAATTCTGGCCCTTGTGAAGCTTAGGTTTTAGGGAGAGGCAGATAAATCAATAAGCAAGTAGTCAGTCTGGTACTGTGAATGGCTATGGAGAAAAATAAAGTAAGGCAGATAGGGCATGCAGCATGTGTGGTGTGTGTTACAGGGGAGGTGTTGTGGGTTGCTTATGCTGAATAACTAGGGAAGAGTGGACTAGGAATATGACCATTGAGAAGATAGGAAATGAGGAAAGCACCTTCAGGCATAAGCACCTTCATGGCAGAGAGAAGGAGTGCTCTCTCATGCCCGTTCTTATAAGGACTCCTAGTCCTGTTGGATCAGAGCCCAAACTTATGGCCTCACTTAGCCTCAGTTATCTTCCTAAAGCCCCTATCTTCAAATACAGCTAGATTTGGGGTTGGGGCTTCAACATTTGGATTTGGGGAGAATACAAACATTCAGTTCATGTTAGGTAGGAAGTAATAGCGAACAAAAAAAAGTTCAGTTTTTTTTTCTTTTTTTCCAGAATAGTCAATGTACTTATTTACCTAAAATAAAATCTGTAATACTTTTCTTAAGAGAAATCTAGTGTCTCCATCATTTGTCCTACTGAAATAATACCTGGTAGTGGAGTTGGTGGCACCTGGAGTTGGCGACAGTAGATGTGGTGGCATCAACTAGGGGACTGAGATCTGGGAGGCAGGACCACATCCTGTGGGATGAGGATGATTATACTGGATTTCATTTTCACAGGAGGGGCTTTTGGAGGGCAGAATTACTTGCATTTCTCTTCAGCAGGGCCGCCCTGGGCCACCGTAGGACACACAGAGCACGTGCCTCAGGAGGCAGGTGAGGACTGAAATCCAGCCCCAGCTCTTCTCCCTAAGCCCTGCACCTGCCTCAGGGAGGCTGCATCAGCTTGGAGAAGGGCACATACCTGTGGGCCAGCAGCCACTTCCTCACTTGTTTGTGTGCACTTGAACATGGAGCAAGATCTCCTCTGGCCTCAGAAGAAGCTTCTCTCCAATCTGAGGATCAGAAATCATTTGTTTCCCCTCGGGCCCCTGTTTGCTTTGTCTTATGGGCATTTACAGCTGCCCTTTCCTCTACTGTGGCTTATTAGAAAGCTCAGAATCAGACTGAAGCCTCCTTCTACCAAGTAAATGGGATTCAAGGTAAACAAGAGCCTTGCCTTGCAGGAGTCCTGGCCTCTCTGGGTGCTATGGGTGGGGCTGGGACACCTTGTGAATTTCTTAATTTCAGAACACGTTCTATGTGCTGCTTGGACTGGGTCATTAAATTGACTTTTGATCTGCCTACTTTGGGGGATTAGTATAAAAGCATATTCATTCCACAAGTATTGGATATGCCACTGTGTGCTAGCCACGTGGTCAGGGGGGAAGGGGAAAGGCTAGGGCCCCACCCCAGGAGTTAGCATGCTAATTAGGGAGGAGACACAGGTGTTTCTCAGGCAAACAATTAAGTGAAACCATCAACAGATGGGGACAAGGGCCAGAAGAGAAGCAAGCAGGAGATGTCATGGAGAGTTGGTGTGTATGTGTGCACTATGAAGGTCAGCAAAGCAAGAATGAATCCACACAATGCAAGCTGAGTCCTTAAGCTTAGTAGTGCCTGACACGTGGTAAACTCTGGATTTACAACTGTTATTGTTGTTATGACTATTGTCACCTCTCTCTTATTGTATGCTGCTTGACTGTGCAGGTGAGAGGAATTCATTGCCAAGAATCCAAAGAAATGGAGACAATGTTGTGAATGTCCCAGCACTGGATGGTTAGGGAACTCCAGCTCAGGGTAACTGAATGTAACTTTTTCCTCTTTCCATTTGAAAGGCAGACCTTCCTTCTTGGATGGTACTACTAAGGAACTTTGCTATATACCTCATAATGGAGTTGTAATTGGAGTCTCCTCTCCAAATCAGCGTCTCTAAGCATTAATGTTTGCAACTGCCCGAAATTTTAAAATCTGGATTTTCTTGATTGTTATTGCAGTGCAAGTTTCAATGTCTTTTCCATTCAGAATCAAATGCATCCAAGTCCTGAATTAGTGTGTGAATAAGGGCTAGTGAAAGGTCCTTCCTTGCAGAGATAATATCCAGCATACAATAGTCATAAATGGATTGCAAAATATCCTCCCTTACTTTGTGTTCTGAGCATTCTCTGAGCTTCTAGAACAGTTGGCCTATGCAGTGGAAAAGAGGGGAAAGATTAATGCCTGAGGCTGAGAGTTTGGATGAGCATGACAGGTTCACTTTCCTGTCTTCCCAGGAATGCTGCAAGGCAGAGAAAAGTATATGAGTTAACCTGTTTGAAGAACTTGGAAAAGCAGAAGTCCTCCATCTTGCCTGCAACTCAAAGTCTTCCTTTGGTTACCTAAGGGAATCCACTTACGACTCTATTATCCGGTAAATTAGGAAAGTGATTCAGTCAGGTATATTTATCATGAAGAGAACTAAAGATAATTAATACATTGCATTGGATGCAAATTGCACCCACAACACTTATCTCATTTTCAATTAGCACAAATGTTACAGCACTGCGGGCTTGTTATGGTTTTACCATGGGCTGGGTAATTAATTTCTGTGAGCCACATATCAGGCACCTGGTAATGCCGTTTATTAATAAATGTCACCCCAGGTATCGGTTTGGTAGAAGAGGTAAATAAATGGAATGTGCAGTTGCCTGCCCTGTGCAAATTTATTTTTACACATCACTGAATATTTTCACTTGTTTGTTTATTGACTAGAGCAACTACTGAGATTACAATTGCAAACAAAGGAAAATCCCCACCCGTAATTGTGGCCTCAAAGGGGATTCCTTTTCTTCCCCTTCAGGAATGATAAGGTCTGTGAGTGGAGTTGCTGCAGCAGTCATCTTTCCCAGAGGGAGGAGACCAGTGGTGGGTGCGGGAGGCGTCGTCCCTGGGGAGGCAACCTCATCTGACTTCAGGCTTGCTGGGTACACTTGTCTACCTGTGAGCAGAAGATTGTACGTACCCCTTATTGGTGTACCTGAATCACCTTCTCATCTGTGCCTGCTCCTGGTTCTGATCCTTGTTCCACTCTTGCTATTTAACCAGCGCTGCTTGGGCCTCCGACATGAGAAGGTAGATAGGACTCAGAGGCTTTGGCAGGGGGCCTGGGCTGGGAGCTGTTGAGCAGAGGGCCCATAGTTTTGCAAGACTTTCTACATTTCCAAACTTGTATCCTCTCGGTCCATATTAACAGGCAACAGTGGATTTTATTTATTTATTTATGGTAAAAATCAAACATACAAAAAAAAAAACCCAAACCCCCAAATTGTATTAGCAGATTCTATTTTTTTATGATGACACTTTTCAGAGACTTTCAGAGAGTGGTAGTCTTGAAATCCACTTTATCAAAGGTTTTTGGGAAGACATCAGTTTTGTCCAATCAACAGTTTCTTCTTTTTGACCTCGGCAAGCTGGGAACCTAATAAGCAATCGGCAATTCCCACCCTATATTTTGAATGTTTTTGCTCCTCGAGGAGTTCCCTGGGGTCCAGATATGAAGAACTGTTGTGGTTAGTACGTACCCATGACTATGGGCTCTTGTTAGTACGATGTGGTTATCAGCATTGCCTCGATCAATCCTGTGTGATGAGATAGGAGCAGCATCGATGTTAGTCTTATTGAGAAGTGCTGGTATAGGGTAATCATCAACTTAGCAGATATTCATTGATTATATTGTTATTAATTAATATTGATTGATATATATGATATTGATATTAAACCTTTATTTATTACACCTACCATGTGCCAGGCATTTGGTGCTATCCGTGTAGTAGATAAACCCTGGTGCTAATGAAGTATGTAGTGTATAATAGGAAATAAATAAGGAGAGAAATGTAACACACAGTATGCCAGAAGGGTTGAGCACCATAGAGACATCAGATTGTGGGAAAGATGGAGTGGAAGAGGATTTCAGTTTTAAATAAGACACTCAAAGAAAGCCACACCGAGAAGGTGTCATTTGAGCAAGACATGAGAAGGTGGGGAAGCTGGCTCCTGAGGTCTGAGGGAAGGAATCTTTCAGACAGAGGACATAGCTGGTTCAAAGGTCCAACACAGGAGGATGCCCAGGACCACAAGGCCTTTATGACCAGAGTGGAAAGAGACAGGGGAGGATGCCTGAGTAGTTATGAGGACCAGGCCAGGTAGGATCTTGTGGATGATGTTCAGAGCTTTGTAGTTTTTCCCGAGACAGGATGCTATAGGAATATTTTGGGCAAAAGAGGGACATGATCGGATTTAGGTTTTAAAAGGATTAATTCTGCCTTTGTTTTAGAAATAGACTGCAGAAGCACAGTGACCAGCAATGAGGGTGTGTTAGTTTCTTCCTGTTCCTGTGACAAATTACACAAACTTAGTGAGTTGAAAACAAACTAACAACAGTTCTGGAGGTCAGATCCTAAAACCAAGACATTAGCAGAGTAGCAGAGCTGTGTTCCTTCTTTTTTCTTTTTCTTTCTTTTTTTTGGCATTGAGGATCGAACTCAGGGGCACTCAAGCACTGAGCTAATCCCCAGACCTTTTTATATTTTATTTAGAGACAGCATCTTGCTAAGTTGCTGAGGCTGATGTTGACTTAACAATCTTCCTGCCCCAGCCTCTGGAGCTGAGATTCCAGGCATATGCCACTGCACTCAGATACTGTGCTCCTTCTTTAGGTAGAGAATCCATTTCTTTGACTTTTCCAACTTCCAGAGACCACTCAAATTCCTTGGTTTATGGCTACTTCCTTAATCTTTAAATCTAGCAGCATATCATCTTCAAATCTTTCTCTGTTCCTATTATCACACTGATTTTCTCTGATTTGGAGCCTCCTCTTTCCATATAAGGACCCCTTTGATTGTAAGGGGCTGATCCAGGATCATTTTCCCATCTCAAGATCCCTAATCACATCTACAAAGTCTCTTTTGCCATATGGGGTAAGATGGTCATACATTTGGGGGGTTAGGTTGTGCACATGTTTGGAAGGCCATTGTCCAGACATCATAAGGGTCAATGCATTGATGAGGTGAAAAATGAAGTAAGAAGTAGTTGGATTGTACTGATGGACAAAGAAATTTTAACATGGAAGTTTCTGTAATTTTCTGAGCCTCTGACATAACCATCCTCCTTTTCATTCTCATTTCAAGAGATTTAGGGTCTATTTCTCATCCTAATAGTTGGTGCAAAAACTAAGGAACCACTGATAGCTGGCATGGGAAAAAACCACAGAAGCTACCAAGTAGCCATTATCCCTTGATAAATTTTTAGTTTCCAGGGCCCACTGAATACTTGTTGGTTTTAAATTTTTAAAGACTTTATTTTTTTTTTCAACAGCAGTTTTAGATTCATAGCAAAATTGAGAGCTAAGTACAAGAGTTTCCCATAGATTTTTCTGCCCCACCTACTCTTGACCTCACTCTTATCAGCTTCCCCATCAGAGTGGTCCATTTTTTCCAACTGATGAACCTACATTGACACTTCATGATCATTCAAAGTCCGTAGCTCACATTAGGGTTCACTCATTTGTTGTATAGTCTGTGGGTTTGGACAATTGCATAATGATGTCTTCCTACCACTGTAATATCATATAGCATATTTTCACTGCTCTGAGAATACCCCCATGGGGTAGTATTGTATTTATCAACTTTATCTGTTTTTTCCTATATTTTCTCTTTCGGTACCTACTGGGCCTCTGTTGTGCTATATAAAGTAGAAATGTAAGACTTATGGTCCTGGGACTGGGATGTATCACAGTGGTAGAGCACTTGTCTAGCATGGGTGGGGCCCTGGGTTCCATACTGAGCACTAGAAAAAAAAAAGTTATCATCCTTTTCCCTGGGAACTTGCAGTCTATTTGGAAGGAACCAGAGGTGAATGTGAATGTGAGTGAGTGAAATGTCACATGTAGTATTTCTGCATAAGGACCAAAGGAAGAAGAAATGTGGAGGAGCTTCTTAGAGGATGAAACAGGTCATGAGGTTTTATTTTATAATTGGGGTCAGACAGAGGATTCCTGGTTTTTAAGTTTGTTATGACTGGACATTAGAAAAATTCTTACTGTCCCTTGTTGCCATCATTTCTGTAGAGGCAAAACATTGAAACATCCAAGATATGAAAAGGACATGATCTCAGAATGAAGGGAGTCCTTGACCTTAGACTTCCAGCTTCTAGAACTGTGAGAAAATAAATGTCTTGTCCTATAAACCATCCAGGCTTAAACATATTTTGTTATGGCAACTGTAGCAAATGAATACAAGCACCATTCTGCCCAGAATGATGCCTGGTATCCTTTAAAACAAAAACAAAAAAATCTCAAGCAACTCAGTGTATGAAGGATTCTAAGATGGATTTTGAGGAACCCATGTTGTACCAAAAAAAAAAAATCATTTGTTTTGTATCTATTCCTATTAATTGTACCACACTTCTGTGGTGTATGGTTGAGATGGAAACTTCCTGTGGGATTGGGTGCCCAGATGCACATTCTGCTGGTGAATCATGGATTCACCATATTGAGAGTTCTCTTACTCTCAGGTTCAGTGGACATGTGTCCACACAGGGGCAGATTTGTGAGGGGAGGGCTGGAGCTGGCTGGGGGCTTTGACAGCAGTTTCCCTGCTCCCAGCCTCATTGTCACTCTCCAAGGACCTCATCCAGGCCAGCCCTGCCCCCTTTCTGCACCCAGTAAACATGGCTGGCCTGCTTTCTCATAAATATGGATTTCCATCATCCTTCACTGATAGATGTTGGGGGCAGAGCTGTTGATTACATTTCCAGCCAATCATTGCCCATTAGCAGGGAAGAGCAGTGGGCATTATGCCTCTTCAGTGAGGAGCCATTTGCATTCGGTTGGGCCCTGCTTTCTTTCTGAGCTTGTATGGACCCTTAGCACTCAATTACTCCTGCATCCGGCTCTTCCTCCTGGTGCTCTTTCCCTTTCTAAGTGTCTCGATTGGATTCACCAAATAGCTTTCTGCTAACTACTGCTGTTTAGCATATTCCTGGGTGGAGGGTAGTAAGGACAGTGGGCTGGGTTGGCTGTCACCAAGAGGGAACAAATACCTTTCCTGTTCCCTTTCGACTCCCACCTTCTCTGGGGTCCCCATCCCTGAAAGAAAGACTCCCCAGTAGGTGGGAGGGAGTAGCCCCAACAGGCAGTGGGGTATACTCCTGCATCCTCATCTTTTTAGGATGCTCTTCCTTCCAAAGTTCTTTGTCTTGTGCCCTTGACTCTGTCGATTTCCTGACTGCTTTGAGGGGCAGGGTCCTTAGCACTTCTGTTTCTAGAAAGAGAGGCTATGTGGAGCTAAGGAAAGTCTGTTGGGAAAGCAATTCCCAGCAGAGCCATTGGGCCATATGGGAGAACTGGAGGCCTGACCTGGGACACGGGCCTGTTCATACCCTGTTCTCAGACCCTCCTAATCAGTAACGCGTGAAGACAACTGGGAATGACAGAGGGGCTTTTTCTTTCACAGGATCATATTATTTTTAACCCCATTCTGCTGCCCGTGTTCCCCTGGAAAGCCCTTCCTCCAGAGCCACAAACATTTGTTAGCTCTTGTTAAGGTTGGAGCCCACACTGCCCCCACACCACTCCCCCTCTGGGTGTTCCCGGGAAGGCTGGGTCTTGTCTTCTTTTTTCCTCTTTTGTTTTTGCCTCTTTAAGGAAATGAAAGTGAGCACCTGAGAAAGGAGAGAGAGGGAGGCTGAGTGGGACAGACTGTGAGTACCAAATGATCTGAACGTGATAAAGGAAGGTTACCTGTGTGTTTGTCAACAAGATGAAATAAATAAGAGGCAAAAAAAAAGGAAAAAAAGAAAAAAAAAAGAACAGCAGGCAAAGGCAATCAAATGTGTATTTAATTAAAGCAAACATAAAAATAAAAGTTACATGTTGAATCAATAAACAGCACTTTTTTCTACATGCATTTTGAACAAGACAGATCAGAATCTTGCATGATGAAGACCTAATGTGTCATAATAATTAGGAACACAGACAAAAGAACAGCTAATCAGCATACAAATGTATGCAGTTCTGGTGATTCAGATGAGGCAGATTTCTACTTCTTTTTTGCTTGATTCATCTTCATTGCTAATCATCTGACACTATAATATTCACTGACACTAACGTATTATAGGTCAAGAGAGGCAGGTCTTCACCTATTATCCCCCCAAACAATATGCTTCCCTTCCCTGTTTCCTCTTCAGGATTTTCAGCAATCACTGCCAATTGCAATCAGACTCCTTGAATAGGAGCAACTGAGGCTTGTTTGTGGCTCAAATTCATTAGAATCAGGAGGCTGAAGAAAGGAATAAATTACTTAATTGCACAAAAAAGTTGCAGCCAAAGTGGTGGTAAGAGAAACTGATTGTGTAGATGCGCATTAGGCCACTCTTGGAATGGGGCATCTTAGAATAGCTGGTAGTTTGGCCTCACAGATTCAGACAGATTTGGGTGTCCTCCAAAACAGATGGCTCCACATACCATCTATTTTTCTCTTTGTCAGATTTTACCATTTATTTGATCTTGGTCCCTTTCTGATGCTGGTTGTATTAGTTGTAACACAAATATGCATTCAGATCATATCCATTTAGTCTGGCCTCTCCCAACTTTTGTTCTTCCTCTTTTTTTCTTTCTTTCTTTTTTTTAAAAATTTTCTTTTTGAGAAGATGATCAAGTTGAATTAAAGGCTTGTTGTCCAACTTCTGAATGCTTCTTCTCATGAAATGCAGGAAATGGGAAGATCACACAGGCCTGCAGGGCAGGGCTGCGGGTCCTGAGACTAAATGGAGGAGGGGGCAGGCATTGCTCAAAGGGCAAAAGAAAGAAAGAAAGAAATTGCTCTGTTTTCCAACCATTGGGTTACCTATCTTGCTTCAGACTAACTCTTAATCCATTTAAAAGAAAAAAAAATACTGTTAACGAGTATTCATGTAGAAGGAAAGAAGACGAAATAAACCCTTGCAGAAGAGTCTTGCAAATGCTTCTCTTCTTTTCTCTGGCAGGGTGGCATGTCCACCCAGCCATGGGGCCTCTGACTCATGCATTCCACTCAGGTTTCTGGTCATGCGCCCACTGTGTGGGTGGTCTTAGGTCTTGAAGAAGGAGCTTCATTTTCTCTGGGAAGCCCCTGTGTGGCTCACAGCTGTGTGCCTCTGTGTGTGTCCGGGAGCAGGAGGGAGGTGAAGGAAGGGGTCAGTCTAAGATGGTGGGCTTGGCCAGGAAGAAATAGGGTAGGACATTATTATAGTTGATTTATACCTGAAAAAAGTTTAAAATGCATTCAGACAGGGGACTTACTCTTGCTGTGCCCACTGCCTGGCAATCCCTTCCCTAGATCTTTCCACACCTTGGTGTCCTTATCAGTAGGCTGGTGGCAGCAATCTCAAGTCCTCCAAGGGACCATCCTGCCCTCTGAAGGCTGGACAGTGGTTACCCTTCCACCCCCATTTCTTCCCTGTAACCGTATTTTTATTTCCTTTAGAGCTCTTAGTGTTGTCTGAAATTTATTTGCTCACAGGTACATTGTTCCTGTTAGAAATGTAGGTGTCATGAAGGCAAGGCAAGTATTGTCTGTTTCAATCCAGGATTGCTAGTGTTTAGACCTGCATGTAGCCTTCAGTAGGCATGTCATAAATATTTTTGGTTTAAATAAGTTATTTCTGAAACTAACTGCTGCCTAGTAGTCAAATCACATGCACCATTAATTCCAGACGAAGCCATAACACCATTTGTTGGTGGCTAACATATAGGACAATCACTAGTTACAGAGACATTTTGCCCAATTTACTCTTTTAAGTTTGATGATCATTGGGTAAGGTAAGCAAGATAGTGACTTCTTAGAAAAGACATTTCCTCTCGAGTTCATCCTCTGTATTGTGTGGACTTAGTAGGGCAAGGAATCAGCCATTTGTAGTTCTGTGTAGTTCTCTGGCTGCAGGTGGGTGGGAGACCCTGGAAGGTCTCAGCAGTGTGTGAAAAGTCGGGAGAAAAAGTGGGGAGAGTAGAAGGAGACAGGAGAAAGGAAAGATGTCCCAGACAGGGAGGGCTAGATGGTCCCTTAGTGTGTTGCCATGGTGTCTTATGTCATCTACTGCCCTACTGCAAACATTAGCGACACCATGAATGGACCTCACAGTGACTAAAATATAGACTGAAATGCAGGTTGTTTTCTATTCAACAAATAGGGTTGGGTTGACTATTTCAGGAGCCAAATAAACCAAGAAGGTCACACAGGAAAATGTTTCTTTCTCTGGCTCCATCATGACGCTTCAGAGTTCCTTCTCTCATCCCTGAGCCCTGCTCTGGTCTGGATATGAGGTGTTCCCCCCAAAGCTCCTGTGTTAATGAAGGAGGTGAAATGATTAGATGACGAAAGCTGTAATCTAATCAGTGGATTAATCCATTTGATGGGTTAGTAATTGGACAGGACTATTGTACTGGGTGGTAACTGTAGGCAGGTAGGGGTGCGGCTGGAGGAGGCAGGTCATTGGGAATGTACCTGTGGAATTTACATTTTATTCCTGGCTCCTGTGCTCTGATTCCTGGCCACCAGAGGTGAAGAGCTTCTTCTGCCATGCCCTTCTGCCCCATGATGTTCTGCTATCACGTCAGGCAGATGGAGCGGGCTGTCTCTGGACAGAGACCTCTGGAACCCTGAGCCCAAAATAAATTTCTTCTCCTCTAAGTTGTTCTTGTCAGGTATTTTTTGTCACAGCAATGAAAACCTGACTAATAAAGTCCCCAACTGGGGCACTATCAGTTATACCTTGCTTTGGGGGAAGTGAAGAAGTTCTTTCCACTGGTTAGAGTATTGCTTGCATCATTATAAAACAAAATAGAACAAAACAAGTTTCTTCTTTTTCTAGAACTTGCCAGGAATGAACTAACTGGAAATCACAATCATCTTGGGGCTTGTCTTTTTCTGGGTTTTAGAGTTGTTTTCTCCCAGGAAGCTCAGTGAGGCATCTCTCCCTGCCTTGATCTCATTTCCAATTTCAGGGAACTCTCGGAGTCACAGATTTAGTGGGAGTGAGAAGGGAATGGGGGTAAATCCCAGACGAGTGGCTCGGCTCTGGGCATTTTAATTCCGTGCGGAGCTGGCAGAGAGAAGGCCGGAGCAGGCCCCAGACCACCTAATCCCTTATCACGAGGGCCCCAGCTCTGTGCCAAAAACTCGACTTTTGGAGAATGGCAATCCTCTTGGGGGAGGCTCTCATCTCTGTAGGAAGCCAGCAGGCAGAACGGACACCACCAGATAGAGCCTTCTGTAGCCAGTCCAGAGGCATCTGATTATTCAGTTGATGGGTTTTTTTTTTTTCTGGTCCAAATAAGCCTCATATCCCTTCATCAGAACAAAGCTGAGCTTTCCCACTGCCCAGCTGGCAGAGATGGCTGTCTTAGGCTCCTTGGAATAAGCTCCATGGTTACCTTTCTTTCCCTTTTCCTTAGATCTTTTTGTTTGTTTGTTTGTTTTCTTTCTCCTAAAGTAAGAAAGACATGCTTCTGTGCCTTGGCAGACAGCTGTCCGAGGTCCTTCCTCTATTGGGGTCTCACCATTGGACCCCGGCCCCTCCCAGTTGCACAGGCGACAAAAGCTCCTCCTGCCTCCCTTTCACACAGGAAGGAGCTACTCTCTGAACCAGCAAGTGAAACCCTGGCACCCTCTCAAAGAAACCTGAAGTGAGAAGGGTTCAAGAGGGAGGTGGCTTTGTGCAGAAAAGCTCCCGCCAGAGACCTCTCCGCCAGCCTGGCTGGGGGCCTCCTGTGGGGGCACCCGAGAGGTGGAAGCCTGTGCATGCTGGGTATTGTGTCCACTCTGGCTCCTTCGACCTTACTGTAACTTTAAACAGCCTCAAGTAAAAGATTCCCATGGGATACAGGAGAAACCTCTTCCCACCTCCCCTTTCATCCATCCAAGCTTTAGATTGGGGAGTGGTCTCAACTGCCCCACTTCTCCTCACCTCCAAGTTAGTTTGGAAATGTCACAACCGACTGGCTTCACTGTGGCTCAGGTTAACGTTTCTTAAGCACTGATTGAGGGACATTGGGAAAATCAGATAATTCTATCACCGTCTGGTTGGGGTCTAGTGGGGAACAAATACATGTAAACAATGACATTACAGCACACGAGAGTGGTAGCTGCAGGTTTGTGCCTTACTCCTGACCTTCCTGGAGAGAAGCTCTTCAAGTAGAGCACCTAGTCTAAAGCCACGTGCATTTGAGGTTGTCAAAGGGTGAGTGATTCTGGTGACTGATACAGGCAAGGCCTTCAACCTTCTTGGGCAGATAGATAGAGAAGTTGGCAGTAAAATCAAGCTGATGTGACCAATGGAGCCACCCTCAGCCCCTTCGTGTTTCATCTGTAGAGTGTGGTGACCAGCCTAGATGGCTGAGAAGAAAATTTCCATGGAGTCATGGGAGTAGGTGTAACTGCTTTCCTCTCTACTCCTCCTCCTTTTCTTGAGAAAGTAAACAATACTCCATAGTCTGAGTGTGCAGCACTGGGGTCGGAATGTTTTCATTTTGTCCTAGGAGATCAACTTTTTATGATTTTGGTGAAAATCCAATCTCAACTGAGCAGTTCACAACCCAGGCAAACCATTGGAAAAGCAGAATAAGAAGGTAGCATATTTTATTCTTGCACATGGAAAAATGAAAAAAAAAGAAGAGGTGGAAGTAGTTGGTATTTTATTATTTGAAGAAAAATAGAGATACAAGAGCCCTGAGCCACTGCATTGTCCATTGCAGGAGGTAAGCAAAGATCCCTTTCTGGCCTGCTAATGTCCTGGCACTGGACACTCATGAGCTAAAGTTTCTCTCTTTGTTAGTGAAGTAGGGATGATTCTACGTATGGAGTTTGGACTTGAACTCTAGGTCCCCATCCAACTCTGAGAGCTCTACTTGTCTTTGAGTTAACCAGCAACACCGTCTAGTTAACTCTTTGCAGGAGAGGCCTTGGAATGCTGCCCCTTTCGGCTGTGTTCAGGTACCTTGCCCTCACTGGAGCTGAAAACTTGGGTCAGGAAACAGGATTGGTGTGGTAAGAGTATTGGGTGATAGGGCCATTTTTAGTTTAGATTGATCAATTATTAATTGAGCAGCCATGTTTTATAGGCGTGGTTCTGTGCTTGTGCAGGGATATGTTGACACTGGAGATGAACGAGGTCATCTGGAAGCCTGATGAAGCTGGGTGCAGGTGGAACAAGGCCTTGGCACCCCAGTCCCCACAGTACTGCTTGTTGCTCCGTGTCTAGGGGCTGGTAGGCCAAGATAGGCAGGGGGAGCTACCAGCTGGATGAAGTTGGTGGTGTTGCTATTATTTGGTTTTGAGGAGGCCATGGCTTTTTGCATAAAACAGAGGTAAAAAGATTGTGGTCCTTTTGTATGGGCATGGGATGACGTCACTGGGCAATTCTCTGAAGACTCCCGAGGAACTTGTGCAGCAGTTGAACTCATGGCCTCTGGGGCTGGTCTCCTCCCTCACTGCCCGCCCAGGCCGCCTTTGTTTTGACATCTTTTTAATCTCCTCTCCATGTTTCCTGTTTTCATGGATCTTCCCCTTCTGCTGTATTTTTCCTGTGTCTGTTTGGGCTCCCAGATGTTGCAGCTACTGGTTATTTTGGTAACTATCTGGGCATCACAAGATTAAAAAAAAAAATAGACAAAGAACAATGGAAAAATCCTATATTGGAAAAAAACAATTTCCATACTAGTGTCCCAGGCTGGATAATGGACCATCCCAATGTTCCAGAGACGTAGGTTGAGTGTTGTCTCTAAGAGAAAACCAACTGTAGTGTGGTAAATTCAGTTAAAATGCTCACGATTCCTTCATCTCATGCCACTTTGCCAGAGCACACGGCAGTATGTGTGCATCTTTGGCTCTTACTAGACATTTGTTGAAATAAGGGTATGAAGCAGTGGACCCTCCCTGGAGATAATATTTTTTAGGTCTGAAAGTTTGCAATCCTTTTTCAATGCTTCTTTTCTATTAGATGTCATTTTGGGGAATAAAAAGAAAGAAAAGAAAAGAAAATCCCACGGATACAGCAATCCCAGTCAAAGCAGTGGAGTCCAGGCCTGTCTGTATATGCAAAATAAAATAAACGCCACAGAAGACATAGCTGCTCCAATGGGACTCTAATAGATCTCTGGCACCAGGACGGCCAGCAGTGCCCAGGAATTTGGCCTGAGGAAAGCCTATAGGAAGAGTCTCATTAGTTCCCTCTGTGTGGGTCAGATCCTGCAGGTAGGTAAACTGTTCCCTTCAACACCGTTTAGTCGGCTTCTCTGCTGGTAGCTATGGCGGCAGCACAGCTGGGCTGGGGGTTCCTCCCCATGTGGAGGAAGTGTCTTCTCTCCATTCTGACCACAGGCCACTCTCCTATGCAGAAGGCCAACCTCAGATAGTGCTGGCAGGACAACTCACTCCTTATACACCACTTTTTTTATACCCACTGCAGGAAGATCCAGGCATGATTACTGATGCAAGACAATTGAAAAAAAGAGAAAAGTTCCCAATGGATTTTCCTACCACCCCTGGATTGGAGGAGACATTATTATTATTATTATTATTATTTTTTTTTTTTTAAAGATCAGTTTTTTGGAGAGAAACTTGGGATTCCGAAGGGGGCCAAGTGGCACAGCTGAATGAGCAGTGGGCTGGAAATCAAGGCCTGGGCATTCTGGCTAGAGCTCTTCCAGTTCTTGAACTCTCTTGTTCCACCCAATGAGTGGGAAGGGCCGACTGAATCTACCTTTTCAATTATTTCTTAAATCCATTTCTTTCTTTCCATTTGATAACCATAGGTGACTGGGAAGCCAATAGTTATATATTTAATGATAAATAGCTGTTCTAATGCATTGCTTGTGAATGGGTGTAGAACACCTGGTCTCTACAACAGGAAGGAAGCAGTCAATCAGTCCTGCACATTTCTTGCCATATTTGTGACCACAGTTCCCAGTGTTCCTTTCACTCCTCACACATCTGTATTTTTTTTTAACTCAAAAACTAAACTTGGTGAAATATCATGAATGAAGGGAAAACCCTGTGCATAACCTGTATCTTAAGATATAAGACAGGGTTGGGATGTGGCTCAGAAGTAGAGTGCTTGCCTAGCATGTGCAAGGCCCTGGGTTCGATCCTCAGCACCACATAAAAATAAATAAAATAAAAATATTCAACTACAACTAAAAAATAAATATTAAAAAAAAGATATAAGACTTACTCAGGAGGGATTATTTGGTGTTTAGTGGAAACATCCATGTCCATTCCTGTCCACATATTAAATATATATGATATGTATAATATACATATATACCATTTATATTGCAAACAAGAGACAAGGTAATCTGCAGGATAATCCACCCCAGAAATTTATCCGGCTCTGTTGAATTGTCTTGTGAGGTGCTCAGGGTAGATTTTTGAGGTGGGCCATATGAGTGTTGATTTGGTTGCTTGGTTTTCTGCTGGTTCAGCTATGATGTGGCTCAGGAATGTCACTGAGCTCTTTTCCTATGTCCCTGAGATGCTGCATGTTGCAGGTCAGGAACAATTTGGTAGCAAGAAGGATTAGCTTTTTAATAGTTACCAGGTGGCACCCAATGGAGAACTTCAAGAGCAGGATTGGTTCTTCCTTGGCTCCAAAGGTGAAGCTGCTAGAAACTTATCCCATTTCAGGATGATAATAACAATAGCTGAAGCATTGACCTGCTCATAATGCTTCACATGGATTAGCTTTTAGTTTTCACAATAACCTCATGAAGTAGACTCTATAATCTTTATTTATGAATGAAGACACTGAGGGATAGAGAGGTTGAATAGCTTGCCTAAGGACATACAGATGGTTTAAAATTTTGTCAAAATTATCAACACCTTTATTAAAAATTTCTCATACACTATTCTTAAATATTCTATGAGTTGATGATGTTAGGAGTACTGTTGGCTGCCATTTCTATACTAGGACCACCAGCATAAGTATACACAGGATTGTGGACCACACAAAGAATGCTCCACAAAACCAAAACTAAATGTATCACCAGCTCAACTTTCCTTTAGCTGAATCCCAAAGATATCCGCAGCTATTCCTATACCATCAGAGACAAAGTAGGAATGGAAGTCAGAATAGAAAGACAGAGAAGTCTTAACCAACTCAGGCTAAAATAGCTTAGTTTTACAAATTTTATAAAAACATGCCATCGGAACACATTGCAAGGGCTTCCTCCAGGGCCTTGGAAGTGTTCTTCATGAGGCAGTAGCCTTGAAGCTTATACTAATTAGCTGTACAATACATTTGCTCCTGGTTGTAAGATATTTACATATATACATAAAAATATGGGTATATATACACTTGTATAAAGACATGTATATGTATGGATATACAAGTGATATATATATATGTATTTGTATACAATATACATATATACACGTTAAATATATATGATATGTACAATATACATATATACCATTTATATTGGAAACAGATTGCATATCTGAAGGGTTTTGATGGGTATCTGCCTATCCTGTTGAATATTGCAATGACAGAGATAATACTTCACTTGGAAATAATATGAAATCTTTTGTGATGCTTATTTCCTCATTCCATTTCTCCCTATAATAATCCTATCAGACAAGAATTATTAATCCTACTTTCCACACCTGGGAACTGAGTCTCAGAGAAGTGTGCAGGAGAAAGAACCAGTTCTGACAGTCATTTTTCACTTATATGAACTCATGGTGGACTCTATAGAAAGCACAAATAAGGGCCTTATCTTATGACCTCAAGAGGATATGATGGTGGAAATCTTTTAATTCCTTAGGGAAATGAAGGGCATAATGATTTGTTATTGTGTTCGCTTGGATATTAGTTAGGATTAATTTTGGCTTTGATTGAGGGAAGTTCCTGAATAAAAGTGGTTGAAATAAAATGGATATTTATTTCTCACTCATGTGAAAGTCCACGTAGGTTGTCCACCATCATCAGGGTCAAGTTGCTTCTATTTTATTGCTCTCCCATCCTGTAACTTCTGACTCATTGTCAAAAGTGGCTGCTATAGCTCCAATCACAAGGTCTACATTCTAGCCAGTAGGATGGTGAATACAGAAGGAGAAAAACAGACTTTTTGTAAGTATGTTTACTGAGAACTTTGTGTGTGTGTGTGTGTGTGTGTGTGTGTGTGTGTGTCTGTGTATGTGCATGTACACATACACAACTTCCACCCTCATGTACAATCTCATTTGGCTGCATCAAGATGCAAGGGAGACTGGGAAATGTAGGCTTTAATTCTAGACAACCACAAGTGCAGATAACACTTTGAAGAAAGGGAAGAACTGAAATAAAGGGGAAGCTAGTTGTCTAGTGTTATTCATTGTATTTTGCTCTTTATCTCAAAAAGATTGCAATCTCTTTGAAGGCAGGGATGCTGTTGTATATTCATCGACAGAATTAAAGATATTTTAGAGTGTGAAAGGCCATAAAAACCATCCAATTTGATGATTGTTAAACTTCTTTTTATCACTGTTTTACATTTTTCAAAAGAACTATTTTATGGGATCCTGATTTGTCAGACATAAAAAGCAATATCCTATTAAATTAATTTCCTAAGTTAAAAGTTAGAGCATTCTTATTTTAAAATCCATAAGAGATCAAAGCATTAAATATATCTAATGTGCTCATATTTAATACACAATATATTTAAGTGTGTGTGTTTCCAATGGTTCATAAAGAGCATGAAGTTTACTTTCAATAATGATATTTGATACACACTATTTTCAGAACCCCTTCAAACATAAGTTTGAAATAATTGATTGAGACTAGATGTCTCATTGTACAAAAAAGCACTGAGTCTTAAAGTGGTACATTTTACCTCCCAGAAGTAGGCAGAGGTAAAATGAGACTAAAATCAAGTTTATGAGTTAACAGATATGGGCTAAGTCTCCAACATTGTGCCTGATGCTAAGAATTTATTAAGTCCCTCTATATTTATTGCCTGGGAGACCATTGGGCACAGAGATGTTATTGAGCACATATTTGTTGATAAGAGAAATACCTTTTCTTAATGATGGGGGGTGTTCATTTAAGGAGAATGGAGATCTTAAGGGTCATAGAGGTCATTGTTTGGTATGGAGGGAATGACAATCTCTAACATTTGCTTGGATCTTTACATATTTACAAGGTGCTTTCACATACCTGATCTAATTTAATCCTTTCCACAATCAGAGCGAGTATTATTTCTATTCCCAGTTTATAGATGAGGAAACTGAGGTTCAGGGAGTTGAGGGACTTGCCCAAAAACACAGGGCAAGTGAGTGATCGAGCCACAAGTTAAATCCACGTTTTCTCTATTCAAATCCAGATTCCTGTTCTTTGTCATATCCTACTGGCTAGGTTTTCCACACACCTCTTTAGTCTTTTTCCTGTGTTGGACCTCTCTGGAGGGTCCACTCCCACTGCAGCCTATGGAGTTCTGTTCCAGTTCTTTTACATAAATGACCACATGGATGATGTTCTTGCCATTGAGTAAAAGGGAGATAGCATCTCCACACATCAGGAGTTCTTTGAGAGAAGTTATTATGATTTATTTATCTCTGTGTCTCAGACACTTGGACAGGGATGTCAAATGCTGGTGTTGAGTGAATTGTGCTGCCCAACAACACAGAAGAGCAGGTTTTCTAATAGTTTCACTTATATTTCTGTTCTTTCAAACTAGAGCACACAGGCTTGGAAAGGACTGGAGGGAAACCTTAATTACCTTGAGGCTGAAGGGCTCTCACTCAGCCAGGCTGTGTAATTGCAGCCCCAAGTGTAATTGTGGGCTAATGTGTGTTCTGTGGTCAGAAGACCTGTCTTTGAGCCTCACTTTAATCATTACCGAGCTGTGTGGTCTTGGATATGACCCTTTGCATGTCTGGGCCTTAGGGTTCTCCTCTGTAAAAGAGCTGCTCAGTCACCACTTATGATGACATAAGTAGACGGGCAGAGTGTCCAGCTCTGAGTCTCTAGGCACATTGATTACATGCATATGGCAGCTTCTGTAGGATATGAGTGGTAGGGATGGTTGCATGGAAAGATTGGCTGATTGGATCACTTCCATGCTAATGTACTTGGGGAGTGATCATTGAGTATTAAGGCATTTCTTCCAGTATTTCATGACCACTCTTGTTATTGATTTTGATGCTATTCTTGCTATTGACTGGACCCATCTGATTGGTTCCTGTTGTAGTGTGTACATCCATTTACCAAGTCCTCCATTCAGAGAAATTTGTTGAGGGTCTGCTATGTGCAAGTTCCATTCAAGAGATTGGGGCTGATTCAACTGCACACAAAATGGAATGAGTCCTTGCTTCCTTGCTTACAATTCTGTGGGAAAGGCAGACAGAAAGGCAAGAAGCAAAGAAACAAAAAAGCATTTAATATAAGGTGGGGACCACCTCTCTGAAGGCAATGAATAAGGGGCGGGGTAGGTGTTTGTGTATATGCATGTATATACGTGTATGCGTGAGCATGTGTGTGACGTGTGTAAGCATGTATGAGAAGGTGACCTGAATCAACAGGAGTGAACTGCATGGTTATCTGGGCAAGGGCTGAGTTCCTATGTTCTTGGAAAATCTTTGCTTAATGTTGAATAAATAATTTTTAGTGGCTCTCAGGCCTAGTCTTTTCAAACTCCTGTTTGCCTTACCAGTGACCCCTATATCAAGTCCAGATGCCTCCAAGGGTCTTTCCAGTGGAACCCTCACTCTCTTCTCTGTGTGATGCTCTGTCTCCTACACATCATGTCCTTTCTCATCACCCTGCAGTGGTCTAGCCAATGATTGCTTCCTCCTCTTGACCTCTCCAGTCCTGCCTGCTTCCTGAAGCCTTCTCTCATTACTCCACCGATGTCTTCTTTGGGGGTATTTATTTTAAATTGTAGCTTGGGTCTCACAGTTTGCACATACTTTGTTTATTTTCCACTCATATTTATTGACTTTGTCCCTTTAACTGAGGCTTAGTAGTTTTGAAATGAGTTATGTCTTAACTTCTATTTGATTCCCCTTGGAATCAACAATATTAAGTACATAGCAGATGCTCATAAACCCTTGATTATTGACAAATTGAAGAATGATTTTCTTCTCCAAAAGAATAGATTGGAGACAAGCCTCATGCAGTAAATTTTAAACAATGGCACAAACACCTCCTATCAATTAGTGGGGTCTGTTTCCCCAGCCCTTGAACTGGGTTGGTCTTGTGAGGTGTTCTGACCCACAGGAAGTAGTGAAAGTGATGTGAACATTCTGGTCTAGAAGTCTTATAGTTTTTGACCTTGGTCTGGAAATGCTCCCAACATGGAAGGCATCGCCGTTAGTTCTATAGAAGTTAGGCCACTGGAGAGAGATCTCAGCCGTATAAGTTGTGGCCCCAGACATGAGAGCAAGCCTAGCAAAAACAGTTGACCCTGGCTCAGACCAGCAAGGTCACTCTGACGAACCCGGCCCAATACAACTACGAGCTACAAAGCATGGTGGTTGTTTTAGCTGCTGAATTTGGGGTAGTTTACCTGGGAGAACTGAATAACTGATACATTGGGTGATATAAAACTCTGGTAGCAAGGCAAAGGGGTTCTAGAAATAATCGCAATGTACTTCAAATCTTTTATATCCATCACCTCATTTAATCCCCACTGAAGTTTTTGAGGAGACAGATCATTATTAGAGTGCCTATTTTATATGTTCGAAAAGCAAGGCTCAGAGGGTTGCCTCAGATGTGCCAGTTGGAAGAGGATGCAGGATTCAAACCACAGTCATGTGACCATCCCAGGACACAGGGTAGCCTTCCCGGTGAAGGCCGGATCACCCTGATGGCAGTAGCCAGAGTCAGATGAAGAAAGCTGAGACCTGAAGGCCTCACTCCGAGGCGGCCTGTTCTAATGAGCCCTGTGGCTCTGGGCTTCTCTCACCTGCAGGTAGGAAGGTTGTATAAGGAGAAACTCATAATGAGGCTTAGCAAGTTTTTTTTTTTTTTTCTGAGTAGCTCTGAACCTCTGCTTTGCTGCAGGATTGGGCTGCTTGTGAAGGTTTCTAATTCGAGGTCTTAATTTTTGTAAAGCGTGAATTACAAGAAGTCAGAAGAATGATCCAAAGAGCATTTAATAATGCACATTCACAAAAGAAGTGGTATAACTACATTAATTAGGCAAGTCTTGCGTAAAGATGCAATGTAATTATATATTTGAGACAGTTAATTAGGGAGCTACTTGGAAATTTCAGTGAATATTAAGGTAATTATACACAAACACTATAACCATTAAGACTGCACCCATAATGAAGGCAATAACTAATTACATAAATAACAGCATACTTATGTTTTTACATTACCAACACCTAACAATGCTTCCTCTCTCCCGCCTCCCTTCACCATGCAAATGACAAATCTTCCATTTTTAACTCAGATAGTCTTGCAAATGGTTGGAAACAATGACCTTTCCTCTTCTTTCCTCTATTTTGACAAATCTGGGCCAGCTGTAGGAGCTTCCGGTGAATGGACATATGAGAGCCGGGTGACCCTGTCTGACTCCCTCTGTGGTTGTAGGCCGGACTGGGCAATGTGGCTGAAGAGGGGTGAAGCAGGCAATGGGCAGAGTGGACGTGTGGGAGGCCTGGACTCCCATCCTGGCCCTGCCCTTGATCAGCTGGTTAAACCATCTCAGGGAAGTCATTGAGTATCTCTAAGCCTCAGTTTCCTCCTTATATAAAATGGAAATAATAATAACCTCTGTCTCCTGGGGGCTCTTATGGTGTGGAAATATAAAATGTCAAATGCCATCCTGGGCAACTGGACACTCTGTCCTTGAAGTGCTGAATCTCAGACCCCTGTGTCTTGTTCCTTTCGGCAGGAACTCTTTATCTTTGCTTCTCTCAGTTATCCGTTAAGCTGCTTATACCACCTTCCCAGTCAAGGAGGTTTTTACAAAAGGATCTGTAGCACATGCATGTTCAAGTGTGACTGACTGATGACTTCCAGTGTTGGGAGAGGGTAGATGAGGGAGTGAATTTTTATCTTAGTAGGAAGTAAAGTATTTACCTACTTTCCTCTCTGTAGAACGTGCAGTCATCTGGTAGTTAATGAGATGTTTGAGCTACAGGAGCTTTTCTGGGTACTCTGATTACCTCACCGTGTAAAGCATTCACTGTCCCTCATGAGAGGGGGCCACAGGAGCAGAGGGCAAGGGCAGGCAGTAGAAGTCAGAGACATCTGGGGTTAACTTCTTGGTTCTACCCCCAGCAAGCTACTCTGCCTCTGCAACAATTAGTGTATCAGCATTTATTGTCTGGTTACTATGTTGTGGGCACGATTTTAAGGATTTCACTTATATTCATTTAATATTCATAACGATCCTACAAGGTACCGGCTATTATTGTCTTATGATTGAGAAATTTGGGGCTCAGGGGTGTTATGCAACTTGTTGCAGGTCACACAACTAGTGAGTGGAGAAGCTTGGATTTGAATCTCCGCCCTTGGCTCTATGGCCTGAATTCTTTGTGACTGTGATCAACTTTTTCCCTTCAAAGACAAGATGGTGGTAGTCATTGTACCTACTGCTGCATTGGGTGTAAAAGTGTGGACAAATGCTTAGCTCTGTGCCAGAGCATGGCAAGTACTCTATTCTATCAACATTTGCCTCTTGGCCCTGGATGTCAGGAAACGTTCATTTCTCTGATTCTTCTCTCTACCACGCAGAGCCTCTGCCAAGCTTATTTCCCACCACCTTTCATTGTTTGCAACTTGATCAATTTCTCACTGCATGGTCTTTCCCGCTCATGTGGGGTGTGTGCATATAAGGGATTAGTCTGATTCCACCTGACACACTGGATGAATGGTACCCCTGCAAAGAAGTTCAAAAGGAAGGCCACTCGCTGGACCTGGCAGTGCTGCTGATGTCCCAAATCTGACTGGTGCCATCCCTCCAGTCACATTCTGTTGAGTACTTGGTAGTCACACATCAGTTCTTATTGAAGACCCCATCTCATCTCATATATGAATTGCTTTAAATTAATTGAAGAAAATTAAATATACTTCTTCCAGAGTGGTAAGCAGCAATCGTATCTAACACAGAGAGACCCATTCTCTTAAGAGATGTGAGTGATCTGTCTGGAATAAGAAAATGTTCTTATCATAGCTCTCAGTGCCTCGGAGCAAAGCCTTTCTTAATTTGGCATCACTAGTGACCAGCCTGTTTCTATATTTCCACTAATATGTCCTGAAGCACAGTCAGCTCATTGCTAGCCTTTCCATATATTCACAGCTTGTAGTCAGTATTTTCATAGAGGAGGATGCATCTTGGGGAAAAAAAACATACCCAAATATCAGAAGAAAGTTGTATCATTCACCTATGTGCCTCAACCCCATTCAAATGTATGAATAAGTGCTATGTTAATCTGTGTTAATCAGTTTTCCATTAGTATAGCAGAATGTCTGAGATAAATCAACTTAAAAGAGGAAAGGTTTATTTTGGCTCATAGTTCTGGAGATTTCAGGCTGCAGTTGGTTGGCCTCATTGCTTGGGCCTGTGGTGAGCCTGCTCATCACAACAGGAGCACTTGGGGGAGGAAGCCTGTTCACTTTGTAGCCAGGATGCAAAAGAGAAAAACAAAGAGAAAGAAACAATGATCCCATCATTGCTTTGGGGAGTACACCTCCAACAACCTAAAATGTCCCACTAGCACCCTTCCACTAGAGGCACCTTCCAATAGTGCCATAGGTTGGGGACCAGATGGTAATACCTAGGCCTTTGGTGGACTTCTCAGATCCAAGCTTTAGCAGATCCCAAACCTAATATTCAGCACTATAAAGATAAACATTAGAATAATTCTATATATATCTATATAGAATAATTAGTATATATATATATATAATCAATAAAACTCCAGGAAAAGATGTGCGATAAGAAGTAGTGTCAGAGAGTTAAATTTTTTTTCTCTCTCTTTTACCAAGTAGAGTCAATTGGTATTGTCAAGTTCACAGGTCAAGATACAGAAGTATAAGAAGTTTGAGTGCAGAATTCATTTTCTGGTGAAACTGACTAGAAAACAAACTAGAAAGAATTAAAAGAAGTTGTCTCTTGATGAATAGGATAGACAGTGGTGAAGGTACCATAATTTTACTTCTCTTTTATTCTAGCTGATTTGCTCTTTTGTTTTAAAAATATGAAACAGAATCTATGTGTATTGACGTAATATAATGCCTGTACTACAATGGGAATGAAAGATGGGGTGACACCATATATGGTATAGTATCATTTGCATAGAAACAGTGTGCATATATGTAAACATGCAGTGTGACTTCACAGACATATCTGAACTCTTGGGTTTCTTTCATTCTCAGGAAAAGAACATGCTCTGGTTGTTCAAGGTTAGCTTGCTTGTCTCAGAAAGAGGATGAGAAACACATGGAGCAGAGCTGAACTGAAAACTTCATTGAGGGTATTTGTTTTGAACCCAAATGACCTAGTAGTCCTAGATTACCAAAAGGGAAAATCAGGGGTGAAAAAAATTCAGGGGTGATGTATAAAAACTACCAGAAAAATATCTTCATGTATCCCAATTCCATAGCCTAAAGCCTTTAATATTTGACATTTAACATATAGATATTTTGCATCTGCAGAAACCAAAAGAATTAGCCCTCTAAGACCTTTCTAGAATAAATCAGTAAATACACTTCAAAAGAAGAAAAGTGATGCTAGAGAGGAGTTGGATGCAAAACAGATGGTGGAAAATTAAATTAATATTGACTGGTAAGATTAATTATTGCAAGAACTTATTTTTTCTTTATTCCACAAAAGATGTGACAAGTAAAATTGTTATTGGTTTTCAAGAGATAAAGAGTTCAAGCTGTATTTTGGAGGAGATTAGAGACTTTGAATAACTTTTAGAATGAGGAAAATATAGTTATTCATGTGTGTTAAAATGTATGGATAATTAGAATAATAATTACAGATAAAATTCCAGTTTTCAAATTAACAGAAGAAAAATGGCGTTAAAAAATCTTTATCAGTTTTGTAGGTGGGAAATAGAAATAAAGAAAACAAACAAAGAAAAGGTAGATGTGACTTAATCCCACTTGCAAAGTCCCTTTTGCCGTGGAATGTGACATATTATTGTTTATGGAAACAGGTGGGGCCACCTTGGGGGACGACTGATGGGACTATCTGGGAGCATCATGCAGGTGGGAATGTGATTGTCGTGTTCTGGAGGGTCAGGGTGTCTACAGTGAGGGAGGAAGAGAGGAGGAAGGTTGGAGAGGCTCATCAGTGACCCAGGAGACCTCATTAAGAACCTAAGGCATCTCTTTGTGGGTCTGAGGGTTTATTTTAATATTCTCAAAGTTGTTGAATGTCGAGGCTGGGGCTGGGGCTCAGGGGTCACACACTTGCCTGGTATGTGTGAGGCACTGAGTTTGAGTGTCAGCATCATGTATAAATAAATAAAAATAAAGATCTACAACTAAAAATATTTTTTAAAAAAGTTGTTGAACGCGAGCTTGTTGAAATGTATGTATCTTGGTCCAGGAGAATCTGATTCAACATTTCTGGGAAGTCCCGGAGACTGACGTTTTACAGTATATCCCAGATGATGTCACTAATGGTTCCAGGGATCAACCTACAGGCCATGACTACTGGCTCCAGATGAAAATGACAGAGGTGTGTGATCATAAACACATGAAGAGTGTCCAACTTTTCCTCATCTTCATGGTTCTTCACATACCTCTTGCTTGGCCTGTAGGTTGATCCTTGAGGCTGCTTCCCTAGAAGTTGTACTAAAAAAACCTACCTGGATATGGGAGCTGTCACACTGTCATCTTGAGGATGATGCCAACACCCAAGGGGGCACAGAAAAGAAGAAAGACCTTGGGTTTGGTGTCATACACTACTGAATCAACCCAACTTGAGGTCACTTTATCTCTGGATGATCTGTTGGTGGAGGTAATAAATCCCCACATTGCTTAAAGTAATTGGGGTTGGTTTTTCCTCAACTTGGAGCTGAAATATTTCTAATTGACATCCATGGAAAGAACAGTCTCTTGCCTTTCACAAGCTGGTTCATATTCTTCTTCTGGGTTAAGATGAGAAAGCTCTGACTCCTTTTTCTTTCCCTTCTCCATAGACAAGAAGCCCTAAGGGACAGGCTTGTGAGAAGATTAAGCCAGACAGTGTCTGGACAGAGTGAATGCTCCTTGAATTGGATGATTGAGTAAATGGGGAACTGGATTTATTGAAGGAGTGTAAGAAAACATGGAGATAATACAACATACGGATTCTCATTCCTAGGATTCTCTTCCTCAAATTAGGATTGAAAATCATTTTGGCTTTCTTTGGCTATTATTCTGCTATTGCTTATGACTCTTTTCCAACAATTTTCTATTATCTTAGGAAAGATGTATTTATACACTTATTTATACATTTTTATTAACCAGATGTAGGTCTTGTGGATATTTTCAGTCCTCTAATTAAGGGGAAAAATCCATTATTTTACCTTTGTGACAACAACAACAACAAAAAACCTTACACAAACACACTTTGTGTAACTAAAGCATAACCTCAAAAGTATTCTATTTTTAGCTGGGCATGGTGGTGCACACCTGTAATTCCAGTGGCTCAGGAGTCTGAGGCAGGAGGATCATGGGGTTCAAAGGCAGCCTCAGCAAAAGCAAGGCACTAAGCATCTCAGTGAGACCCTGTCCCTAAATAAAATACAGAATAGTGCTGGGGATGTGGGTCAGTGGTTTCGTGCCTCTGAGTTCAATCCCTGGTAACCCATACCCCCCCCACCCCCCACCCCCCCGCAAAAAAATTCCATTTAAAAAAAAAAAGTTTGGTACTGGGGATTGAACTCCCAGGGAGCTTAACCACTTAACCCTGGCCCTTTTCAAAATATTTTATTTGGAGACAGGGTCTTGCTAAGTTGCTGAGGCCTGCTTTAAACTCACAATCCTCCTGCCTCAGCCTCCTGAGCTGCTGGGACTACAGGTGTTTACCATCATACCTGGCTCAAATATATTCTTGACATGAGTTTTTAAATTGGTTTCCTTTTCCCCCGTCTGCTTACAAAAGCCCTGTTTTACTGGGTCATTGGGATGACCGGGGGCAGAGGAGAGAATCAGGATGGATTTAGGTTGTATGGTACATTGAGCATTGTCTAGATGCTTAGGTGACACCTTTCCTTCCCTGCCATGGCTTTGCCCACGGATCTGGACACTTTGTTGCTAACCACAGTCGCAGCAGTCAGATCTCAGTCTGAAGTCAAAGGACTCCAGATCCTTAGAAGGCTCAGAGATAAGCAAATAGGTCCTGGAGAGCTGGTGAGAAATCTCCCAGGTAGGGCATTGTTAATCTTGTTTAAATCCAAACTTGTAAAATCTGAATACTTCTCAGACACCGAAGTGCAGATCACATGGGTAACAAAGGATTGTTGTACTTCCATATTTAAACAAAAAAAATTTAGAAATAGGCCTCCTGTTCTTTGTAGCAAAGTTGCTTAGGGATCAACATGTTAGGGGATCAGGAAGTGATGGCCAAGAGCATATGACAACGGGTGTATCACTAACACTTCTGTTCCCAGAGACAAAGAACCTCAATTTGATAAATATAAACATTTGTGCTGTTTGTAAAAACTGTTTTCACTCCGAAGCTTGTGACTCTGCATCCTGCCTTTCCCCATATCCTGTCTTTCCCAGCTCCTGCCTGATCTTTGGGTGGTTTGAACCCCCTTGTGAAGTCCCCCCAGGGATTTGGAAAATCAACAACTTGGGAGGTGTGGATTTAGACTCCATGGGCAAAGTTGCAGCATGCCATTCTACTCCACTGTGCCTGGTGGAGACCCTCTGCTGAATTCTGTTCCCTTGTGAGAGTGAGGGACTGGCATTATGACTAAGAAAGTTCTTCCCTCTCTCTGTCTCTCATTTCTCCCACTAAAGCCCTACATCTCTCAGGTCACATGTGGATGGAAAGCAAATCAGAGATCAGTCTTGCAGCTTTGTGATCGGAACTGACCTGGTTCTTTCTTTTCATCATGTGTATGTGCAGCTGGGTGGCATTGTAATATTTTGATCTGGGTGCACATACAGAATTCTCTTTTATTAGTGAAGGGGCAGGCAAGGGTTCTAATAAATAGGATGGACACTTCTGGGGCAGATGTGGCTGTGTGTGTGTGTGTGTGGGTGTGTGTGTGTGGGTGTGTGTGTGTAAGAGAGAGAGAGAGAGTCACAGAGGGAGGAATGGAGAGGGAGAGAGCGCTGAGAGTATTAGAAATCTGATTTCCCCAAAGTGGACACCTGGAAAATCCTGTGCCATATTGGCTATTGCTTCTTAAAGATGATATAATGGAGCTGGAGAAGAT